>NC_044923.1:11747174-11824932 GCF_003576645.1 Ipomoea triloba | reverse complement strand
TTTTTTTTTTTTTTTTAAAAAAAAAAAAAAAAAAAAAAAAAAAAAAGAAAAGAAAGGCATGCAAGCTATTTACTCTATAATACTTGAGCTCATATAAGACTTGGGAAAAGGGTCAAATATGCTCTATACTATATTAATTAATGATACCTTCTTCTAGTTAGGTGAAGTGGATCCCACCCAACTCTGTAGCGTTACGTCTCACAATAAGGCTCCCTATCCTTGATGCATTAATAGTTAAGTAAGAGTTGAATATTTGAGAACTTAATTAGGTGCATGGCAACTATCTACTCGTAAAAAGGTCCCGATTGAAATGCTACTTAATTAGTTTGAGGTATCCTCTTCATGCACCTATTGAACAATAAAGTTTGTTTAAATATACCAACTTGATAAATAACCTTTGAGTAATATACAAAATGATCTCTCGACAATAGCATAATTATTAACAAATAAGTCATCGACTATCAAATTTAGAAAAGTAATTTCTCAACTATTTAACTCTTACTCAATAAGGTCCTCAACTATTCATCAATTCTTACTCAATAAGGTACTCAATGAGGGATTGATTTGTGAATTATTGAGTAAGAATTATAAAGTAGAGAACTTATAATTGATTATTGATAAAATTGATAGTCGAGAACTAATTTGTAAATTATGGCATAATCGATGAACCATTTTGAATATTTACTCTTTAACTTTTTAATATTGACAAAAAAATGCCAGTACCTTTATATGTATCATTATATATTTATGCAAGATTTAAACCTAATTCTACCAAATTTGTAAAGATTTAAAACCTAAATATTGCACAAAATTGAAATTTCAAAACCTTAATTCCTTTTTCATTTCCCAAGAGTATATCATATTTTCGGTACAACATATCGAAGACTCAATTCCCGGTCCTAAAGGGAAAACGGCATAAATTTAGTAATGTTTTTCGTACAAAACATCTCACACAAACCAAAAATCTTAATATTTAATTTGTTGGAGGAAATTAATTAATATAATATTCATTTCCATTAATTATAATAAACTGATCCTAGCTAAAATGTCATTGATACGTAATGTGTTAAAGGTGCATGAAATCTTGTGCGTTTCTTCCATTTTTAAGCAAAGTTTAGGGAAGGGGCGTGCATGAAAACAGGGCAATAATACCGTAGAAAGATTCACATATTTCAACCCAATCATCAACCATACATCATACATGGGGTATGATATTTGTTTGTACTTAGTTTTGGCTGTTATTAGTAGTGAATATATGACAATGCCACAGGTTGTATCCACGTACCCCCTACGTTTTCGCCTGGTCGTTTTCTACTTCTAAGTCCCACAATCTCATAATAGACCAATAATGGAACAGCTGCCTAGTTCAATCTATTCAGCTACTCAAAGTTTAACGTTGAATGAAGAATCGTGAAGGTTTTAATGTGAGACACACATCATGTCTTAGATGTGATTAAAAAACATGTATAATCTGCTCTACTATAAATTATCAAGTTAATAGCGAAAATTTATTACTTCCTCTATCACATTTTACATGTATTGTTTATTATTCCTTTGTCAAACTAACTCTTTCTTATTTACTTAGGGCGTGTTTGGTTCGTACATGAGAATCGAAATCGGAATTGGAATACTTAATAATGGTATGGACTTTTGTGAAAGTATTTTGCATGTTTGGTAGTAGGGTGGAATTGGAATGATTACCAATACTGGTGTTTGGTTATGTATGACCCTATAATGGGAATATAATAAAGGTTTTAAAAAAAATTAAGTCAATTGATCCTAGGGTCACACTTGTGTGAGACCGTCTCACGGATTCTTATTCGTGAGACGGGTCGGGTCGGGTCAAAGCACTATGCAAATGTCATACTTATATGTGCAAATGTCATACTTATATGCTCAAATATAACACTAATCAAGAATACAGTTTTTGTTACTTATTAGAGAAAAAGTAATACATTTTCATATTAAGTAATGTTGACAAGTGCCCCTTACTTACAAGGGTAAATATAATACTTTTGTGGAAAAATGTAATACTTTTAAATCGAAATGTAAAAGTATTGTATTTTCCCTTAAAAGTATTACATTTACCCTTATAAGTAACAAAAATTTTGTTCCTGATTAGTATTAAATTTGAGCATATAAGTATAACATTTGTGCATATAAGTGTTACATTTGCATCTTGACCAAACCCGACCCGACTCGTCTCATGGTGAGACGGTCTCACACAAGTTTTTGCCTCGGGTCACACTTGTGTGAGACCGTCTCACGGATCCTTATTCGTGAGACGGGTCGGGTCGGGTCAAAGCATCATGCAAATGTCATACTTATATGCTCAAATATAACATATAATGACATCCAAAGCGCCAATATGAACAAAAAAAATCAAAAAATAAAATAAAATCTAAAAGTACTACCCCAAACTTAAAAATCATATTACCAAAAAGATGGAATGTTACCTTTTTATTCGGGAATGAGATTTTTAATTGGAAGGGCAATCAAATTCCATAGTTGTATTTTTAAAAAGTTGTCAAACAAACACTAACTATGATTTTGATTCTCATTCCTAGTGTGTAAACCCATGAATCAAACACACCCTTATTTTTCTTTAGTATTTTTAAATTATATTTCAATTTAAATTTTTATGTTTAATAGTACTTTTAATGTAATTTTTAAATACATAAGTTTTATATGCTAATATTGGTCCCAAAAGAGATAAGGAAAAGTCCAGAGGGGGGAGGGGGAGGGGGGGGGGTGAATAGACATTTTTCTCCCAATTTGAATTGCTATGCGAAATATGAAATCAAACCAAAACACTTAACAAATTGTTAGTGTCTTGTACGCAGCGGAATAATAAATAGTTGTGTACTGTGTGTTTCACATGTGGATCATGCATGCATAAAAAAAATATAGCAACTAAATAAAGACACAAGAATTTATAGTGGTTCGGAGGTAGGTGTATGTAATCCTCCTACTTCACTTTCTCCTATCTCCAATAAGAATTCACTATATTCACCACTCATTGGTTACAAGATACAATGAATCTTTCACAATCTAGTGCTTTGATCACCAAGCCCACACTAAACTACACCCCGTGATCTAGCGCTTTAATCACCAAGCCCACACTAATCACGTCTCAGCTAGTGCTTTGATCACTAAGCATACACTAGCTACACCAGGATTTCACTCCTTTGTGACAATCCCCTTTCTACACTCTAATAGAGAAACCACTTGCTTGAAAAATATATAAGATTTTCTTTTCTTCAAACTTTGAGACTCTTCAGTAGATGCTTCAATGTAGATCAAGTTCTCTCAGATGAAGATTAGCAGTCTAAAATTTTCACTTGTGAATTTAGCACTTGTTCGCTTTTTGTATTCGTGTTTTGTTCAAAAATTGTTGTCTTTAGCTGCTTCAAATCTTCATCAATTTATAGGCAATTGAGAGTTTGTCCGTTGGAGAAAGACGCTCCAAATTTTGAATCTTTGTCAGCTAGATTCATAACCTTTTCAGTCTATGAATAGACTTTTATTTTAAATGTTATGTGAGACATTAAAAATATTCTAACCGTTGTACTAAGCTCCAAGTCTACGCAAAGTTGATCTTCAAATTTGCCAGATAATGTTCATGCTATCCTTATGAATTATTCTTCAAATATTGCTCCAACCTTGGCCCTTTCTATTTTGTATTAGTTACTTTCCAAATATAACTTGAGCTCATATTTATTTCCTTAGGAATATATATTTCGGCACTGATGATCTGAGTTGAGATCTTGTGATATTTCTTTTGTAATTGAATCCCTTGAATTGCATCTCCAAATCAATTGGATCCCTTGTGAATTTCAGCCCTTAATTGATGTTGTGAAATTTCAGCCCTTTGAAATTGTAAATTGTAGCTCTTCAATTCTCATCTCATTGCATTTGACTTGTAATCCTATCCTTTGACTAGGTAATTTCATCCATTCGAAATCGCATCCCTTAATTGGAATCTATCCCATCCCTTTGACTAGGTAATTTCATCCCTTCAAAATTGCATCCCTTGGAATCTCATCACATGCTAAATTTCATCCTGTTGAAATCTCATCCCAAAGATAATTTCGAATTTCTTCTTATGAAATCTCATCACATGGCAAATCACATCCTTATGCCATGCCAATTCGGATTTCTTGGCATCTCGTTGCAAACTAATTTCTTCTTATGAAATCTCATCTCATGGATGCAAACTAATTTCTTCTTATGAAATCTCATCCCATGGCAAATCTCTTCCCTATGCCATGCCAATTCGGATTTTCTTGGCATCCCATTGCAAACTTCATCCCATGTTAAATTGCATGCCATGCCAATTCGGATTTCTTGGCATCCCATTGCAAACTGATTTATTCTTATGGAATCCAATTCGGATTTCTTGGCATCACATTGCAAACTTCATCCCATGTTAAATTGCATTTCTTCTCATGGAATCTCATTGCATCCCAAGCTTAATTTTGAAATCTTGTCGCATGGCTAATTTTAAATTCAAAATAACTCCAATCAAGCCTCGTTAACTGAACCGACACATAAAATGAGACATAGTATATACCTTTATTCTTACATAGCAGTTACCGTTATGTTTTGAATCCATATAGAGTTATGCTTGCTTGAAGAATGAGACTTTAATGTTTTTTAGAAGATTATTGTTTTTTGGCTTTAAAAAAAAAAAAAAAAAAAAAGATTGGAATGGTCACAAATAATATAATACAACAAGTACATCCCATACTTATACATGTATATATGTGGTGAGAATTAAATCGATCAAACATCATGGGCTTCTTACTAGCTAACAGTTTAGAGATCATCAGCGCAGCCACTCAACATTCTATTTGGATGCCGAAAACATGAATTTATAAACTCAACACTCATAACACAAATAACTTTATAAAAAAGTGTTGGAATTATCACGAAATCTCACTAGAATTGCTTCGGATGACATTTGAAATAATAATGATTAAGGGGGTTGGCTAAACATTTTTACTGTTTGTGCAAGGCATATGCAAATTAATTGGGGATATTATGCGATGTTTTCTTCTGCTTTTTGAGGAAATAATTTCATTTAATTGGATGGGTCCAGTTGGACATGAAGTCATGAAGTATCAATATCAATTAAGCGGATTAGTCTTTTGAAAAGGTCCAAATTATAGTTCACATGCTGTTATCTTGTTACCGGGTAACTATGTTTTGCCACCAAAAAATAAATATGCTGTCCAAATCAAAGAAATAATTTATCTGATCATGATAATATTTTAGCTTATGATATAAATGCAATTCAATCTTTAGAAACTAAGCATGCAATTAATTGGAAGACGGATAAGATTTGGATAGTTCATTGCTGTTATCAAATTCTTATCTTACCTAAACTTTCCAATTAAAAATTTTAGCAGTGCAATTGAGTGGTAAATATGTAGGAATATAGCACATAATATTACTAACCTCCGGCCATAGTTGATGCTTATGAATTTGTTGTAGATACGGTAGGTTGTGATGGTTGGGTAGGATTCCTTCAGAGTGTCTGTATAGTATGTCTCCATAGGCATTCAAACATCACATTGCAATTTCAATAACAAATTATCCTATTTTTCAGAATATGAAATTGCAAACTTAACAATTCATACAACTAGGCAGAGATAAATAGGCTCATGATACCAAATGTAGGAATATTATATAAATATACTAACCTCCAACCATAGTTGTTTCCTTTAGAATTGTCTTTGTTAATGCCTTTGACTGTCTGTGTGTATTTCTGCAAAGTGTCTCCCACTTGCTCTCAGGTTCAAAATAGATGGTGTATGTATTGTAGTTTGTAACCTGAGCAATGGAGGACATATCCCTTTTATACCTATAGAACCATCAATATAGGTCATGTAACGGTTTCCGTTACTATACATGGCACCACACAATGGCTATTGAAAGCTATCATTACTTGCACCATTCAAAATTTCTTTAATGGAAATGTTACAAAATAGCTATAAGATTACATTTTCAACACCATGCTCGAAGAGTAATTGTTTTTCAATATAGCATTACCAAAATAACACGGAGTGACAATTATTAAAAAAAAATATGTTAATCTCAACTAAAAGTCTAAACGGATAGTTGGACGATATATTTATTATTTATACAAATTATGCTCGACGCACCTCCTCACATGTTTAGCCATAATCTTCTCGTCTGGGTAAGATTTTGTTACTAATTTGAATTATGTATTCTGACTCAACTAAATATCTAAATTGATAGGTGGATTATACATTTTTTATACACTTATTTATATATATCAACAATAATATCCTTTAATTGTTCAATCACTCTAATCATTCTCTCAATCACAAACTATGCAATGTAGATAACTATCATGCATAAACATGGTTGTGAAATGTGAGATAATAAGAATCACTTCCTCGGAATGTATGGATGGCAGTTAGAGAGTGGTGCGGCCGCAGATATTTGCTTCTTGTGTGTGGTATCATTCGCATTAATCATATATTCTGGTGGAGCCCTCTGTCCTTTTTTCTTATGTTTAACATGTGGCCTCTTCAAATACCTTACTTGGCACGCATTTCCTCCTCATAAATTCCTATTTATTGTTCCCTCAATTTTCAAACAAAATCCCTCTACTATACCCTGCCCTTGGCTACAAGCACCAATTAACTACACCCCATACATGTGTTAGATGAATATAATATATATCCTTTATCTATATTTTCAACCATATACAGTTGACACATTCACCATGTTATTTGTGCGTATATATGTATGTGTGGGAACGTTTCCATATCCCCTACTCTGGCCTTATTATGTTGAAAAAGGAAATTACTCTATTTTATTTATTTTTTATCATTTGATATAATCAAGCGGTCATCACGACTCTTTTAATTCTTGGTAGGCGCAACTTTATGTCTTTATAGAGCCCATCACATTTTCAAGATCCTAGGTGCTGGATTTGGCCGCTCGTCCTAAACCTTTTACCAGCCGGCACTAACCAGTCTTAAATGCCGCCCTAAGCCCTTTACCAACCAACACTAATGAGTCCTGTTATTGCTATGACTCGAACCCAACACTATACGACGTCGATTTTTAGAAATAACCAGCGTCGTATATTTTAAAAAAAAATTAAAAACTAACATACAATGTCGGTTTAGTCCTATAAACCGACGTCGTATATATATATATATATATATATACCATACAATGTCGGTTAATTACCATACAAAATCGACGTCGTATGTTTTTTTAAAAATTTAAAAATTACCATACAATGTCGGTTAATTATTAAAAATCGACATCATATGGTTTTTATTTTTAAAAAAAAATTAATCGACGTCGGTTTTTAGTATTAAATCGACGTCGTATATTTTTTAAAAATTTTAAAAGTTACCATGCGGCGTCAGTTAATTACTAAAAATGGACGTCGTATCTTTTTTTATTTAAAAAAAAAATAAACAGCGTCGGTTATTCGTAATATACCAATGTCGTATGGTAATTTTTTAAAATTTTAAAAAATAAACGACGTCAGTTTTGTAGTAAAAAAAACCAACATCGTATATATATATATTTTTAAAATTTTAAAAAATATACGACGTCGCTTAGAGTTCCGACGTCGTATTTTTAATGTACTACGTCTGAAATAACGACGTCGAAAGAAAACCGACGTTAAAAGTGTCAAAAAATCAACGTTAAAAGCTTGATTTGTAGTAGTGAGTGCAAGGAAGTAAATGTTTCATATTTCCATACATTTGGGTGCAAGTGTTCTATGTCACAATAGCAAATCCTATTGACATTCTTTTGATGAAGTATCCGATGAAGGCATCTTTATGTAGTACTCTTCGGTGAGTAAAACCTTCAGGATTCTTTATAAGATGACCATGAGGTCCAAGTCAATTTTACGAGCCAGATAACTCAGATGATGTAGTAAAGAAAATCACTAAGGACAGTTAGCAACTTAATCTTGGCGACAAAGCTCACGTACGAATGACAAATCAACTACCAATGAAGCATGATGACTTAGATGAAGAAGTCATCATTCAAAGCTATCTAGTTACACCTCGAGCAAATTAGCCCCTACCGATAGATCATGTCACCTTAGTAGATCTAAGTGTGTCACTAGTAGATCCCGCACCTCCAATAGAATTTATTCCTCGGGAAGAAACTCAGCAAATGGAGGACGTTTCAAGGAATCTTAGAATTTATTTCGATCTTGAATCTAATCTTAGTTGGCTCAAACACCATCCACCTTAGCAAGTCATTGATAGTGTGCATGAAGGAGTTCACACAAGATCTTCGAGATAGCAAGAAGTTATGTTTGCTTGCATCTTATATTAAATAAAGTCTACAAATATTGATGACATTCTAAGTGATCTAAATTAGATTGAAGCCATGCAAGAAGAGCTTAATCAATATGAAAGAAATCAAGTGTGGAATTTGTTCCAAAACTAAGACATCAACATGTAAATGGAACCAAATGGTTTTCGACTCCATAGAAACTCTAACTCTATCAACTAACTAACATATGCCAACTGAGGGAGAAGTAGTGTTGGGAATAATTCTCGAAAAACCCAAGAAAATGGACAAAATAGAAAATCCACAAAAACAAATAAAAATGTATATATTTCTAGGAATTTAAACCTACAACAAAGGTTAGATAAACCTGGAAAAAGGGGGGACGGAGATGAATGGACTTTAGGGTAGTTGTAAGCACGAATCGAGTTGCCTCTGTCCTTAAAACCTTATTTACCGCCTCCCGGGGTGCTGGAGCGTTGCGGCCTAGGTTTCCCAGGATAAAACGTACTACGATCCCTGCGTTTGAGCACACAAACTTGGGACTCGACGAACGAGAACGTGGGATTAACACAGGTAGCTTGAAGGAAGGTTGAGCAGAGTTTCGAGGTGGAAAAGTATTTCGTGTATATGTATATCACGTATATGCTGTGTGTTTGTCTCACACTCACACTCTTACAAAATCTGCTGCTCACCTAGAAATATATAGGAGATGATGGATCAATCACATTCAATATAGCATTCAAATCTAGCATTGTAACCTCCACCCACGGGCCAAGTAATAACTCTGCCACTAACATGGTATTAACTCAAAAATAAATATTGGAATTAATGTTATATTAATTCCATAACGTATTGAGTTAATCACCTGAACAGTCACTATGGAAGTGAACCGTTTTTGGCGAGAGGTCACTGCAGTTACGCGTCGAAGATCGCCTTCGAGAGGTGACTCAAAGCTATGATAGGCCGTAGGCCGGCCTGTGCAAGCTTCGAGAGTTCAACTGTTAGCCACGAGAGATCGACTAGTGCGACTAGGAGATCACCGTTATCGCAAGCTACCATCGCTCTCGAACCGCCGTGCCGGCGCTGCTGCGCACCTTCGAGAGGTCACATGAGATAGAAAAATCGCCCGTTATCGCAAGCTACCATCGAGTTGCCTCTGTCCTTAAAACCTTATTTACCGCCTCCCGGGGTGCTGGAGCGTTGCGGCCTAGGTTTCCCAGGATAAAACGTACTACGATCCCTGCGTTTGAGCACACAAACTTGGGACTCGACGAACGAGAACGTGGGATTAACACAGGTAGCTTGAAGGAAGGTTGAGCAGAGTTTCGAGGTGGAAAAGTATTTCGTGTATATGTATATCACGTATATGCTGTGTGTTTGTCTCACACTCACACTCTTACAAAATCTGCTGCTCACCTAGAAATATATAGGAGATGATGGATCAATCACATTCAATATAGCATTCAAATCTAGCATTGTAACCTCCACCCACGGGCCAAGTAATAACTCTGCCACTAACATGGTATTAACTCAAAAATAAATATTGGAATTAATGTTATATTAATTCCATAACGTATTGAGTTAATCACCTGAACAGTCACTATGGAAGTGAACCGTTTTTGGCGAGAGGTCACTGCAGTTACGCGTCGAAGATCGCCTTCGAGAGGTGACTCAAAGCTATGATAGGCCGTAGGCCGGCCTGTGCAAGCTTCGAGAGTTCAACTGTTAGCCACGAGAGATCGACTAGTGCGACTAGGAGATCACCGTTATCGCAAGCTACCATCGCTCTCGAACCGCCGTGCCGGCGCTGCTGCGCACCTTCGAGAGGTCACATGAGATAGAAAAATCGCCCGTTATCGCAAGCTACCATCGAGTTGCCTCTGTCCTTAAAACCTTATTTACCGCCTCCCGGGGTGCTGGAGCGTTGCGGCCTAGGTTTCCCAGGATAAAACGTACTACGATCCCTGCGTTTGAGCACACAAACTTGGGACTCGACGAACGAGAACGTGGGATTAACACAGGTAGCTTGAAGGAAGGTTGAGCAGAGTTTCGAGGTGGAAAAGTATTTCGTGTATATGTATATCACGTATATGCTGTGTGTTTGTCTCACACTCACACTCTTACAAAATCTGCTGCTCACCTAGAAATATATAGGAGATGATGGATCAATCACATTCAATATAGCATTCAAATCTAGCATTGTAACCTCCACCCACGGGCCAAGTAATAACTCTGCCACTAACATGGTATTAACTCAAAAATAAATATTGGAATTAATGTTATATTAATTCCATAACGTATTGAGTTAATCACCTGAACAGTCACTATGGAAGTGAACCGTTTTTGGCGAGAGGTCACTGCAGTTACGCGTCGAAGATCGCCTTCGAGAGGTGACTCAAAGCTATGATAGGCCGTAGGCCGGCCTGTGCAAGCTTCGAGAGTTCAACTGTTAGCCACGAGAGATCGACTAGTGCGACTAGGAGATCACCGTTATCGCAAGCTACCATCGCTCTCGAACCGCCGTGCCGGCGCTGCTGCGCACCTTCGAGAGGTCACATGAGATAGAAAAATCGCCCGTTATCGCAAGTTGAAGGAAGGTTGAGCAGAGTTTCGAGGTGGAAAAGTATTTCGTGTATATGTATATCACGTATATGCTGTGTGTTTGTCTCACACTCACACTCTTACAAAATCTGCTGCTCACCTAGAAATATATAGGAGATGATGGATCAATCACATTCAATATAGCATTCAAATCTAGCATTGTAACCTCCACCCACGGGCCAAGTAATAACTCTGCCACTAACATGGTATTAACTCAAAAATAAATATTGGAATTAATGTTATATTAATTCCATAACGTATTGAGTTAATCACCTGAACAGTCACTATGGAAGTGAACCGTTTTTGGCGAGAGGTCACTGCAGTTACGCGTCGAAGATCGCCTTCGAGAGGTGACTCAAAGCTATGATAGGCCGTAGGCCGGCCTGTGCAAGCTTCGAGAGTTCAACTGTTAGCCACGAGAGATCGACTAGTGCGACTAGGAGATCACCGTTATCGCAAGCTACCATCGCTCTCGAACCGCCGTGCCGGCGCTGCTGCGCACCTTCGAGAGGTCACATGAGATAGAAAAATCGCCCGTTATCGCAAGCTACCATCGCTCTCGAACCGCAGTGCCGGCGCTGCTGCGCACCTTCGAGAGGTCGCATGAGATGGAAAAATCACCCGCAAGGCCAGCCGGGCAGCCAATTTTCCGGACGACATTCGTGCCCGCAGGTGCTGGCGTACACGAGTCAAGCCTTTTCAGGCTCATTTTGGGATCTGATTTGCACACCCCCCCCCCCCCCGCGCGAGAGAGAGCCTCTATGCCATACAAGTTAATTAGCCTTAAAAAGCCTCTTGTATATATAGTGGGTGAAATCCTCTTCCCAAACCAATGTGGGACAAATGCTTTCCTTAAAGCTTTTCTCACACTTTTTCCATCTCAATGGGTCTACTTTGAGAACTAATTTCTCATTCACTCATTATCCATTTTGAGCGTATAATATATCGATCTCTTCATCTCATTACGAAGAATCCGAATCCACTTTGACCCAACCCAAATCGGATGTGGATCCTACATATATTTATACCACAAAATGGCCACTTAAAATGCCATTTATGCCATTTTTTCCAACAAGTAGTAGACGCTTAATCGGCTAAAACGCTATGGATGAAGTAGTAGATGTTACCCATCCAAGAAATTCATTGGAAAACCTCTCCATAGTTTAGCCTATGACATTTGAACCTCCAACTGTAGAGGTGGCACGGTCAGTAAAAGTGGGGATTCAAACCCAAACTATCACTTCTACTAAGCTTATTGACTCACTAGGAGCTCAAATGGTGACTACGCCCTCAGTTCATCCTCAAGTGCCTCAAGTAGATTTTACAACCAACTCTCAAGCTCGACTAGAATAACTTCATGCCCATAAAGATGATCTACTAAGTGCCATCAACCTCTGTCGCTTTTCTATTTTGGAACAAAGACAAGAGGCAACACAAACACTCTTGGATGACACTCACAATTAGGTCAAGTTCATCAACCAGGTTTATGAAGCCCTCAAGAATTTTCATGATTAGGCCATTCCATCGTTGTTCACATACACATCAACTTCTTTAGGGAATATCAAAGCTATAGTGTCATTGTTAACAATAGATATAAAGAAACATCTTCAGTAGCAAACAACTCTAAGGACCTTTGTTTTCACTGTAGATGATAAGCGTTTTGGGGCCTTAGAAGTTAAATATCAAGGGCTACTATGAGAGATTGTGCCACTTTTAGTCTTAAACATCCAAGTTAACCACCCATGGTGCTTCAAGTTTCAAGTTAATCACTTATGGTCGTTCAACTATCAAATTTTAACTAGTTGTGATCCTCCAACTATCAAAATTTAACTAGTCGTGGTCTTTCTAAAAGAATGACTTTGCCCTTAATTTACTTCTGAAAGGACTGCGACTGGTTAAAAATTCAAAGTTGAAGGACCACGGGTGGTTAACTTGAAAGTTTAAGATTAAACGTGACAACAACACTCTACTCGGATGACCACATATGGCATTAACTCTATCAATATAGTTTGAACATTAAACTCTATTTCATGTAATAAATTTTTAAAAGGATTGATTAAATTTGTATTCTCTTGATTATAATAATGTTATACTTTTTTATTATCATCAAATATTAATTTGATCGCTTTTAGACTTTCAGTTTATTAAAATTGATTAAATTCAATTAAAATTTTCATTACTCCCACCAAGATTTCACACCCCCCTTTTGGTTATGTGAGGAAATTTTAAATCTTTTGAATTACATTTAGTCAACTTGAAAAGATCAATAACAAAAACACAGTCACAAAGATAGTTGTCGAATAAAAGTGAAAATGTAACTATTAAAAAATCTCGTTTTTTCTTTTTCTTTTTTTTTTAAAAATATTTTATTTTAATATTGATGGATTAATTAATTTTAGTTCCAAATTAACATGATTGCATAAGTACCATAGTTCATGAGCACAATTTGTATTTGTCAGTGAATATTTTAATTAGATTAAAGAAACACAAGAACAACAACCAATTGTTCTCAAAATTATTCTCCCTGCATTGTTTTGTTTCCAAGATAATCAATAGGATGAGACACATGATTGTTAAAGATATTAGATTATATGTGGCTACTGTTAGTTTTACTAGGCTATAACTACTAACATATTGTGTAGGTGTAGGTTAGGCTTTCCTGGTGTATTGTATAATCTATACTCTCATTGGATTGAATCAGATAACTGACTTTACAGCTTCACTTGGTATCAGAGCGCAATAGGGTCACCTCTCTCTCCCCACCAAACCATGTCGACTCACTCCTCTGAACGCACAATCACTGCCGCCACCCTTCATGCTCCCGCCACCTCCCCAAACCCACTCATGTCAGCTCACCACTTTGTGTTGATTATGCTCACCACACGCAATTACTTGTTCTGGCGCACCTAGTTGGTGCCCCGCTTCTTTGCAGCCAAGGGCTTCTAGGTATGTCGACGGCAACCTACCATGTTCGTTCGCTATTCTCAATCTCCAACGCCACAGTTAGCTCGCGCCTTACGCGAGTTTTTGGGATTAGCGAGTTTTTACAGGAAATTTATTAAAGATTTTGGCTTAATGGCAGCCCCCTTGACGTCCTTATTAAAGCCTCAAATTCCTGATTTGCACAGACTATTAAAGCTCAAATTCCTGTTGCAACGACTTATGACATCTCCTCAACAGCATTGGATTAGCAAGTTTCTTGGGTATGACTTCGAAGTTGAGTTCCACGCCGGACCTTAAATGCAGTTGCGGACGCACTATCTCGCCGTGACAAAAACTCACCACGACTGTTTGCATTATCTGACCCTCGATCGTCATTGTTGGACTTAATTGCCCGTGAGCTAAGCGATTCCCCAAAGGACAAGACCTTGCTCGCTCGTATAGATGCCGGCACGTGTGATGATCGATGGTCTTTACGTGACGGTATCCTCAGGTATAAAGACCGCGTTTATCTCCTTCCAACTTCTGACTTTATTCGTACTATACTTTAGGTATTCATGATACCACGCATGAGGGCACCAAAAAAATTCTATTCCGGGATTCAAAGGAATTTTATTGGAGCGGAATGAAGTCCTCTGTTCATGAGTACGTGCGCTCGTGTGGTACATGTTGGTGTAGCAAGTGGGAAAACTTACGTTTGGCTGGCCTTTTACAGCTCTTGCCAATCCCATCCCTCGTTTGGAGTGATGTGCCACTTGACTTTGTGGAGGGTTTACCAAGGGTTCATGGCAAAATGGCCTTATTGGTCATCGTGGACCGTTTCTCCAAATATGCTCACTTTCTTCCACTGTTACATCCATTCATGGCGGTTACTGGTCGCCAATGTTTTCTTTGCCAACGTAGTCAAGTTGCATGGGGTTCCGAAAACCATGGTAAGTGGTAGGAAAAAAAATTTTACGTGCGCATTTTGGAAGGAATTATTCCGGCTTAGCGGCTACACCTTAGCTTTTTCAACCGCTTACCACCCACAAACCGATGGTCAAACAGAAGTCACTGAAAAGTGTTGATTTGCGTAGTGGTGTGGAGGTGTTAAAACGATAAGTTCCCTGAGTGTCGTGTTTACAAGGATGGCAACTTGGAGAGTTTAGTCGGTCTCCCATTAACTACCGCAACAACTTGGAAGCAAGAGGAACATAAAACATTGGTTTAACAAAAGTAATGCATGTAGACTAAACACAATCAAAGCGAAGTGGATGGGATTAGAACTCGTCAGATCTTGCACTCTCGGGCTACGATAGGGATTGAATTGCCATTTGGCCTAACTAAAGGCACTAAACGCACGATACCAAGTGGCGTCACACTCGGTCTCCCAATCCTCATTCGATTGGGGAATTTCATCGAACACTTGGTCTACGAATCCCCTTTGGACCTCACCCTTTCGGATAAAGGGCGGGAGATGTGAGCATCGAGCTCTCACACACTTACGATATCTCGCCATGTGTGTGATCTTAGATTCTTGGAGAGATCGGGGCCCTCGATCCCACAAGATCAACTAAAATCACACCCACAACATAGCTAGAACAAAGGTAAGTCAATTCCCAATTCAACAATCTCAATTCATGAGTGCAAAATCCTCAAATCCTAATCCAATACTAAGGACTAGCCACTAACAAGCATGATCATCAACCTCATCAATTCAATTTTCAATCCAAAAGCAAGAATGTAAAGTAAGAAGATAAATTGACAAAATTCCAATTGCAAAAGTTCACCAAATAGGAATTGAAAGGATTACAAGAAAATGAAGAAAACTTATTACCAAATTGAATGATCCAAATCACAATCCAATCTTTGATCTTCTTCCCAACGATTTTTCCACTTCCTCTCTCTACGTTCTCAACCCTAGCTCTCTAATCTAAAAAATGGAAGTGTAAAACTGAATTGAACTCCTCTCCAAGATGAAATTGCCCCTCTTAAAATACTTCCCGCGCTAGGCATAAGTTGGCCATCCACGCCATGTCCACGGGTGGAAGCTTGGCGTGGAGGGCTACTGGAAAGGTTCCACGGGCAGGACACGCGTGGACAGGGTATTTTCCTCTCCTTTTAGCTCTTTTGCTTGCTCGGGTTGGTTTCGAGTGTGCCAAGGTCGGTACTTCTTCCCGTTGATTGTATGCATCGTCTCCCGACTTCTTCATGACCCCGAACCTAGTGAATTACTTCAAAGACATTCTAAAAGTAGCAATCTTGCAATTGTTAGCACATCAAAGCGTAAACACCACATATCGGTTCACTCAAAGGCACTTAAATGATGTCAACAACCCTTAATCGACCCAAAAAGTAGGTACTTTTGGCACCTATCAGTCACCAACCGCCCGATAGAAATGTATTTGCGTTGCTTCGTGGGTGACGGCCCTCGCCAGTGGGTGGAATGGTTACCGTGGACGGAGTATTGCTACAACACTTCGCATCACACTACGATCGGGGCGACTCCTTTTCATGTTGTGTATGGTCGAGGTCCTCCTAGACTATTGTCCTATGAGCCCGGTGCGTCCAAACTCCACGCTGTGGATGTTCAGTTTTAGAAACGGGATGAGGTTCTCACCGAGGTTCGTGATCACCTTCGGATGGCGCAAGTCCGTATGACGGCTTCCTACAATTGCACCCACCGTGATATCAATTTCCAGGTTGGCGAGTGGGTTTGGCTGTGACTTCATCCGTACCGACAACTGTTTATTCACCGCCAAGTGTTCAATAAACTGTCACCTAATTCTTTGGACCGTTTTGTATTAAAAAATTGATCGGTAAGGTGGCATATCAACTGGAACTTCCCACCGACTCTCACATCCATGATGTTTTCCATGTGTCCCGTATCAAGCTGCTTTTCGGGGATCCTCCTTGCTCGATTCTGGTGCTTCCGCTTGTCAAGGATGGTAAGTTTTACTCCAGCCCGTTGACGTTCTTCGTTCCCGATTGAATCATGGGGTGCTCGAAGATCTAGTGCAATGGGAAGGTGCTTCTCCAGACGATTCATCTTGGGAGTCTGTGTCGCATTTCCAGGAGCTATTTCCTTACTACAAGCTTGATTTTCAGGGAGGGGGTATTGATACATTCATTGGTAGAACTTATCAAAGGAGGAAGAAAAAGGTGACAGCTTAGGGACATTTTCAATATAAATATTTTGTATTCCTTTTTTCTTGTTTGTTAACGTTATTATTAGTTTTCTTTCTTGTTTTCTAGGATAGGCTTTTGTTTCTGCTAGTATTTAAGCATTTTCTTTCCCGTGTAATGATCATGGGAGAATTGAATCTTTGGCTTTCAATTTAAAGAGTTTATTACCGAAATGGTCCCTCAACTATTACGAAATTACCAATTTGGTCCTCAACAATATTTCGTGCCCAATTAAGTCTCTCGACTTTGAAAATTTTAACCAATTTAGTCCTACGTTTATTTTACCGTTAAATCGGGACCAAATTGGTTAAAATTTTCAAAGTCGAGGGACTTAATTAGGCACGAAAAATTGTCGAGGACCAAATTGGTAATTTTGCAATAGTCGAGGGACCATTTCGGTAATAAACTCCAATTTAAATGAAAGATTGGGAGAAGAGGCACTTCAAAAAAGCTTTTGTGTTTTCTTTAAGTTCCTTCGCTATCTTTTTCTGCAATTATTCTTTGCTTACAACCATAGGTAGATCACCGAATTCCCCCATTCTCCTGGCTTGCCACTCAAGTCCTGTACGTAGGCCTGTAACACGATCCCGTCCTATAACATACATTCAAGGCTTTGATGTTATATCTTACAATTCATGTTGTAAGTTTGGCCATAGTTTAATTTGTAGAATTCTTGGAAAAAAAAAACGTGTTACAATAACTTCACATGTATACTTTTATTGATGGTCAATAAAATGTATGTTTTCCAGGTGTGTGTGCATAACACTTGAGTGTGCTTTAATAAGGTTTTTCTATCTTAATATTTTGGACATCACCGAAAAGAGGAAAACTTTTAGGAGTAATATTGTTTAGACTTTGATGATGTTACTATTTGTAAAGTAGTAAGGAATTTAGTACCCTCAATTTTTTTTTATTACATTATGTTTGTTAGGACACTTTATAAAGCCAAAATAGGACTCAGCTTATTCTTTTTAAGTTTAATTAGCAAATCTCGTTTGGAAGAGATTATGATCAGCAGATCGTTGTACAACAAATCTTTACTTTAGTAGAAGTCATCAAGTAAATCTCATAGCAATTGTCAATACGAATGCTTCTAGTAGATCTTGATAGGTCATTCGACAAATCCTTTCAACGAACATAACTGGAAAATCACTATAGGCTACTCAGCATATTTGTCAACATGGCTTACCATTTGTGCATGGCAACGTCAAACCCTTGAATTCATGTGTTGAGGTCTTCTAGATGACGTTTTATCATCTAGCAAAGATTGGAATCAATATAACTATCTAAATCATGGTATGATAGATCTTCTCAAGGCAGCAGATCGAAGGTCTACTGGAAGAAATACATTCGGTAAATGTCGGTACGAGGAATAAAGTATGTCTTTATTTGAAAAAAAAAAAAAAGTAAAAAAGTTGTTGATCACACCTTCAAGACTCTTGACTTCAAGAGATATTTAGAATGTCTACAGAGCTACTTTTGAAGACAAAATAATACTTTCATCTAAAAGGTATTTATTAATACTCAAGAGTCAATAGTGTGTAGTGTAAAAGGAGGAGATGGCAATTTTTTTTTGGCACCTACCATCTCATATGGCGCCAACGGATAAATTCAAAGTTGTTTGAATTTTAGCACTCTACCTCTATAAATAAAACCTTTCTTGGAGCTTAAAAGTTGTTGAAGTTTTCAAGATTGGGAGACTTAACGAGTAAGCAAGCCTTCAATGCATCATAAGGTTCAAAAAATCATCTAGCTAGATTATGTCTAACTGTCCGTCTATCTGTTTAGACAAAACCCCTCTATTTACGGTTAAAAGAGTTGGATAATCTTCACTCAATGTGATTTGGTGGCAACCCTTGGAATTTGAAGATTGGACAATGAAGAACATGTAGCTTGATGTATTAAAAATCGTACTAGGGACTATCAAAATGACAGAGCAAGTAACTTACTTAGCTTGATTTGTAACTAGCATGAAAGATTACATTTCATTTATATCCGTATCATACTAGATTAACCTTGAATTGAATTCGTCTATTAAAATCTATCCCATTTTCATTTTCTAAAATCATAAAAGCATCAGCTATTGAATAAAAATAAAGGATAATAAATATATCTAGTTTATTCTCATAACTTTGTATGCATAAACGTTATTAAATAATTATGAAAAATATAGATTTGAAGAGACAAAAATATCTAAAGAAGGATCAAATATTTTAGGTCGGCTAGTCGACTCCACATTAAATTATGCATCTTCCACTAACATTTCAAGATCCCCATCTTCTAACAGCTAACTACTTAGGTCCACATCAAATTATGTATTTTATTTTTAATTAAAGTGTTAACTAATGAATAGAAATAATTAAGTTCTCCACTCATGTGAATAGAGCAAACCATTTGGTCAATCTCCTACTACTTAGTGTGCTAACCGTTGGGATAGAGGATTAGTCTTTTGGCTATCGGCTGGAGAGATACATTTGGACAACAAAAAAAAAAAAAAAAAAAAGAATTAAGGTCATTAATAAATTGAAAGGTATACAGTCAAATGCTATATTCTTTTTCTTAAATATTGTAGTGGTGAATATTTACTTAAAATTAATACTCATTTTTTATAAAAAGAAATAATAATAATAATAATAATAATAATAATAATAATAATAATAATAATAAAAGATGCGTGCCTTTATGGTTAGCTTATAGTTTTGAGTTGAATGGAGATAGATCCACTAAGCTTAGCTTGCTACAAATGTAGACAATATATATAGAAAAGCAAAGCAGAATTAGAGGAAATGATAAGGGAATTTTGGGAGACTTTGGAAAGCATACGTCGTGATAAGTACGCGTTGAGTGTACTAAACAAATTATAGTTAATATATATTTCACATTTTTTCACTTTATTTTTTATCCTCCATTTGTATGGTATAATTTGATCAGTTTTTATTTTTTTAAATAATAATGACCAGTGACAATTTCTATTCATTCTCTATCCAATAAAATCAAACATGTTAGTAGAGATTTACTCATTCCACTACCTAAAAAAGTTGTATCTAATATTAGCTCTTTAGCCTCAGTTTCGCAAATTAAAGTGACAAACTCAATTTTCTCAACATATATGACAATTAATATTACCTATATTTTAACGAACAAAATATTATGTTGGTTTGAAGAAGTGATTTGAAAATTTTTCTCACAAATTTAAAATTACACTTATCATTTACTACAAGGTAAAACTAGCTAACTAGGAAACAAAACTAAACCAGGAATAAACCAACACGTTTGAATGTGAAAAACTTGAAGATGCATAGCATGCATATATGTTGTCTCTTTCTTGATTTTCTTCAATTGTTTTTGTCTTCTCATCATTCAATGGCAGCTAATAACATATATAGCTTAACGTCTCCACAAATGCAGGTTTGTTCTTTCATTTTCTAATTTCTTTTCTTTTTCAATTACGTGTAATCTCTAAACCCTAAGCTAGCTAGTTGACTTGTCTAGTTGTCTAAGCAAAACCCATTAATGTCTTTCGTGCACAATTTAATTATGCCTTTTTCTGTCTGTCTGTTTTTTGTAATTAGTTATAATATTTTGGCCTCTTGGAACAAAGTCCAAACCAGAATTTGTATGTTTTAACGACTCTATATAGTAAAGTTTTTAAAATGTGAAGTTTAATTATAATTATTTTAATTTAATTGCTTTTAGATTTTGAAATTTACATTGTATGCACGCGACTTTTATAGTTATAGACTCCTTAGAAATATTGTTCATTTGAAAACTCATTAATGTTTTAATTAATTACTATCAAATATGTTTGGCTAAAGTGTCATCTAGCACCATGAATTATATCCAATTATTCATGCCACACCCTGAACTTTCATATCGTATATATCGAGCCGCAAACCAAAATAAAAAATTCACCTAGAACTTTTAGCAGGTTTCCAAGTCTTCCTGCTGACATGACGCAGGTTTTCAAGTGATGTGGCATTTCTTTTAACCTTATGTTATCCATGTAAGCATTTAAATATTAAAAATAATTTTTTTTTTTTAAAAAAAACAAATAATACAAACAAAAAAATTAGCATTTGTATAAATTTGGAAAATTGAAAAAATACTAAACAATAAATTGGACAAAAAATATAAATTCTGAAAAAAAAAATGAACATTGGAATTGCAAAATTGAAAAGTATACATTATAAAAATAAAGAGAATAAAATTCGGGTTATTTTAATATAATAATTTTGTTTTTTTTTTTAATTTTAAATATGTAAACGCTTACATGGACAACATAAGGTTAAGAGAAATGCCACATCAGACGTCATGTCAGCAAGAAGACCTGGAAACCTGCTAAAAGTTCTAGGTGAATTTTTTATTTTGGTTTGCAGCTCGATATATACTATATGAAAGTTCAGGGTGCGGCATGAATAATTGAATATAGTTCATGGTGCTAGATGACACTTTAGCCAATATGTTTTGATTAATTGTTAGTTTGATAAAATTTATAACTATCTTATATAGTTATTAATTTTTAATTTATTATGAAATTGGATGAATCCTCACGTGAATAGTTTTGTGTGTGTGTGTGAAGCTTACCAAATAAAGTCATTAAATATCAGTAATGACTTTATTTGGTAAGCTTTATATGTGCATGTACCGAATTTAAAGTATTCACTTAAATATAATTTAATTTTATTAAGTATTGTAATCTTACATTGCTTGATTTCAAATTTCAAACTAAATTTTTTATCTAAAATGAGAGAGAAAATGACACTTTTGTTTTAATATATATATATATAGATAGATAAATTGTGCAAACTAGAACCAAATATCATCTACTATCTCCATTTCACAATGGTTGCTTTATTCCATCCCAAAGTAACTTTTTTTTTAAAAAAAAATTCTCATAGGTACCAGTTCTGTCTTTTTAGATTACCCTTTTAACTTTTCATTTGATTTGGAAGTGATTTTAACCCATACTCCTATGGGTAAAGTTGTAAAAAGGAAAATTAACATTTCATTTGTTTGTTTAAAAATTGTGGCAAACATGACTGATGAAACTTTTATGGGACGGAGAGAGAAATTGCTTATCAAAAAATAAATAAAAATAAAACTTGAGATCATACAGAAAGGGGGTGTGAGGCATTCTTGTTAATGTAAATTTCCATTCTCCAAAGCCTGGTGGCTAGAGTATACAATTAGGGTCTAGGAGTTACATTACCAGTAACACAAATTGAGGGAAAAACAACAATACTGATGTTTCTGCAAATGAATAAATCAACTTTCCAACATTTATTTCCAGCCTGCCCATTCCACACATGATGTGGAAGACAATAAATATACTAAAAAGACAGAATGCCTGAATAACATAAGACCTGGTATAAAGAATCAAAAAAGTATGGCAATCTTTGGGAGTAACAAGGTATGAACATACAGTTACTTACAGGTATGAGACAGACGCACACCGCATATATATAACAGGTATATCTTTAGCATCGAGCCGCTTTCATAAATTTGTCGTACGGACTGGAAGGTGGTAGTCTAAAGGATTGCTGCCCACTTTCTAGTGCACAAGAAAGATGGTTTTGCCCGTTTACGGGTACAATGCTCCCTGGTTTCACTTCTTCTGTAAGCTCCAATGCCTACAAGAAATAGATGGTTTAATTGACTTCTTAACAGTACTTGTAATGTCACCAGGATCGCACACACAGGCAGTTATACATAGGCATTGTTAGAAACATATGACAAAATAGTTCAGACAACTTTCGTCCTGTGATACATGCTGGGAGCATAGTTATTTAGAATGTTGTCTTATTTTATTAAAAACTACTAAAGAATTAGTTAGAATTGGAATTAGTTTAGGAATCCTTGTAATCACCCTGCTATAAAAGGGATTTTTATTTGGAATCGTTTCATTCTTTTCTCAAGCAAAACCTTTCATTATTTTCTTGTGTTTTCTTGCCCATGACATGGCACATAATATCCTGTCATTAACAATCATCAGCTTCTCAATCTTCCCTAAGTTGCTCACAACATCCCTCTATGTGCAAAAGAACCAATTTGCTCCCTTATACTTTTGGAGGGATCCCCTTTTTTGCCAGTTTAGTACAAACACTAATTGGTGTGGATGAAAAACTAAATAGTTTATGAGGGATTTACATTAAGAATCATACCTGGCAAGCAAAAGGGAACTGAATACAAATTGTAACTCAAAAATATGTAGGAAACTTTGCTTTCATTCATTATTATAGAAATAAAAAGATTGAAGTCTGTATGGGTAGAGAGAGAGAGAGACTCACTACGTTCGTTAAAAGAGGGACATTCCCACCAGTTTCATTTGAGAAGAGTACTGCCTTTGCTTCCTGTTGCAGCTTGAAACTCTGGAGCACTGACATCTTTTCCTGTTTACCCGTCACAAGGGCTTCACACTGATTCTTTACTTGATCATAAGGTACTGGTGTAGAGGAAACTGGGAAGCTTGCAACTTGTCGAGCAGTTTCTAGAACCTATTAGTATAATAAGCTATTATTTAACAGATAATGTAATTATATGAAGCTCAGTCAGACTAAAACATACAAAAGGTTCAAAGAGAAAGAGAGATGGGTAATAATATACAAAATGTACTTGGTAATGGTTTAACCAATAAGAATTCTTTAAGTTGTGATATCTCATCTACACTATGTAACCCATTTCAAATTTATCAGAGAATATTCCGGCTATTTGCCAACCCTCATTCTCTTTCCATCCTCACGTGATCTCCCCATGATAAACAGGAATAAAATCAGTAGCAAAGCCTTTCTGTGATCAACAATTATGAGGTACAGTAAGTTCATAATATTTTATTGGTATAAATTCATTAGAGATAGCTGCAACTTTTTATTTAAACTAGAGGTCCAAAAAATTATTTGCATTTATCTAAAGATATATTGAAATAGCTGGCACTATAAAAATTTTATATCTAGCATCAAATGTTCAGACAGCACTAGCATTTGAGTAAAGAATGAGCTTCATTTATTTGGTAAGAACCAACAACTATTGAAAATATTAAAAACTGTGAATATATGAGAGAATAATGTATATTTGTATATATCTCTATGTATAGAATTGTACAGACTACCACTACTTATACAGGAATAGAGAGAACCCTAATGGGCTTATCTATAAACGGGCTTAGGGTTTAACACTCCCCCTCAAGCTGGAGAGTATAGATCATATGCTCCAAGCTTGTTACAAATATGCCCAACTCTAGGAGCTCTAAGAGACTTTGTTAGGATATCAGCCAACTGATCTGCAGAGTTGACAAAGCTAGTCTTGATACTCCCAGACACAATTTTCTCCCTGATAAAGTGGCAGTCAACCTCAATATGTTTGGTCCTCTCATGAAAGACTGGATTTGAGGCAATATGAAGAGCTGCTTGGTTGTCACATATTAATGTCATTTGAGCGACCTGGCCACACTGTAACTCTTGAAGTAAATGCTTAAGCCATATCAACTCACACGTGACAAGAGCCATAGCACGGTATTCAGCTTCAGCACTGGATCTGGCAACAACATCTTGTTTCTTACTCTTCCAAGATATAAGATTACCACCAATGAGTACACAGTAACCTGAGGTAGATCGTCTGTCAAAAGGACAACCAGCCCAGTTTGCATCAGAATATCCCACAACTTGAGCATGTCCTCTATCTTCATAGAGTAGACCTTGCCCTGGGGCTCTTTTGATGTACCTCAGAACTCGAACAGCAGCATCCCAATGAGTATCACAAGGACTTTCAAGAAACTGGCTTAATACACTGACGGCAAAGGAAATATCTGGTCGAGTGATTGTGAGATAATTCAATTTCCCGATTAGTCTCCTGTATCTCTCTCGGTCAGGCAATGGCTCCCCCTGTCCTGGTAGAAGTTTAACATTTGGATCCATTGGATTATCCACAGGTCTACAATCCAACAAACCCGTTTCTTCTAGAATATCCAAGGCATACTTCCTTTGAGAAATAACTATACCACTGTGAGACTGAGCTACTTCAATACCAAGGAAATATTTCAGTTTGCCCAAGTCCTTAGTCTGGAATCGACTGAAGAGATACTCTTTCAGTTTGGATATGCCTTCTTAATCACTTCCTGTTATAACGATGTCATCCACATACACAACAAGATATATGCATTTCCCACTAGAATGGCGATAGAACACAGAATGATCAACTTCACTCCGAACCATACCAAACTCACACACCACTGAGCTAAATCTCCCGAACCAAGCTCGTGGAGACTGCTTTAAGTCATACAAAGAGCGGCGAAGCTTACACACCAAGCCAGACTCCCCCTGAGCAACAAACCCAGGTGGTTGCTCCATATAAACCTCCTCTTTAAGATCGCCATGGAGGAAAGCATTCTTGATATCCAACTGGTGTAGGTCCCAATGGTTAATAGCAGCCAGAGACAACAACAAGCGGACTGATGCAATTTTAGCTACAGGAGAAAAAGTATCAGTATAATCCAAACCAAAAATCTGGGTGTAGCCTTTAGCCACCAGCCTTGCTTTAAGGCGATCAATCTTACCATCAGGGCCCACCTTCACAGTATAAATCCATCTACACCCAACAACAGTCTTACCCACAGGGAGAGGAACCAACTCCCATGTGCCACTGGATTGAAGAGCCTCCATTTCTGTCAACATGGCTTGGCGCCAACCTGGATCCGAGAGAGCCTCACTAGTAGTCTTGGGTATAGGCACAGAAGACAGATGAGAAAGGAAGGCATAGTATGGGGAAGACACACGATGATAGCTCAAGAAAGTATATATGGGATGAGGGTTACGAGTAGAACGTGTACCTCTACGGAGATCAGTGGATGCCTCAGTGGGATCAAGAACAGATTCCAGTGGAAGTGGTAGAACCGCAGCAGGAGGATCAGATGGCCCGAGTGAGTCAACAGGAGTCTCAGCAGGTGTAGGGCGAGGACGGCGTTGATAGACCTGAAGGGGGGGGGGGGTTAGGGACAACGGGGGGNATGGTTAATAGCAGCCAGAGACAACAACAAGCGGACTGATGCAATTTTAGCTACAGGAGAAAAAGTATCAGTATAATCCAAACCAAAAATCTGGGTGTAGCCTTTAGCCACCAGCCTTGCTTTAAGGCGATCAATCTTACCATCAGGGCCCACCTTCACAGTATAAATCCATCTACACCCAACAACAGTCTTACCCACAGGGAGAGGAACCAACTCCCATGTGCCACTGGATTGAAGAGCCTCCATTTCTGTCAACATGGCTTGGCGCCAACCTGGATCCGAGAGAGCCTCACTAGTAGTCTTGGGTATAGGCACAGAAGACAGATGAGAAAGGAAGGCATAGTATGGGGAAGACACACGATGATAGCTCAAGAAAGTATATATGGGATGAGGGTTACGAGTAGAACGTGTACCTCTACGGAGATCAGTGGATGCCTCAGTGGGATCAAGAACAGATTCCAGTGGAAGTGGTAGAACCGCAGCAGGAGGATCAGATGGCCCGAGTGAGTCAACAGGAGTCTCAGCAGGTGTAGGGCGAGGACGACGTTGATAAACCTGAAGGGGGGGGGGGGTTAGGGACAACGGGAGGATCAGCTGGAAGATCAGTACTTTGGGCAACTGGAGGATCAGTACTTTGGGCAACTGGAGGATCAGCTGGAGGACCAAGGTAAGGAATATGGAGGACTTCTCGAACAGTGTCTTTTGGAGAAGGCTGGAAGAAAGGAGATGACTCAATAAAGGTGACATCTGCAGANGGGGGGGGGGGTTAGGGACAACGGGGGGATCAGCTGGAGGATCAGTACTTTGGGCAACTGGAGGATCAGTACTTTGGGCAACTGGAGGATCAGCTGGAGGACCAAGGTAAGGAATATGGAGGACTTCTCGAACAGTGTCTTTTGGAGAAGGCCGGAAGAAAGGAGATGACTCAATAAAGGTGACATCTGCAGACACAAAGTGCCGCTTGAGTGACGGAGAATAACACTTATAACCCTTTTGTAGCCGGGAATAACCTAAAAACACACACTTAACAGCTTTAGGATCCATCTTTGACCGCCCTGGCGTCATGTCATGGACAAAACAAACACATCCAAAAACCCGAGGAGGAAGAGGAAAAAGATCAACAGAAGGATACACGAATACGGGGTAAGGTTGTTTAAAACAGAGGATGGCATGCGATTGATCAAATAACATGCAGTAAGGATAGCATCAGCCCAAAAATGAGAGGGAACATGAAAATGCAATAACATAGTACGAGCAATTTCTACTAGATGCCTATTTTTCCTCTCAGCAACCCCGTTCTGCTGAGGTGTGTAAACACAGGACTTTTGATGTAACATACCCCGAGATTGCATAAAGGATTGGAAATGAGCAAATAGATACTCTTTGGCATTGTCACTACGTAAAACACTGATGGGAGTACCAAATTGGGTTTGTATTTCATTGCAGAAATTCTGAAAGATATTGAACAACTCAGAACAATTTCTCATAAGGAAAACCCAAGTACATCGTGAATGATCATCAATAAAGGTTACAAAATAATGGAAACCTAAGGTAGAATTGACTCGATAAGGACCCCAAACATCCGTATGCACTAAATCAAAGAGGGACACAGCCCGATTATTGACTCTTCTTGGAAAAGACTTACGGGATTGCTTTCCAAGATGACACGACTCGCAATCTAAAGACTCAACAGAGATACCTGGAACCATCCGTTGAAGTTTGGATAGGCTCGGATGACCAAGACGACTATGAATAAGCAAAGGTGAATCTGTGGAAGCACTGGCAGGAACACCCCCTCGCATGTAATAGAGACCCTGCGACTCAAGCCCTGTGCCAATCACCTTCCCCGTACTGCGATCCTACACAACAACTGAATCAGCATAAAAGGTTATAGAGCAGTTAAGAGTACGGGTGATTTTACTTACCGAAATAAGGTTGAAAGGACTATTGGGCACATATAACACAGACTCTAAAGGGAGAGAGGGAATTGGTGAAGCCTGGCCAATACCAACAGCTTGAGTTTGATGACCATTTGCTAAAGTAATTATGGGTAAATCTTTAGACTGAGAAACATTAGACATAAGCGAGACATTACCAGAAATATGGTCTGAGGCACCTGAATCCAGTATCCAAGTATTAAGAGTACTAGAATGAGAGAGACAAACAAGTGGGGAGGTACCATGGTTGGAGGAAGGTGTGGTAGTAACCTTTCAAAAGGCTTTAAATCGGAGGTACTCTTCATAGTCATTTGGGACGAAACTACTGTGAGCCTGAGCCTCTGAACCAGTGGTCTGCACCATATTGACAGTGGTCTGACAGAACAAATTTTGCAAAATAATATGCAAAACAGATCTTCAGGTCAACAACGAATTGACTGTAAATGCCTGTCAACAAGCTCCGTAGCCTTAGAGAGCCTTATTTTAACATCAACAGAGTCCAGCACAGATAACTGCTCTTCAAAACTAATCTCAAAGCTAGCAACAAAAAAGTCTGCTCTTCAAAACAGATCTGAAACAGTGCAAATAACACACTGATCTGAAACAGATCTTCAGGTCGCCGGAAAAATGCGGCGGCGACCGGCGGACAGCGGCGGCGGCGGCGGTGACCGGCGACGGCAGCGGAAACGAGCGACACTAGGAGATGCGTCTCCTCAAGCCGAGTCCAATGGTGGCAACGGCAGCTCGATCGGAGACCGGAGGAAGAAGTTATGGCCGGAAAACGGTCGGACTTCCCGACGGCGGCGACGCATGAGGGCGCGTGCAGCGGCGGACGGCGACCGGGTCTGCGGCGGAAGGCTCGCGACGACGTCCCTGAGGTGTCTGTGGTGTTAGATCGGAGAAAGAACCACGGTACCGACTTGGAACGTGAAACCAGTCACGGCAGTGAACTCTCCGGCGATGCTCCGATGGCGGCGGCGGCGGGATGGCTTAGGTCCTAGGGTTTAGGCTCTGATACCATGTGAATATATGAGAGAATAATGTATATTTGTATATATCTCTATGTATAGAACTGTACAGACTACCACTACTTATACAAGAATAGAGAGAACCCTAATGGGCTTATCTATAAACGGGCTTAGGGTTTAACAAAAACAATTGGAATATATTGCTTACAGATTCTAAAAGCTGGTTGACACTCAAAACGTGAAGTGAATTGATGGATAAAGACGACTTCCGGCCAGATTGGCTGCCACTTGGATCCAGAAGTGCTTCTTCATCTGTTGAGAGAGCTGGATCCATAACCTGATGCAGATAGACAAAGAGTAGCTAAAAGCTGTTAAGAACCGTATACACCAAAATACACCAAAGCTTTGCAACATAAGTGCAAGTTCTAAATGGCATCTGGAATTGGGGCCACACATTAACAGCACTGCATTACAAAATGCATGAAAATAAATTCACCCCACATTTCATCACAGTTTTCAACTATCATATGGCGTTAGCTGAAATCAAAATTTCTTCAACATTTAACCATAAAGTAATCTTTGGCTTTTAAAAAAGATTAAATACTCTAAAAGTAATTGTAGAAAAAAAGTGGAAGTAGTTCTATGTGTCCTTTTGTGATATATTAGGTCTTCTAGACTCTTACGGAATGTATTTGTGTCAAATACACTTCTAACGGACATGTCTACTTTATGTGAATCATGTACACAGAAATAAATATGCATGTATCAAATGTACTGAGTCTTGGAAAAGTTTTTATTGTACTATATATAGTATAACACCAGAGAGGTTACTAGAACTTGAACACGTGATCTAATAGTCAATGGTTCAGTACGAGGCCACTAGACAAACCTAACATTTTGAAAGAAGAGTTTGCGGGCAACAATGAAAATATGGCAAATTAATCTTGCTACCTAACCTCATCGAAATTTTGGAACTCTATCTGGACAAGCGGAGAAGATGGATAAGGAGTCTCCATGAACAAAGTTCCTGCTGGATATGCTTCATCTGGGGAAAAGCCTTGCAAAAGTTGCTTTTTCATCCCTGACAACTCATCCTGAGACAGTACAAAAGGCCCAATTCAAAAATATTGTAATAGCAAATAATTAAACAGCAAGAAATAAAAGTGCGACACTGCGACTGAAGGAAAACTAAGTTTTGAATGAGAATAACACCATGTTGAGTGCCCAATTATGAATAAATTCAAGATATGCTTTTATGTCATAGAGATATCTTCTTTCTTCCTCACCTCTGCAATTCCAAACCTTATGTAAAAGAAAAGAAAATAGATAAAGCAGCACTATTTTGATTACCTCTGATAATTTTTCATAAGTAGTTGTAAGGTTGGATATAACAATTTCTTTCAACTGTCTATCCTCTGATTTTATTGCACAGAGGGATCTCAAAGCTGCAACTTCATCTTCCGGTGTTCCATAGCCTTCAACTTCACCACCAGGTCCTGTAAATGAGGCCTGAACCTTAATTTCTTCACCCAATTTAAGGTAAGGATCCACCTGTTTATAGTAAGCATATTTCAAGTTCACATACTTGGAGCAATGCAATGGCCATTTTATCTTAAACAAGAAAAGACAAGATATGAATGATACTTATTGGCAGTATATTAAGAATCCAAACAATAAGCTTTAGGGCACAGTAAAGAAGGTATCTGGTATTAACTGTTTCATCTGTCAGTGATGATTTAACAAAAGGGATTAGTTCTGGAATATTCCACGCCCTGGCTGAACAAATAAGCATGTATGATGCCACAGTAAACAGAGACCGTCTTCGAGATGGTTGTAGGCCTCCTTCAGTAAGCAGACAGTGAATACCATTAGCTAATCATTACACCAAAATATATATAAATATAAAAATCTAAACAAAGTAGGGATAAAATACTTTGTATAATGGAAATTTGCAGAACAAATAGGAAATTCAAATTTCAAACTCACCATCTTTATCCAAAGAGATGCTTCTAAGAGAGAAGGCCAGCTGGAAGCACCGGACTAGAGCCATATGGCTAGAACTCTGCATTAAGCAAGATCAATTATTACATGATAGGAAGTATTCATTGGTATATCAACCCATGTCCCCATTTAAGGGCCAACAACACCCAACAACCCATGCCCCAATGACATTTTCAATTATGGTAAATGATACCTCTTTAACTAAAATACCCTTCATAGTTCCTTTTATTAAAGGAAGTGGGCTTCAGAATCTATGCCTTACATCCATTGATACACAGTGAATTGTTTTGAAACTTCAACATTTATATCAAATCCTACTTCAATTATGCAGCACTGTGTAATTAGGAATTAGCACTCACTGGAGTTCAAAAAGTTAAATCATTGGCATCACTCATCAGGAGGACATTATGAAGCTGTAGGTTGTATCCATAAGTTTGAAGGTACTATGGGAAAGTGGGAATCAGAGAAAACAGTGTTTTCTTTAATGCTATAAAACAAGGCTAGCTGGGTAAAGGTCCCATTGCACCAAAGGGTTACAATTTTGCTATACAGAGGTCAAACTAGTCAAATTTATACTAGAGATTCAGCACCATAAAAATACATATGGAAATATTTAAAATCTATTCAGTGTCATTTTCCATTAATTTTATATATTATAAACAAAAAAAAAAAACAAAAAACAAAAAAAAACAACGACAACAAAAACAAAACTAACTAATCAAATTTATATAGAGATTCAGCACCATAAATAAAAATACATATATGGAATATTTAAAATATATCCAGTATCATTTCCATTAATTTATTTATTTAAAATAATAATAATAAAAGACCTTAACCATGTCCTAAATCATTGTGCTTTATTAAAAAATAAAACAAAATCAAATCAAAGACATGTGTGCCCATAACTTTATGACCATGAGCATCTTCTAAGCCTCTTGAAAAGGAGCATCCTAAAATCCAAATACCTTTGATCGCTATAGCACAGTTGGTAATGGCTATAGAAAATGAAAAACCAACAAGATATTTGTAATGGGAAAGAAAGTAACCTTTGATCGCGTAAAGAGTAAAGCAATCTTGTATGTATGCGCCATGGCCTCAAAATTTACAGGAGTGTTCTCAGTCATTGTTGATTGAAGCCAGAGAGACGAAAGCAGAAGACTCACTTGGAGACTGCTTAGTCGAAGGGAAGTAAGTTCCTTGACAGTTTAAGAAAACAATATGTTTAAATAATTTTAAGAAAAATCTTTTTGGACATTGACAATAAGAGGCAGAGGATCTGTCATACTGGTTTCCTGTTGGGAACAGCACCCTTGAAGCTAACAGATTGATCAACAGTTCTAGAACTGGCACACTGCTGGACATCCATGTTAGGATTCTCTCCTCTCATTTCACCATCCCTTAATCCAGATTCAACTGCATTTCCATCTGTAATGGAAAAGCTTCTTGTTCTATCTTTTGGCAACTTCCTCGGAGATTGGGCCAAAATACTGAAGGAGTTATTTCTACTGTGGCTGGATAACTGATTAGGCATAAGAACAGTGGAGAAGATATGTTGTGCGCCAGCTCGTGTTACATGGTCAGTGTGTGCCATCGCCAAGAGCAAATGGTGGAACAGAGCATCTGGAAAGGCCTGAAGGAGACAACAAAAGCATAAGAACTAAATCAAGTTTTCGGGTAGGTAATCACATAGTAGATGATTAACAAAGAAAGCAGCTTACCTTCCTGTAATATTTTATGTTAGGAATGGGAGATATAATTTGTGCTGTTCGATAAACAGCAGAGATCGTTGCTCTAGCTGCTGCAGTGCTTGTAGGGATGTTCTCCAGCACAACAGCCATCATATCAAGGATGGGTCCAACATCCGCTACCTGCTAAAGTACATAGATTACACTCACTAAATTATAATACGTGTAAGGTGCTGATACAAACAAAAATGAACATATTGAATTATTTCTTCCGAAATAAGGCAATCCAAGCCAGGAAGTACAGAAATCAATAAATCAGGAAGAACAGAAGTACTGGAATTTAATGTTGAGCAGCTTTTCAAGCAAAATTTAATGAAAAAGTGAATCCAGGTTAAAATCCAAATAGATGTAATAGAACCATAATATGCAAGAAAATTGAATATGAATACATTGCTTGTTGCAATTGTCCTAAGTAATGACACCTCTATCAGATTAGAAGAATTTTTTTTTTCATTTTACTCAGTTCTATTCTTCTCCCCTCTTTAAGATGCATAGATTGGAAGGAGGAAAATCTTGCAAATGTAATAGAAAAGATCCAAGCCAACAAAGCCCCAGTGAACTACGACAAACCTTATATGAGAGCTGCAAGATGCAATTTTCTATTGCAGACTGAATATCATAATTCCCATTATCTAATCCATCTCCTGGACTCAACTGCTCAGCTGAGTTGTGCATGCATTTCCTTAAATGTTTAACCAGGTCACTTATTCCACCAACAATTGCCGGTGAAACTTGCTGTTTTGCATTTTCTGCCAGAGTTGTGATAATGTTGATGATATTTATTTGTAGGTCAGGTTGTTTGATGACATCCCTGTGATCCAAGTGCTTGACAACAACAGAAAACAAAATATGGGAATTTTCACCTGGTGAAAGGTGTTCACAGAAAGAACAAGGAAAAGAATGTGCATGTTAGGACTTAGGACCACTCATCAGAAATACCTACTCCAGATGAAGAAATTCTGAGAATCACCTGATTCCTCAAGCAATGCTTGCAAATACAGAAGTACTGAATGGGCAAGCCCATTCTGTGGGGACCAATAATTTTCAGAATCAAAACTGTGAAATAGAGGTTCAAGAACCCGACGAATAGTTGTTGCCTCCTTTGCAAGTAGGGCAATATTATGCAAGCAAACTCTGGACCAATAAGATGGGCTTTTTGCTGTATCCCTTTATAAAGGTAAAGAAATGATGTGACGTAAGTGTGTGATCTTTTATATCTGTAAACGAAAAACAATATATTTATAAATAATATACTCTTACAGTGTAGATGTATCTACTTTAGTGTTAATGAGACTAGGCAAGGAAGAAAACTTCTTGCTCAGATCAGGGAAAGATGAGCTGTGCTCCTCTGCTTTAAGAACTCCATCAACCCACTGTTCTGAACATTGGGACTGTTTACCATCTTTTTCATTTTCGGGCTTCATTGCGGGATCCATGTAATTCTCTAATGTCACTGCAATTATCTATATTCATTTCATGTGACATTTGAAGACAGCAATTAGTTAACTTGTCAGCTTTTATGTTCTTTGCAATTTGAACAGACTTCATGAGAAGAACAGCAACATGAAATAGGATCTTACATGGTCAAAGTCCATTGACATATGGGACTGTTCACCCATGAAACTTACCTGCAAATTATATAAATTCAGAGGAAAAAATCTTGTAAATTTTTGAGGAATTAAATTAATTCAAACACTACTGATTTGGCATGACAGACCCAGGGAAGAACAGAAAAGTGTATACAAAAACAAATTACACTGATAGATAGTGTGTGGGAGCCACAGATTATTCACAATCAACCATCCTAGATAGCCTAACAAACATTCCCTCTTTGGTGTTTGTCTGTGCGTGTATTGAGGGAGGCCCGGACGGGGGCTAGTAAGAGTAGGCTTGGTTTCCTATTTAGGAGTAGCTTATCCCAATATTTATATAAATACATGATCGCTGTTAGAATACAAAAGTCATGTCTTATATGAAGAGTCATATCTTTACACTTTAGGTTCCTTGTATATATACTCTATTGTACAAGCCATTTGATTCCATCAAATTCAAGTATACAATTGATAGTCCATGTAGTAGCACATTTGTTTTATTGTCAGTGCCATTCAGATGTATATTGTAAACTAGCATACTCTGGAGAAGAAGCATTATAATATGAGGATGCAAATGACAAACCCAACCCATGGTTTCCTATTCCAATCTTACAGTTCATCAAAACAATTTGAGAATAACAAGTGAATATCGCAATTATATTCCAATATTGGAAATTCACCAACAAATTACAGTATTACACAGGAATGAAATGAATATGCACCTAAAAAAACAAATTGTAAATGAAATAAGAAAAGACATCAATGAACTCCTTTACAGCAGGTTATAGCACATCCAATTAGTTGATAATATTTGCACATCATGGGATCAAAGGCCTTACTTTTAAAATAGTATTTTGCACAAAACATTAACTCAAATCTAGAGTTCGAGAAATGTATCATTGTAAAGTAGATAAAAAAAGACAGCCACAAGCATTTCTTCCAAGTATGCATTTAATTCGGTAATGAATAAGGATTAAGGAACAAAGAGTATTTAAGGAGTTTACCAGAACAGCCAAAGTTTGCATTCCAGCAGCACGAAACTTTAAAGCTCTGTCATGATCTCCAACTTCCCGAGCGAATTGACACAATTTAGGTATGAGGCCTTCTAAGTTGAACATGTATGTACTTTCAGTCTGTTTCAAATATTGACCAAAGAGAAAAGTTACGCCACTTTTTCGGAGAGTGACAGCAGAATGAAAAGGATTAATACATAGCATTCATTGTAATAGTTTACTCCAGATAATTCAAATGCTGATTAATATTCCAATTTAGAAATTCAAACTCAGACCATTTGAAAACAATGGATAGATCACTAGAAAGATAAATGATCAGTGAGGAGCCCATCTCTGCCAAGGTCACTTTCACAATCTACATGAGAGAAGTTCACACTGTATAAACTTGGTTTTGATGCCCTTTTTTTAATAAGTAACAAACTTATTCAAAAGACTATCATTGTATCCACTACCCACTTACCCAGGCTCAGATATCATCTAGAAGACTTTTGTTTCACTTAATATACTTCTCATATATCTAACAAACACTTTACAACAAAAAGCATACATACCTGGCTGTTTATGAAATCAACAAGAACACTGCATCCTAAAATTTGCATTTCATCTTGCCGTGTCTGTTCAAAAAGTGTCCGTACAATTCCCAGTAAACTACTAGCAAATAGTGGCCTGCAAATATTTAACAGATACATATAATCAAATACACTAGAAAGCACTCCTAAGTGGCATTTTCTCCTCAAAAATCAAGAAAGTGAAATGATGGCAGTAAGAACTACATGAATAATTAATTGGTCTCACATAGAGCAACAGCATACTCTACACTTTCTATGTTAACTTACTGGCCTTGAGAATTAAACCTTATTCAGTAATTATGATCCTGATTGAACATCAATATCTATCACATCTAATATGTCTCATTATACCACATGCTTTCTAATGACAAGAATTTACCTGCCTTGAGAAGAAAACCTTGTTCAATAGAAATAATCTTGAGAACTATGCAATTCGGTGTGCTATGGCAGCACTCGTAAAAGCAGTGATAAAAATGGCCAACAATGTTGATGAAAGATTTGTGTGCGTTGTATATAAATGCAGTTTGCTAAAACCGAGAGGTCAATTGAACTCTTATTTTCAGCATTCGGTTACAGGAAGCTCACTTGCTACACTTTTTCTTCTGGAAGAAGTACCCAGAATGTATAAAGCAAAAATAGTATTAGTGGATTAGGTTGATATAGCTAACTACAGCTAAAATGTCACTCCCATCATGCCAAATTGAATGTCCTCGAGTGCCTTAGTCCAAGCAATTTTTATACAAGTTCATTTCATTTTAGAATATCTACAGCAAACCTTATCTAACAATTATTGCATCCACGCCTTTTGCTTGAAAATAATAATAATAATAATTACAATGTTACATATAGCAAACAGAACTACAGAAGATTGATGTTATGTAAATTTGTGATGGTAAGAATCTGATGCTCAAATAGAGGAGCACAAATTAAGAGATGAATAAAAGGTAAAGTTTGAAATTTTTCCAGGGGTGAATAAGAAATGAATTGGAGAGAGGAAACACAAAATATAGGAATGGGCATTAGGCTTGAGATACAGGGGACTACAGACTACTACTTTCTCTATCCTTATGCTAAGTGCCATTGACTGCTGAAATCAAACATAAAAAAAAATACCAAATGAAACAGATATCTTATTTAAGAGATCCAAACAAACAATGAAAGAACAACATTTACCAATGACCACTAGAAATATTCTTGTGTTTAGCATTATTTCAAAAATGTACTACTAGGATAAGTAAGAGAGAGCTACTACTAAATTGGAACATGATATGGAACCCAATATACAGACACATTTCATAGATTTTTATCCTGAATTTTACTCTTTGAGAAGGTAAGAGGTTAGTTTTGAAAAGCCTCTTTTGTCTTGTCTCATGCACTTGGTTAGAAGATCTGATTTTAGCCTTTCACTTTCTAGCCTAAGCGGTATCTGGTTTTACACTTTGTCAACATTTTTTAACAGCTCCGACAAGGATCCCTAAAATTTCAATTGCGGAATAACACCCCTTATTCTTTTTCATTGGATTCAACAAAGCCATTAGAAAGACCTATCTAATTCTTTCAAATCTTGAAGTTAGCTGAACTTAAGACCCAACATGCTTCTGTTGTGAAATAAGAGGTTTTGCCTTTGTAACACTGATATCGCGAAGTATTTCTACTGGAAAAGAAATTTATGTTCCAGTTAACCTTCATTTCTTTATATCTAAAAACATAGCTATATTAGAAAATGAGGAATTCTGCATACTTTCTCAAAGATATAGTTACTTTGACAATCATCCAAACTTACATCTGCTCCTTACATGAAGATAACAGCTTCCTGTAGATAAGCAAAACTACTTTTACTGAGCCAAAACGCTCATGCCGCAAGTCCTTGTAACATCTCTGCTCCAGATACTCAGTGATCTGAATAAAATGTATACACTTTTAAACATTTAAGGGAGACAAATGATGATACTAACAAAATCATAGAATTGGAGCCATTGGCAAATCTAAAATATCTCTTTTGAAGAAAATTCTGGTACTTGGGAAAGTATTTGAGCTAACCACTTAACTGTGCATCAATGTGATAAACAAAAAATATAGGTTTAAGTTTATTCAAAGAAAGTTCCCTGAGACTGTTTACTTATACCAAAATGTAACAGGGATTTTCAACAAGGGAAAAGATACAAGAGTAATGTTCTCAGCTTGTGAAAATGACAGTTGAATTTTATTCTAAGGCATGACTGCATAATTGAATAATTTGGAACATGCTCAGTAAATGAATAAATAAATACATAAAACTAAAGAGATGATCACTATTCACTAGAAAATTGATGCATGTAAAATTAAAAGTGGATCCATGGCCAAATAAAAACTTAAACAGTTAAACCTTTCCTTGGGTATACGCAAAGGATTTTTTGAAGCATATTCACAAAGTTTTGCTATCTTCCTATCATTCGGTTCAGCATCCTGTCAAACGCCAAGTTAAAATTAGCAATAAAAAATGAACAAGGATAATAAATGGCATTTCATCATATAACCTACAATGTAGAAGTTAAATAGAAAGTAAAAATAAGAGCTGCAAACATGAAATCCCTCACACTACTGAAAGAATGAAAATTAGCATATTTAACAATAATAGAACTACATTGTCATAAAATGGATCTGCTCAATAAGGGGTATGCATAAGGTAATCACGCAATTGTTTAAGAATAATATTTTAGCATCAAAGAATCACCACCAAGTCAATATTACACTTTAAATGATGGTAAGCCATAATTCACCTGCGACCGGGGGAAAATATCGGCAAGGAACTTCTTGTACCGTTTAACAGGCTGCCTTGACCTTGATCTCAAGGATGGACAAAAGAAGCATAGGCTACCACAAGCAGGCACAACCCGCCTTGACATAACCCCCATTTTCTATACAATTTGAAGCCCACTCCTGTGCAAATCATAGATAAACTAAGTTTTCAGATTCACCAAAGGCCCATTTCAGATAAGATAATAGAAGCTCAGGGAGTTCCGAAGATTATTAATTCACTAATCAAGAATTATACCTTCTTTTTCATGTTACTTTTTCTAGACTAATTTCAATGATACACAAATATTAACCGTTACATTAATGAGTTCCAAAAAAAATACCCAGTTAGAGGGTCAGAATTCAGAATTCAGAATCTATGAACTACCAAGACAAGAAAAGGATTTGAGTTGCCGGAATAATCAGTAAATAAAAAGGGTAAAATCCAACTCAAGAAATTAACTAAACACATACCTATAATGTATAAACAAAATATGGGCAATTCAACTATTCGGCTTTGATGAAGATCTCGATGCAGACCAGCCTATAATAAGCTCATGAGTCCAGAAGGCCCACAAAAATTAAAAATAAAAAAAAAATCTCCAGTAACACAAACTAAATTCTCAAGCAATCAATGACCGAAATTAACAAACAAAGATGCTACAATTCTCAAAAATTGAGGATCAATTTCTGCAGCGGACTCTATCACTCAAGGGGAAGAGCACAGAGGCCTGAACATTAACATCTCCCCTTGCGACTATGCGGGGTTTTTCCTGTCAATGGACTTTTCTTGATGTAAAAGGAGAAAAGACCAAAAAAGGAAAGCACACACTTTTCTTAATTCCGAACACTAAATTGCAAGAATTACTATTATTACTCCGTATTGTATTACTATAATACTCCGTATAAGTAATATTTATATAAAAAAAATATTAATAAGGAGAAGACAGGCTGTTGCCTGAGGTGCGAATGTGAGCCAGCCACGTAGAACAGTCAAAACGGGCTCAACCCTCGGATTGGGCCCGTTTTCAACCCGTGTTATAGGCTGGTTGGGTATCAAAAGTTTTTACCCGGCTCGTTTAACCCGGCCAAAATCCGGGTTTGAACCACGGGTTACCCGGGCTAACCCGTATTTTTTTAAAATTTATTAAGCCGAACAAACCAAAATACCAAATACCAAATGACCTAAAAAAAAAAAACCTAATCTGTCTCTGTGTTTCTGACTCTCTCTCTGTCGTCTGCCTCTCTGGCTCTCTGTGAAGATCGAACGCGAAGGGCGACGACCGGCGAGCTCCGAGCAGCGACCTGCGCGATGCGTCGTTGCCGCTGCCAGACCGACGACAACGAGCTCCAAGTCTCCGACGGTGACCTGCGGCCTTGCGCGCTGCCAGCTGCCCAGCTCCGGTTATATCTCCCTACTAGCTCTGTGATTGTTGATTTTTTGTGTTGAAAACTCAGATATAATTATATAAATACTAATTTTTGTGTGTTGAAAACTTAGATAGGTCATATGTGTGTGATTGGGTGTTTATTGATGGATGATTGATGAAAGCTTCTAAATTCTAATGTTGTTGATGTTGAATTGTTGATTGATGATGGAGTGTTTATTGACATATAAGTGTCTGAAACTGTGAACTGTGAATAATAGCAGCAGTCCAGCAGATCAGTTAATTTTTTTAAATTTTTTGTATTTTTTTTTTATTGGTCAGCCCTGTTTAGCCCGCCAACCCGTCACATACCGGTTGTGCTGCAAATTCTAACCCGTTTAGAAAAATGGTGCCGGCCCGGCCCATGTTAGGTCTAATTCGGGCCAGGCTGGCCCATTTTGATAGCACTAGAGCCACGCGTGTAGCTGTTACCGAAGGATATTAATGGTACAAGTGATTTTAGGGTATACCCGAGGGTGTCGAAAATTGACTATACAATCAAATGGGAAAAGGCAAGACCAATGCTGCGGGAATTAAGGACCTGATTTCTTTGTTAGCCAATTATGTTATTGAGTTGGGCAGAATTTACTATGAACCTGCCATGGTGTGGACCATGAAGTAAAATGATACTGTTTAATTTTATTTTGAAAAAAGTTATTACCGTTTTCTTAGATCGTTATCTTTGTATGAACTTTATTTTTAATTTTATTTTTCGCACACTAATTGCATTATAATAATATTAAAGTATCATTTTAATTAGATTCCATGTCTCTACTATCCAGATTTATTTTACGCACACAATAGATTCATTATAACAACACTCAGGTATCATTTTAATCTCCACAATATACATATTTTTGTAAGTTCTACTATTCAGTTTTATTTTATACATACAACTAGTGTTATACCAGTGCGATGCACGAGAAAAAAATTGTTATTATGAATTTAAATAAAAAAAATTTTAAAAATAAAAAATATATTAGAATGTACAATATAATAATATAGTTGAATTTTCATATATTTCGTCAAGTATCTATTATCATAGCATACAAAATTAAAATTTTGTATGATTAATATAATCTCTAATCATGTACTCCGTACATATTTAGATAAATTTAAAGAGAAAAATTTACATATCTACTATACTAATAAGAGTCAAAAGAGAGTTAGGCCTAAAATGGGTAGAAAAAATGGCGGTCAAATTATTTAATTAAATGGATGGTTCAGATGAATTATTTAATCAAATAGATGGTTAAGATAATTCAGATTAATATTATTAATAGAGATTACCTAATTTAACCTTACTTTTATGATTATCCGTTAAATTTTCCGTTAAATATTTTCTTCTCCGTTAATATTCCGTTAACTTTTAACTTACTCATTAATTTCTATAAGAAAGGTCTTAGGTTCGAACCCCATCTCAATCAAATTTGACATAATTAAGTTTCTCATTCTATTTTACTCTTATTAAATTAAATATAAATTAGTATTACAACAAAAAATGACACATATGTATTTCTTTAATTTAGAATTATGTGTCTACAATACCTTTATTTGAAAAAATTATTCATTATCAAAAAATTAAATGAAATAAGAGAAATAATTTCATTGGTTATATTGTCTTTATTTTCTCTCATGCAAAGATTCTTTACATTCAAATTTATCAATTGATATTCATTACATTGTCCATTATCTTATTTTTACAATATCTTATAATTAAATATCAAAGTTATAGTACAAAATAATGTTATATATTTATTTACCAAGTATTTTATTAATACTATGAAAATTTTTTTAAAAATAATTTGAAGCTAATTATATTAATTAACTACTTGGGGATTGGTTGACAAAGAGAGTACTCAAATAATAACCCAACAAATTGAAGCAGAATCACTCTAGTTTACTCTTATTGAATTAAATAAGTTAGTAGTTACACCAAAAAAAATGATACATATGTATTTCTTTAATACCATGAAAAAAAAAAAGAAAAAAGAATAGTTTGAAACCAATCATATTAACTACTTGGGGGATTTGTTGACAATGAAAGTATTCAAATAACCCAATAACCCATTACCCAGCAAATTGAAGCGATGAACTACCTTTTAATATCTTTGGAATACATAATATTTTAAATTTTTATTAATTTATTTAATATTTTTTTATACTAGGGATTTCTTTATTCACAATAACTCATTCAACAATAATGGTTGAACCAAATAAACCCCAAGCAGAACACCTAAAGGAAAGTCCATAGCTCCTATATCATAATATCATTGCATGACGTTGTCATCTATGCTACCAACAATATCCGAATTGCAAATAACACACTACCAACAAAAAGGAAGAGAACAAATAGTAAAGATGAAGACAACGACAATGTTACTCAAAAGAGAATTAAGAACACTTAGAAAAATTTAAATTAAAAGTAATATTTATTTAGGCTATCATTTTTAGACCAAATATTTATACTATCGATTTTACAAGGTTGCAAACATTTATTTTAGTAATAATTATAATGAATTTTTTATATTATCTTGGATTCATATATTTTGAGTTAGATATTTAAATAAAAAAATTCGACATTCAATTACTCATGTATAAACTTCTCCTATATAATCTTGCATTGATATACTTTCAAATATTTATTTAAATATAAACATTGGGCATTAACCCATTTGTGCAATGCGCGTATAAAACTAGTTTAACAATAACTAAGAAAACTATACTTGCCAAGGACTTGGCATCAAACCCTTCTATTTATACGGGAGGTGGTGGGTTCGAGCCTCAGTGGAGTCAATACTGACTCTTTTGCTTCAATAGGTTGAGGGTGGGTTCGAGCCTCAGAACAGATACTGCATTCTAATAGAGTTAGTAGTATTAAAAAAAAAAAAAAAACTATACTTAGAAATTAAAAGTATAATTTTTAAAATTTGTATTTGTATATGTGATTTTAAACTCTGATCAGACGCATTTTCTTATATGATTGTGTATTATAGTGTATATACAAATAATATTTATTAATATGTATGTATGTAAATTTTATAATATAATTTCTGTAATTATAATTTATATTGATATATTAAAAAAATAGCATTTTAATTTTATATGATTAATATAGTGCATAAGTATATGTATGTATGCATTTTTTAAAATATAAATATGTATGAACACATATTTTGTTAATTTTATAATTTATTTTTAATTATAATTAAGAAAATTACATTTACAAATTAAAAGAATTTAATTTTTAAATTTACATGGATTAATGTAGTCCCTAACTATATTAAATATTTAGACAAATTTTTAAATATTTTTTATTTTCTTATTAAGAGTATGAGTTTAGACATATTTTAAAATAATTTTTTTTAATAAGTAACATTGTAGTAATTGACGTGTATAATTATGCCAGTAATCACAATTCTATAAAAAAAATTGTGTATATATTTTTATATTGTACAAAATACTATTCATATAATATATGTCTACATAAATCAATAAAAAGATAAATTGATAAAAAAAATTTATTATATAGATATTGATAAATATTATGTATTTTTTTTTCTTGCATGAAAAAATATTCTTATTTTAAAATTTTACATTGATATATGAGTTTTTGTTTCAAATCTACTTTGGTGATATTTTAAACTTTGATTAACACTTGTATGAGATCGTCTCACGAATCGGATCTTTGACTTTGTTAATTAAAGATCTGACATGTATCATAGATTGAGACCCATGAGACGGCCCCACACAAGTTTTTGCCTTAAATTTTTATTTGTTATCATAAATAGTAAATAGATGTCTGAAACTATTTAGTTTTGTTTTTAAATATTTTCCAACCCATAAATGTAGCACTAGGTCCATAATAGACTTTGTGGTTCAATATTTGTAGATCTATGATACGGAGTATGTTTTTAACTAATTTATTGAAAGTTTATTTCTTTTAGTTCTATTATATCTTATTCTTCTTCATTTTAATTGATAGATCCCAAGATAATGCATCATTCTTAAATATGTGAATTTCAATTAATTTAATAACATTACTATATTTAAATGTGAGACATTTACCCAATAACATTATATTTTTTTCAAACTCCGCAAATGTATGTTAGTTCAATTAGTTCATTTTTATGTTAGTTTTTCTTCAGTTATGTTATTAATGTAACAACCCAATGAGGTAGCTCAAGGGGCAAGTGAGCTATCCTTGTAGAGAAGAATTTTGGGAGAACCTGGGTTTGATGCCCTCAAGTGACGATCCCCCTTGGGCAAGCTCTTGTGCCTCCCGGAGCGAACCCCGTGAAATTAATTTGTTTTGGGCTCATAATATTAAAAAAAAAAAAAACTACTATTTTAGATTTGTAAATTTTTATAATTTACGTTATTTTATAAAACAATTTATAGCATTTGTACTACAAAACTTTTAATTAATGCAATAATACTTATATTTGTCATGATTAGAATGCTAAAATCATAATAATGATATATTTTACCTTTCACATTTTTAAACTTTAAAAACCAACATCATTTATGTAGGGAGAAATTTATTTATATCTATCTACTATACTAATAAGAGCCAAAGAGAGTTAGACCTAAAATAGGTAGAAAAAATGGCAGTCAAATTATTTAATCAAATGGATGGTTCAGATGAATTATTTAATCAAATAGATGGCTAAGATAATTCAGATTAATATTATTAATAGAGATTACCTAATTTAACCTTACTTTTATGATTATCCGTTAAATTTTCCGTTAAATATTATCTTCTCCGTTAATATTCCGTTAACTTTTAACTTACCCATTAATTTCTAAAAGAAAGGTCTTAGGTTCGAATCTCATCTCAATCAAATTTGACATAATTAAGTTTCTCACTCTATTTTACTCTTATTAAATTAAATAAATTAGTAGCTACAACAAAAAATTATACATATGTATTTCTTTAATTTAGAATTATGTGTCTACAATACCTTTATTTGAAAAAATTATTCATTATCAAAAAATTAAATTAAATAAGAGAAATAATTTCATTAGTTATACTGTCTTTATTTTCTCTCATGCAAAGATTCTTTACATTCAAATTTATCAATTGATATTCATTACATTGTCCATTATCTTATTTTTACAATATCTTGTAATTAAATATCAAAGTTATAGTACAAAATAATGATATTTTATTAATATTATGAAAAAAAAATTAGAATAATTTGAAGCTAATTATATTAACTACTTGGGGATTGGTTCACAAAGAGAGTACTCAAATAGTAACCCAACAAATTGAAGCAGAATCACTCTATTATACTCTTATTGAATTAAATAAATTAGTAGTTACACCAAAAAATGATACATATGTATTTCTTTAATACCATGAAAAAATAAAAAAGAATAGTTTGAAACCAATTATATTAATTACTTAGGCCTTAGGGGATTTGTTGACAATGAAAGTACTCAAATAACCTATTACCCAGCAAATTGAAGCGAGAAACTACCTTTTAATATCTTTGGAGTACATAATATTTTAAATTTTCAAATTTTTATTAATTTATTTAATCTTTTTTCTTAAACTATGGATTTCTTTGTCTACAATAACTCATTCAATAATAATGGTTGAACCAAATGAACCCCAAGCAGAACACCTAAAGGAAAGTTCATAACTCCTATATCATAATCCCATTGCATGACGTTGTTATCTATGCTACCAAGTACCAACAATATCCGAATTGCAAATAACACACTACCAACAAATAAGAAGAGAACAAATAGTAAAGATGAAGACAATGACAATGTTACTCAAAAGAGAATTAAGAACCACTTGGAAAAATTCAAATTAAAAGTAGTATTTATTTAGACTATCATTTTTAGATCAAATATTTAGACTATCGATTTTACAAGGTTGCAAACATTTATTTTAGTAATAATTATAATGAATTTTCTATATTATCTTGGATTCATATACTTTGAGTTAGATATTTAAATAAAAAAAATCGACATTCAATTACTCATGTATAAACTTCTCCTATATAATCTTGCATTGATATACTTTCAAATATTTATTTAAATATAAACATTGGGCATATGCTGTAATTAATGCCCAATGTTTATATTCATAAATTCCTTTCGACACTATTGCTGTAAATATAAACATTGGGCATTAACCCATACGCGCAGTGCGCGTATAAAACTAGTATATATATAGATATCGTAGTTATTTTTAAAAGTTAGATGAAATAAACATATTGACATGCAACAAATTTTTTTAGTGAACTTTTGACATGCAACAACGATTCAATATGTATATATATATATATATATATATATATATATATATATATATATATATTATCTTGGATTCATGTACTTTGAGTTAGATATTTAAATAAAAAAAATTCGACATTCAATTACCCATGTATAAACTTCTCCTAATGTTAATGAATATGGTGCGACATGGCCTTGTCTCTGAGCGTGTTGATTCTTGCCTGATTTTTTCTCCTTATTTTAGTTTGAATATCTCAACACTTTGAACACAATGTTGCAGAGAGTCATCTTAATTAGCTTTCCATGGACACTCTAACCATCTCAATTAGACATCGCATGAAAGAGATATCAAAATACTATCAACATGTGACAATGACGTGTCCACGCGTGTGTCAAAGTTTGTCCGGCCACCATTTTGACCCTAATTTGTCCCAAATCTTTGAAAACTATGAACATAAAAGTCACATGAGATTGTCTTAGTTTTCCATAGACACATAAATCACTTCAATTGAATTTTATAAGAGTGAGATATGACCAAAATACTTACCTCATTTCACATTGCATATTTTGTTATTTTTACATAGAAATTCCTAAAAAAAACAAATATTAATGAATTAAAGACTATCAATAACTAAACAACATACATGCAAAATCATCATAAATATGATATTAGAAATAATTGTAATTAATAAGCACTTATCAATATTCTCTTGGCTGGTCTCCACCCTCTCTTGTCCCACATTCTTGGTTTATGTGACTTGCCTGTAGCTTTCTTTACCAAGATCCAAAAAAGAAGAAGAAGAAGAAGAAAAAAGAAATGCTTGAAAGATGGAAAGTTAAAAATCAATTCCTAATATATCAAAGGATTTGAATTTTAGGAATTAAAATGATCAAGTTGATGACAAAATATATATTCTATCAGAATGCGAAAAATAGATAGTGTTTTACTAACATAAATAGGATTTATTGAAAATATAAATACAAAATTTTGTGAGTTCCTCTAAATCAAATGCAAGAAGCATACAGATCTTCAAACAGAGTGAGTGCTCCATACAAATTCTTCATTCCCAATTTGCACATAATCAATCTGTGTCAATTATATCATATTAGTGGAGGCCAAAACTTGATCAAGGCAAGTCTAAAAGATATTGTTTCACCAAAGGAGACCAAAAATGAAATAATACAATATTGGGGTAATTATACCTGGCCTTTTATTGCTTCATCAAATCATATGCGTAGCTTTCTTTGCATCTTGACCAAATAGATCTTCATTCTCACATAGAGCCAATCTTTGATATCATTCAAGAACTCATAGTATGCAATTCTCCAAGAGTCTTTGAGCACCAAAGTGACTACAATTCCCCAAAAGCAAAAAGAGAACCCTAGCACGATGGATATGTAAAACTCTCGATTTAGAAAACTATCATATTCTTGAAAGTCATTGTCTTTGTTTTGTGGAGGAATATTCGCGGAGCATTTGGGAAGTGGGTCCCCACACAATCTAATATTTCCGGTATAGGAAGAAGCATTGAAACTTTGCAGTTGAGTGCCGATCGGGATTTTGCCAGATAAAAAGTTGCTCGACAAGTCAAGAACAGCGAGATAATTCAAACGAGCAAGGCCAATTGGAATTTCACCAGAAAGTTTATTCCTAGAAAGATCAAGGACTTCCAAATGATCCATCTGATAGATTGTTGGAAATATTTTTCCAATCAAATGGTTTTTTGAAAGGTTTAAGGAAATTAATCCCTTGAGAGAAGAAAATTCCTTTGGAATATGTCCAACCAATTGATTGCTCGAAAGATCAATACTTTTTAAAAGTCCCAATTGCTTCGTATATTCTCTGTCTTAATTTTTCCACTGAATCAAAATATTGTCTATATAGAAATTCATTCCTCGACTAGTGATATTAGTAATAGATAGTATAGTACTTCCAACTGAACTACTGTTTTTCATGAAATAAGTAAAATTGTAGAAGCAATACGGAATTTCCCCAGTCAATATGCTTTCAGAAAGATCCAAGATCTGCATGCTATTAAGATGACAAGGATCTTGTAGTCCAGTGGCATCAAACCCTTCCCTTTATACGGGAGGTGGTGGGTTCGAGCCTCAGTGGAAGCAATACTAACTCTTGTGCTTCAATAGGGTGAGTAGTATTCAAAAAAAAAAAAAGATGACAAATACTTGAAGGCACTTTCCCATCAAACTTGTTATGTCGGAGACTAACAATACGCAAATCTGTCAAAGATCCTCCAATCCATGATGGAATTTTACCCGCAAACTCATTCCCACCAAAATCCATAACCCTGCAATTTATGAATATCGGTATCGGACCTGCGGGAGAAATTCCAAAACCAATTAGGTATAACCCTGCAATTTATGAATATCGGTATCGGACCTGCGGGAGAAATTCCAAAACCAATTAGGTATTACATCAGAAATATCAAGTATAGACCAAAATCCATAACCCTGCAATTTATGAATATCGGTATCGGACCTGCGGGAGAAATTCCAAAACCAATTAGGTATTACATCAGAAATATCAAGTATAGATATTTTATCCTGAGTTCGCAGCCATTTTGGAAATTGAGGCCCAAATTTATAGTCTAATAATATTTCGTAAAGCTGAAAAGGAGGAACCCAATTACTATTCATGTTGTACATTAAAGGATAAATCCAAGAATTGAAGATGTGTAAGGTTTGAAAAGTGGGCTTCAGTTACAACTCCTTCCAATAAGTTTGATGAGGCATACAACTTATTAAGCTTTGATAGCTTCCCTATAGTTTCTGGTAAGCCCCCATGTAATTGATTTTCAGAAAGATCTATCACTCTTAAGTTCAAAGTATGTGATAGATCAGGAATTTGTCCTGTAATTTGATTGTCAGAGAGATATAACTCTCTCAAGGACAAAGCATGTGATAGATGAGGAATTTGTCCTGTAATTTGATTTCCGGAGAGGTATAACGCTCTTAAGGACAAAGCATGTGATAGATCAGGAATTTGTCCTGTAATTTGATTTCCAGTGAGATGTAACTCTCTTAAGGACAAAGCATGTGATATATCAGGAATTTGTCCTGTAATTTGATTTTGAGAGAGATCTAGCACTCTTAAGGACAAGACATGTGATAGACAAGGAATTTGTCCTGTAATTTAGTTTCCAGTGAGGTATAACTCTCTTAAGGACAAAGCATGTGATAGATCAGGATTTTGTCCTGTAATTTGGTTGTAGGACAAATCTAAATATTCAAGACTTGCAGGTAGTCTGAAGTTTGATCCATTTAGCTGGTTATTATTTGCGCGCAATTCTCTCAAAGATGTAAATTTGGTGATGATATCCGCAGGGAGTTCACCAGTGAATTGACTCCAAGATAAGTCTAATTTAAGATTTGTAGAGATTTCTCTGCATCCTTGAGCAACTTTTGGAAAAGTTCAGCAATTGATGCATTTAATTGATAATTATCACACAAAATTAAAATTCGTAGATGAGTTAAATTCCAAAAAGATTTTGGAATTCCATTGGTGATAATAGAATCAAGATAAAGGTTCTCAAGAAATTCCATGTCTCCAAATGCATGATCAAGAATGGTATCTGCAAAGTAATTTGCTGACAGGTCGATGCTAGTGAGTTTTTTTGCTTGCATTGCGCAACAAGTGGAATAACGAAGAAGTATTGATATAGTTGAAAGAAAAATCAACAACGGAAAGAAATGGGGAAGAAGAATTAAGCGAGAAAGGCAAAGACCCATGGAGTTGGCAGAATGGCAACTGTAATTCCTCAAGGAAAGGAGGGAGGGTGACACTGGTTTTTGATGACTCAATTAAATCAAGAGTTAATTCTTGCAATGGTCCCCCGACTATGTTGATTTTCCAAAATTGGTCATTGTCTTTTAATTTGGACGAAAAAGACACTTGACTATCGATTTTGTTTCGACATTGGTCCTTCCGTTAACATGGCGTTAGATAAGTGTTAAGTGAAGGGGTAAAAGGGTCATTTTCTTTGTTGGGTTTCTTTGTCCTCACGCTGGTCCTTCCCTGATCTGCCGAGCAGCAATGATGAGGCATTTTGACAACATTGTTGTTCTAAATGGTGGGCGGATTGTGGAAGAAGGGTCCCACGACTCACTGATGGCAAAAAACGGTTTGTATGTCCGCTTGATGCAACCTCACTTCGGGAAAGGATTGCGTCAGCATAGACTCATTTAAGTTGGATTGTAAATGGCCTTTAGCAATAGGTGATGGGCTTCTTCCACTTCTCTACCAAATCCTCACGTTCTTTAAAGTGCTGGAGACATTGTTTCATTCCAGTCCTCAAAAGCTTTAAGACAGTCCCCTCAAACTGGGTGTATAACAAGAATGACAAAGCTCTCTGCCACCTGCTTCAGTGTCGTGATTGTGATTTGCTCAAAGGTATGCAAACTGGGGTTAAGAACAGGGTTTTGTAGCAATTAGTTAGCTCACTTAAAGTAGAAATTCAGGATTAGAATCATATTCTTTTGGAGGCAGGTATTGAGTTCCAGACTAGGAACTGAATCCCTGTCTCTTTGAATGGTATATTGATTTGTTAATTACATAATGGATCTAGTTTCTCTTATTCCGTTTTCTCCATCTTTCATCTTGGGTGTGCTTAATTCGCGTTGTTGTAGTCGGTTCTTTTACAATTTTTCTTACATGGATGGCATAGAAATCCCATAATAGAAGTGGAAAGGCATTCACTGTACCCTTTTGACTTAGAAAGGAGTAGACTGAACTTAGCTTATTTACTTGATTTCCTGCACAAAATGTTCTTCATTATTGCCCTGTTATTCATCTCAGTTACATACATTAATACATATATACAGTTTTCCTGTATAAAATGGTGTTCATTCTTGCCCCTGTTATTCATCTCAGTTGCATATATTGAATGTTGGAAGTTATACTACATATATGTACAGGTTTCCTGCATAAAATGTTGTTCATTCTCGCCACCTCCGTTATTCATCTCAGTTACATATATTGAATGTTGGGAGCTATAATACATATATACAGGTTAAAAAACCTCATCAAGTCAAAAAATAAAAATATAAAATAAAAAGTAAATAAAAGAAAAAACAGACCCCGAACCCATTGCTGCGCTTGGAAGTAGAGGAAGAAGAAGGCGTTGATGAGGTGGCTTCTGCCCGCTTCCGGCTCCGAGTTTCGATACAAAAGCCCAAACCCCTCAAAGCAGGGAATCACCTGGCCGCCGCATTCCGACGCGTTCGGATCCGGGCCCTCCATCAGCGGCGGCAACGTCTCCATGCCACCGGGCCTCAGGCTCCCCGTTCAGATCTCGCACGCTGCCGTCAGAGAAGACCCGAAATGTAGACATCCTTGCTTTCTCTTCATTCTTTCAATTCAAGAACGCCCTAAGAGAGCTCTGGTCCCACTCACACTCTCTCCCTCAACTGTGATGCTCCAAAGAAGCAAAATGGGGAGAATTTGCAGCGTGGAATCAATATCTATTAGACGGTGAGTACATTAGGGAGAACAAGAGGGAGAAAGAAGGCCATATATAAAAAGACAATTTTATCCCTTCACTTAACACTTATCTAACGCCATGTTAACGGAAGGACCAATGTCGGAACAAAATCAATAGTCAAGTGTCTTTTTCGTCCAAATTAAAAGACAATGACCAATTTTGGAAAATCAACATAGTCGGGGGACCATTGCTGGAATTAACTCTTAAATCAATGTCAACACTACTAAGATAAATGGATCTTAGAGAAGAAAGAAGAGAGAGCCATTCAAAATTTTTTATTTTCAATGTGAAATAGTATCCAGAAATATTTAGAAGTCGAAGATTGGTAAGGTTCGCAAGTTGTGGAGGAATTGTATCACTGAACCCGGCATCCATAAGACTCAAGACAAGTAATCTCTTAAAGAAACCAATGAATTCGGGGATACGACTCCCTTAAAAATCATTGAAACTGAGGTCCAGATAATTCAAATGCTTCAGTTCAAGTAGAGATGAGCTAACCTTGTGGCCTTTTAGCCATTGATAATTGGGGGGATGAAGATCAAGAATGGTTATGTGGCCAGTGTTGTTGTCGTAGTGAGCATGTACCCCACCAAATGCAACATTCATCATCACTTCCCCAAGAAGAGAGAAGGCCATAGTCATCCACAAGCTAAGGCCATGTTTGAAATCCAGAAGAGCAAGCCTCTCCCTCTCAATACACCTTATCATGTTGTTTTTGGCTGCAACTCTTTGTGTGGAAATAGAAGAAGACAAGCAAGCAAAAACGAAAAGGTAAAGAAAGAGAGGAAGTAGCGTAGTAGTAGTAATAAACAACATTCTCATAGCAGCACAAGGTCTTAGGAATATTGTTTTTGAGAGCAATAGCATGATAGATGGATGGATGGATGGATAGATGCTTTATGAAATCTTGTAGTGGGAGGGAGAACAACCAAACCAACTCTAATATATATACTGTAATTTCCAGAGCATTTCATTTTATTGGATTCAAGGATAGCTCATTAATGAATTATGTTGTTTGAAAAAGTAATTCTCTATGTTTAATTTAATACAATTTAATTTTGAATTTAATTAATAAAATAGTTTATAATATTTTAAAATTAAATAAGGAGTTAATTTCATTTTTTGTCCTAGATTTATAGGTGACAGTTCACTTTTAGTCTCTTTTTATTTTTTATCATAACATTCACTTTTGGTCTTTGTGACATGACATTTTTTGTCATCTATCAATAAAACAGTTTAAATCTTAAATATAAAAGTATTTCGGTCTTCAATTATGGATTTGTTCAAAAAAAACATAAAAATATTATAGGTTAATCCACTTTGTATAAAAAAGATCTAAATGTCATTATATTTAATGATATTTCAACAATTTTGTTGACAGATGACAAAAAATGGTCATGTCACAATAGTACTAGGACTAAATAATGATGTTCTAATAAGAAATGACTAAAAGTGGACTGTCGCCTATAAATTTAGAATAAAAATGGAATTAACTCTTAAATTAGTCTATATTCACAAATCTTGATTTTTTTTTCTTTAAATTTTCAACAATGATGTTTTAAGAGTTTGGTTAGAGTTGGTGGCCAGGACCAGATGAGTGTTTGGAAATTAGAAAATTTCATGGAAAGAGGATGAAAACGTACTATAGATAAATAGTAGACAAAGATTTGACTCAATAATTTTTTTTTAATTTAATCCCAAAATTAATTAATTATAAAGCAAAATTTGATACAAGATACCATACATAATTTATTATAATAACAAATTGTTAGAATATCATATTTTGATAATTTATTAATTTATTTTTACTATATAAAAGATAAATATATGTGAAACAAATAATAAGATTTACTGAAGCCAAGCACCTTGGGTTCGATCCTTGGCTTTGAGTTAGTCATTGTGGTTGATGGTGGAAATCTTACGGAGTAGATGTTAGTTTAATTATGAACACATTTTTTTTGTTGAAAAAATATCTTGTAATCATAATTAATTTAGACATTTAACAAACAAATAAATAGTATTGCAATACAAAAATAAAAAAAATAATAAAATCTTGGTGTTAGAAAATCTTTTCCAACATGATCCTTTTCACACGCAAATTGTATGTACTACAGCAGTTGTTATACCGTGGATCATGGTCACAGAACGACGTCGTTTCAATAAGTTGGAGAAATGATAGTCGTAAATCGTAACGGAGCTCCGTAACTGATACTACAGTTCATCTCAAAAGATATTGCCTCACATTTGTTTTTATATTATCAAATGAAACTGTAGTTATATCGAAATGTAACTGTAGTTATGTTGAAATGTAACTGGAGTGTATATAAACTGATACTAAATAACTGTTTTACATTTTTTTTGTGTATATTGTCCAATGAAACTGTAGTTATATCGAAATGATATCGTAGTTGTGTTGAAATGAAACTGCAGTGTATTATTAAAGAAACTGTAGTTGTGTTGAAAGGAAAATGAATAACATGTTCACATATTTGAGTGTATAATTGATAAGTGTTCTTTTGTCTATATTTTCCTCCCTTTCACTAAGTTATTTTGTTTATAGATCATTCCAAATTTCATGAGAATTAGTGCTTATTTATGTCATTTTGCAAGGAGTATGAGTTGGAAAGCATTAGAAGCAAAGATGAGCATTTTCATGCATTTTTGTGGGCATTGGAGTCAAATGGAGGCCAAATATGAAGCTATGTAGATGAGTGCAACACTTCCAAGGGAGCCTAAGACTTGTATTTGCAATGGTTTTGGTCATTTGGGCAAACTAAAATAAAAGAGAAGCAAAAGATCAAGGTGTTGAAATTTCTGCACGTCGACATCTTAGTAATTGGATCATATCTCAGCCTAGGAATGTCCAAATTATGTGATCTTTGAACCATTGGAAAGAAGACTTCAAGGGCTACAACTTTTCTAGAAATACACATTTCGTAATTCTGAACGGAAAATGGTGAAAAACAGCCTAGAAGTCAAAGCAGTTGCACAGAGTTCGAAAATGCAATTTCTGGAGAGCTGGCATACGGCCATACGGCCGTATGCATGGCCGTTTGTTTTAGGCCGAATTATAGTGCAAAAATGCTGTTTTTGAAGAGGAGTCATATGGCCACACAAACGGCCGTTTACCAGGCCGTTTGGGACCTGCTCTGCTCACTATTTAAGCTCGTTTTGAGCATTTTGAACACGATTTTTCCCCATGGTTGAACCCTAAACACTCCCATTCACTCCCTTTCATATTTTTAGGTTAGATTAGGCTTAGATCTATGTATTTTAACACTTTTGGAGCTTGTAATCTTGGATTTGAAGCTTGGATTTCAAGATTCTTCCTCCCATTTCAATAGAGAAGTTTTCTTTCCTTTATCTCTTTTCTTTTGCAAGATTTATGTTTATTGCTTGTGTTTTTGTGTTCTTTATGCTATTTAATCATGAGTAGTTAGTTTATGGGCTTGAGTTAGGGTTGTATTATCTATTTGGATGCTTAAGTTGTGATTATTGTGAAAAAGGGGAAGAACCCCAACCTAGGGTTCTTGAGTTTGAGTTGGATTTTGATTTTATCTTTCAATGATTAGTTGCGCAATGATTGTTGTTTGTCTTTGGAAAGTCTTCCATCACAATGGGAATTAGATGGGAGACTTGAGCCAACCCAATCTCAAATCCATTTTCTCTTCTATGGAAATAGGGGTAGATTTGGGGCTTAAATAGCTTTTGTCCTTCAAGAACTTAGGTTGATACACCATGGGAATAGGGCAATCTTTGTTCTAATCCTTGTGGAAACTTGGATTTATTAGTGCTAGCCTCTAGAACCTAGGTAAAATGTTCTTCCCCAAAACTTAAGTGTTAAAGCATCTAGATGGTAATTCCCCTAGCTTGAGTCCTATTTCTTTATTTTGCACTTATCTATTGTTTATGTGTTTGTTCTACCTTGTTATCATTTGCTTAGCTTCTTGTTGATTTCCTTGTGCTAGTGCCTAGTTTTGTGATTGCATATTGCGTGCCATAACCCCCAATCCTCAGCGGAACGACATTTCACACCCGTACACTCACCATCACTCATTTTTGCTACACATCAATAATATCGAATGAAACTGCAGTTATGTCGAAAAGAAACTGCAGTTGTATTGAAATGTAACTGCAGTTGTGTTGAAATGTAACTGCAGTTGTGTTGAAATGTAACTGTAGTGTATATAAACTGGAAGTGAATGGTGCAGAACGGAGGCCGTTTCATCTGTATGTTTTCATTAATCAAAACGACGTCGTTTTGATGCGCGATCCACAATCCATTTTAGAAGCTGGTGGAGCGACAGTGGTGTTGCGATTAGGAGACGATGCAGAGCAATGAAGATTAGGGCGAGAAGGTGTTGCGATGTTGATTATAATATGCGATTAGAGCTCAGTGAATTATTTACTCATTTATGGCTTTAATTTGTTAATTTTATTCTTTTATTTATGCTTATGTGGCGGCCAAATACCCACTCCAAAGCTTATGTGGCGAGCCATGTATGCGTTTACCGGCTCTGACCGGAGAGGTAACCGGGTAGTGGAGTCAGACGACTCAAAATCGTGAGTTCATGTGTTTAATTAATTGCACTTTTAAAAAGTTCATGGGCCTAATTGACTTTTCACGAAATATTTAGGGACCTATTTGCACCTTTTCCCCACAGAAATATATAGTATATGATGTTTGAATAACTACATTTGGTAAAATCATAAAAGTTGTGATTAAAATGAGGCAAAATTATTTGTGAGAAATTAAATGTGAAAAAAAAATCAATAAATTCAATAATTGATGAGATCTTGGTCTTGCACGTCCGGGACTAGGGACGGAGCTACAATAGAGACAGTGGAAACAACTGCTCCCACTTACCCTACCCTCACCCCATATCTTTTTCTCCCCTTTGCGTGACTACTTACAAAAAAACTCTATCTTGTAGAATATACTCTCAAATTTTCTATATTATCCACCTAATAAAAATCCACCCAAAATTTTTTTAAAAAGAAAATTTCCTATTGTGATTGTTCTTAAACAAGTGTATCAATAACCTCAATATTGGTTGTACTCATAGGGCCCGACCTTTCTCTATATGTTACGGTACTCATAAAATTGGTATTTTGTAAAGAATAAAATGATATATTTTTATTACATCATTATAGTAAAAATGGATTCTAAAATAATAATAATAATTATTATTATTATTATTATTATTATTTGAGATTATTATTATTATTATTATTATTATTATTTCTAAACAGAAAATTTTACAATACCCTTATTTTTAAAACATAAATCTGACCCATTACCCACAACAAGCAATTTTTTATTTATTTATTATTTTTACATCTAAATCTAACTCATGTAGATAGGAGCCGCAGGTAATATGGGTTATATGTAAATTGACTTCAGCTCAAATGCGATGGCATCTTAACGTGTCGTAACCGCGATCGCTTAGAAAAATGCACAACAATGAAATATATAAATACACCACAAAATACGCAACACACCAAAAAAAAGACACCATACCTCCCCACACCTAATTGTTCATTTTTCAAATATTGTGAGGTGTGTTTATGCATACCTAATGATGTGTTTTTTGGATGTATTTGTGCATTTTTTGTTATGCATTTCCTAACATTATTGGTGCATATTTACATACATATTGGAGTGGCCGCACTGACCGCACGTTAAGGCGCGGCTGTACCTTACCTAAGTTCTACGTAAATTTTCATCTTTGTGCATGTTGACTTACATTTTCAAACAGTAGAAAATTTCCTTTTATTTATTTTTTTTCCTCCAAAATTATCGCATCTTGAAGTCTTGAACTAATCCTCAGATTGGCCCTAATTGTTGCCAACTTGCCCCAAGTTATTACACATAAATGAGATTTATTCCTTAGAATTTTCTCCGTTACAAAAAAAAGGTGCTAAATTGAGCACAAGAAATTAAACTTACAAAGTGGTGTAAAGACTTGACTTGATGATCTCTTTACATGGAAGACTTTGACTTAAATTGTGGAAGTTTATAAATCAAAAATTGGATGAAGAAATTTGAAAAGTGAGGGTTAGCAAATGAAATTTTTAAATTGAGAAATAGAAAATGGAGATTGGAAGATAGGGTTGGCAATCATTATCATATAAGATGAGTATATGACATCGGAATTAACACCGTAGCATATAATATATGATGGAGAATTAAATTTGATAAAATCATAAAAGTTAAGGTTAAAATATAATGAAATTATTTGTATAAAATTTAAAAGAAAAAATTATTAAAGTCGAGAACTAATCTTAGTATTTTTAGCAATAATATTATAAGAGTTGGTTTGTTGGAGTGAACGGTGAGATAGATCGAGTACCGGGGTAGGGAGTGTTTATAAATTAAGAAATTTCATGGAAGGTGAATGAGCATGATAATGAATGACATATGAGTGGCAGACAAAGACTTGACTTAAATCATTATGGATTAATTTCACATGAATATACTTAATTATTTTTTTGGTTGAAAAATTGTCTTGTAAACTTAAATAACTTTAAACATACATGCGTGACAGGATAATTGGGCATCAGCACCTGACCCGAAACTACTGGCAGGACCCAAAAGCAAGACAGTTGTCGTTCAAACTACCCAAGACACCTCACTCCTCAGCATCAATGCTCAACGGTTCAACTCCTCAGCATTGATGCCCAACGTTCAGCTCCTCAGCATTGATGCCCAATGTTCAGCTCCTCAGCATTGATGTCCAACGTTCAGCTCCTCAGCATTAATGCTCAACGGCTCTTCAGCCCCTTGGCATTAACGCTCCATTATTGAGCTAAAGGAAATAAAAAGGCTCACAACGCAAAGTAGAGGGACGACACTTGAACTTAGACAAAATAACACTGTGAACTCACTTGTACACTGAGCACGACACTCAAATACTGTATTCAAACATTCAAATAATACTTAAATAATATACCGGTAACACATTATTACCGTCATTGGTGCTCTCGTTGAGAGCCGAGATCATATCTCAGGCAAACTTCACACATCACAAACACCTCTATGGCGTCGCCTTCTTCAAGCAGTGTCCTGCTCATCAAGTGGCGTTCGCTTCCTGCTCATTAAGCCACACTTTTCACAAATCACAAAACACCCAGCTCTCATGGTTCTCATCGGGTGAACAATGGTCATCCCGGATCCAGCAGTTCTCATGGTTCTCATCGAGTGAACAATGGTCACCCCTCGGGTGATCTTCGTGGGCAGCTCAATGGTCACCCCTCGGGTTATCTTCGTAAACAGCTCAACAGTAACCGCGTGGGAGATCGCCGCAAGGGTGATCTCCGTAGCCAACTCAACAACAACCACGGGCGCTTCCTCCTCAAGTGTGTCCGCCTCCTTCACTTGTGCGTTCACCTCTTGTAAGCAGTGGCGTTACCCAGCGAACGCTGCTCCCATCCAAGGAGTGGACTTACAAGCAGCGTTACCAAGTGAACGCAGCTCCCATCCAAGCCGTGGACTTCCAAGCAACAGAGTCACCTCCTCGAGCAGCGTCACTTCCTCGAGCGGCGTCACCAATTCGAGCAGAGTCACCACCTCGAGCAGCGTCACCACCTCGAGCAGAGTCACCACCTCGAGTAGAGTCACCTCCTCGAGCGGCGTCACCACCTCGAGCAGAGTCACCTCCTCGAACAGCGTCACCACCTCGAGCAGCGTCACNCCTCAAGTGGTGTCACCTCCACGAGCGGCGTCACTTCCTCAAGTGGCGTCACCATCGCCTCCCCGAGCAGCGTCACCAATAAATATGCTGAGGTCACCACCTCGGCCAATCTTCGGCCGAGGTTGTCACCTCGACCAATTTTTGCCGAGGTCGTCACCTCGGCCAATTTTGGCCGAGGTCATCACCTTGACCATGGCCGAGGTCCCGCACCTCGTCCACAATGATAACAAATAAAATAAAATAAAATAACTCTATTCCTTTATAGCCGGCACGAGATTCGATCTCGCTAGCTACCTAACGGGAGAGATGGACTTTGACCGAGCCTACGACTGGTCGAAGTGAGCTCGCGCTCAAAGCACCAACAAATACGCCGAGGTCACCACCTCGGCCAATCTTCGGCCGAGGTCATCACCTCGGCCAATTTAGGCCGAGGTCGTCACCTCGGCCATTTTTTGCCGAGGTCGTCACCTCGGCCATGGCCGAGGCCCCGCACCTCGGCCACAATGGTAACAAATAAAATAAAATAAAATAACTCTATTCCCTTATGGCTGGCACGAGATCCGATCTCGCTAGCTACCTGACGGGAGAGCTGAACTTTGACCAAGCCTACGACTGGTCGAAGTGTGCTCGCGCTCAAAGCGCCAACAAAAAAAAAAATTGGCCGAGGTAAGTCCTCGGCCGAGTTTGGCTGAGGTCAGTCCTCGCCCGAGGCCTGACCTCGGCCAATCTCACGCTCGAAAAAAAAACACACACACACACACACAAAAACGCAAATTTTTACAGACGTATTACTCCCAAACCATCTCAATCACTCTCGTTTGGCTAGGGAGTGGGGGGATTGGTGACAGGATATTTGGGCATCATCACCTGACCCGGAACCACTGGCAGGACCCAAAAGCAAGACAGTTGTCGTTCAAACTACCCAAGACACCTCACTCCTCAGCATCAATGCTCAACGGTTCAACTCCTCAGCATTGATGCCCAACGTTCAGCTCCTCAGCATTGATGCCCAATGTTCAGCTCCTCAGCATTGATGTCCAACGTTCAGCTCCTCAGCATTAATGCTCAACGGCTCTTCAGCCCCTTGGCATTAACGCTCCATTATTGAGCTAAAGGAAATAAAAAGGCTCACAACGCAAAGTAGAGGGACGACACTTGAACTTAGACAAAATAACACTGTGAACTCACTTGTACACTGAGCACGACACTCAAATACTGTATTCAAACATTCAAATAATACTTAAATAATATACCGGTAACACATTATTACCGTCATTGGTGCTCTCGTTGAATACCGGTAACACATTATTACCGTCATTGGTGCTCTCGTTGAGAGCCGAGATCATATCTCAGGCAAACTTCACACACTCGTTGAGAGCCGAGATCATATCTCAGGCAAACTTCACACATCACAAACACCTCTATGGCGTCGCCTTCTTCAAGCAGTGTCCTGCTCATCAAGTGGCGTTCGCTTCCTGCTCATTAAGCCACACTTTTCACAAATCACAAAACACCCAGCTCTCATGGTTCTCATCGGGTGAACAATGGTCATCCCGGATCCAGCAGTTCTCATGGTTCTCATCGAGTGAACAATGGTCACCCCTCGGGTGATCTTCGTGGGCAGCTCAATGGTCACCCCTCGGGTTATCTTCGTAAACAGCTCAACAGTAACCGCGTGGGAGATCGCCGCAAGGGTGATCTCCGTAGCCAACTCAACAACAACCACGGGCGCTTCCTCCTCAAGTGTGTCCGCCTCCTTCACTTGTGCGTTCACCTCTTGTAAGCAGTGGCGTTACCCAGCGAACGCTGCTCCCATCCAAGGAGTGGACTTACAAGCAGCGTTACCAAGTGAACGCAGCTCCCATCCAAGCCGTGGACTTCCAAGCAACAGAGTCACCTCCTCGAGCAGCGTCACTTCCTCGAGCGGCGTCACCAATTCGAGCAGAGTCACCACCTCGAGCAGCGTCACCACCTCGAGCAGAGTCACCACCTCGAGTAGAGTCACCTCCTCGAGCGGCGTCACCACCTCGAGCAGAGTCACCACCTCGAGCAGAGTCACCTCCTCGACCAGCGTCACTTCCTCGAGCAGCGTCACCACCTCGAGCAACGTCACCTTCTCGAGCGGCGTCACCACCTCGAGCAGAGTCACCACCTCGAGCAGCGTCACCTCCTTGAACGGCGTCACCACCTCGAGCAGAGTCACCTCCTCGAGCAGCTTCACCTCCTCAAGTTGTGTCACCTCCACGAGCAGCGTCACCTCCTCAAGTGGTGTCACCTCCACGAGCGGCGTCACTTCCTCAAGTGGCGTCACCATCGCCTCCCCGAGCAGCGTCACCAATAAATATGCTGAGGTCACCACCTCGGCCAATCTTCGGCCGAGGTTGTCACCTCGACCAATTTTTGCCGAGGTCGTCACCTCGGCCAATTTTGGCCGAGGTCATCACCTTGACCATGGCCGAGGTCCCGCACCTCGTCCACAATGATAACAAATAAAATAAAATAAAATAACTCTATTCCTTTATAGCCGGCACGAGATTCGATCTCGCTAGCTACCTAACGGGAGAGATGGACTTTGACCGAGCCTACGACTGGTCGAAGTGAGCTCGCGCTCAAAGCACCAACAAATACGCCGAGGTCACCACCTCGGCCAATCTTCGGCCGAGGTCATCACCTCGGCCAATTTAGGCCGAGGTCGTCACCTCGGCCATTTTTTGCCGAGGTCGTCACCTCGGCCATGGCCGAGGCCCCGCACCTCGGCCACAATGGTAACAAATAAAATAAAATAAAATAACTCTATTCCCTTATGGCTGGCACGAGATCCGATCTCGCTAGCTACCTGACGGGAGAGCTGAACTTTGACCAAGCCTACGACTGGTCGAAGTGTGCTCGCGCTCAAAGCGCCAACAAAAAAAAAAATTGGCCGAGGTAAGTCCTCGGCCGAGTTTGGCTGAGGTCAGTCCTCGCCCGAGGCCTGACCTCGGCCAATCTCACGCTCGAAAAAAAAACACACACACACACACACAAAAACGCAAATTTTTACAGACGTATTACTCCCAAACCATCTCAATCACTCTCGTTTGGCTAGGGAGTGGGGGGATTGGTGACAGGATATTTGGGCATCATCACCTGACCCGGAACCACTGGCAGGACCCAAAAGCAAGACAGTTGTCGTTCAAACTACCCAAGACACCTCACTCCTCAGCATCAATGCTCAACGGTTCAACTCCTCAGCATTGATGCCCAACGTTCAGCTCCTCAGCATTGATGCCCAACGTTCATCTCCTCAGCATTGATGCCCAACGTTCAGCTCCTCAGCATTGATGCCCAACGTTCATCTCCTCAGCATTGATGTCCAACGTTCAGCTCCTCAGCATTAATGCTCAACAGCTCTTCAGCCCCTTGGCATTAACGCTCCATTACTGAGCTGAAGGAAATAAAAAGGCTCACAACGCAAAGTAGAGGGACGACACTTGAACTTAGACAAAATAACACTGAACTCACTTGTACACTGAGCACGGCACTCAAATACTGTATTCAAACATTCAAATAATACTCAAATAATATACCGGTAACACATTATTACCGTCACGTCCAAAAGAGCAGCATCAATATTACACTTGTATTTACCAAAAGGAGGAGGATGCCAAATACTGGGAACCAAAAAAGTACCTTGCGCATTATTTAAATTAGAATGAGAAATGACACTCCAGGAAGTCACTAAAGCCTCTACATGCGCATTATTTAATATTATACTTGAGAAAGTGTAAATCTTACTTACCTTTGGTGTTGAGTTAAATATTTTGAAAACTACTATCTTTGATGGAAATTCCGTTTGAAAATACTCTTTTTAAGCCTTTGGCTAAATGGTTTTTGGAGTATGGTCTATTTAAGTGTCAAAATCTATTTACAAAGTATATATATTTTTCAAAACTATAAACGTATTTATTTTACAGGGCGGAGTAGAGCTTACTTAGCATTTTATGCTAATCTGGGTTGTTTGTGTTTCCAAACTTTGTTCCTTTCAGGACTTGATTGAAGTGACTCATTTTGAGAGTGCGGCGTAGAGCTAGTTGCCTTGGAGGTGACTTTGGTATAATAGTTTAGTTAGAATATAAATTTTTATTATAGTTGATTTGTAATTCGGGTAGTGAATTGTTGTAATGTAGATTGTAGTTAAAACCTTTGTAGCCTGTGCATTTAGATTTAGTGAGTTGGCCCAAGCGTGGCGTGACACTCGATAGTTTAAGTTTTAATTTTTGCTTCCGCATTTATTTTCAATATAGTTAGTAAGAAATATTGTTTATTTATGTTTATTCCTGTATTAGAATTTAGGGGTGTTATATATATATATATATACTTATTCATCTCATCCGAGAAACAACATTGGGTATGTATATAATGCACACAAAGATCATCTGTAAAGCCTCTCCCTTTCTTAGTAGCTGGAGAGAAGCAGGTGTTTCCAACAGGTACATTACCCCAGTAACGAGCAGAACCTCATCATATGGATACCTCCCCAACCGGGCTTCTTGAAGCTTAATGTTGACGTTGCACTGGACAGTGATCGGCGCGAAGATGGGCTTCGACTATATTCTTAGAGACAAGTACAACACTTTTGTTTCAGCTAAAGGCTCACAAAGGCCCGAGGTTTACCTACCAAGACAATCTAAAGCAATTACGATTAAGGAAGCCTTGAGTTGACTTAAAGGGAGAAAACTTAGCAAAGTTTATTTTGAAACTGACTCTCTTCTAGTGGTCCAACCTCTCAACCAAGCCAGCGGGAACTCCTCTTTTAGTTTAATTATTAGAGATATTAAATATCTACTGAGTGATCTTTCTCATGTGTTTATCACCTTTGTCAAATGATCAACGAATATAACCATCTATTCACTCATGTTGCTTTCACTCAAAGTTGACATGGGAACCCAAAAAAAAAAGAGTATAATGCATGCATCATAAATAGCGTAGGAACACTAAAAATAATATGCCTGAAAGACTACAAGTACACAATGTGTTTATTGCATGGATAAGAAAAATGGAGAGAGTAATGGCAAAATATCAAGAAGATTTTGAGAATTTTATTACAAGAAAAATCAAATTTATCAATGAAAATATCTATAGGTAAATTAATGAAATTTGTATGTAGTTTACGTATAGATTTTGCTTGTAATGTTTGAAGTCTTTTTTTTTTTTTTTTTTTTTTTTTTTTTTGGAAATTAGGGCGGTGGGAACCCAGACAAGACACAAAGGAACTAAGCGTCAAGCCAGACAACTCGCTCTGTACAAACACCCATAAGGTCATTGCAAACCCGTCTTCTGCATCCCGGGGGTGACTTGTAAAATTCTGTCCAGTTAGCCTCCCCACAAAGCGCAAGCTTAGCCAGCTCATCCGTAACCTGAAATGTTTGAAGTCTTTAAACATTGGTTTTGAACTATATGATACTTGGTAATTACTAATTAGTACTTTGTAGTCTTTAGTAGTATGTTTGAACTTTAATTTGCTATTTCGTTATATAATGTTTAGATTTTGGATATTGATTATGTGGATATGTATTATTTGGTAGTATGCTCGAAAAATTAGGAAATGTTGACATTCGGGGGTCTAAAGCCGAATCGAAACCAAACCGAACACTAATGTTAAACCGAATGATTTAATTTTTTTAAAACCAAAAAATCGAACCAAAGACCGAAATGTCCACCCCTAATTTGAAGTTACAGGGAATCTTGATTAAGGAAAAGCAAGACAAAACTAGTCAATTGGGAAAAAATATAAGGGTCAACTTGATATTTCCAGGAAAGGCTTGTGAGAAAGTAGGGGACGGAAACTTAAAATGAAAAACCATAAGGGACTTATTGGCAAGATGCTAATGCACTCTTGAAAGTGAGTAATGCCGCCGTGGGCAGAGGGACGTCAATAGCTCCCTGTGATTCCGAGAAAAAACTTTGAAGGACGAAGGAGATAGAATGGGCCATTCCAAGGAGCAATTGCTCGCTCGTTTGCAGGTTTTTTAGTCTTTTGGTGCTTTTTATCTGCATGATGAAAATTTGACTAATTATAGTAATTCTCTATTCTAATGTCACCAAATTATAGTTATTTGTTGTTGGATTAGTTTGAAGCGTCCAATTGGGACTGCGAAAAATTCATCGAATATCATTTTCTTCCTATACGCTGATATGTTAAGTATGTTTAAGTCATAGAGCAATGAAATTTCTGTTTTTGCTGTATTTTTCCTTGATTGATGTATGATTTGTTGATTTTTAGATGTATACAAGGCAATGCCCTTTGCTACCCCTAGACAAAGTAAATGAAATAGTTTGATTTCTAGTAGTTTGGAGGTAAATATGTGTTTGCTTGATTTTAGGAGCTGCAAATCGATTTCGCCAGGAGTGACCACCCTGTTGTTATGACAGTTGAAGCTCAGGTATTTGAGACTTAATCTGTGCTACACCCTATGGAGCAACTCTTATTTTTGTCTGATTATTTTACTTTTATTTATTTATTTATTTATTTTCATTTATAGGCAAAATATGTTGGGAATATAAAAGGTGCACTGTGCAAGAACCTATTCTTGAAGGTATGACTTTGAAAACATGTTCAGAAGTGGAAGTGAACGATGGTGAAAAGAAGAAGAAATGCGAAGGTCTTCTCCAATATTATCACTGGGATACTGACTATTTTTTATCTTCTGTTTGCAGGACAAGAAAAATAGATTTTATATTGTTTCTGCTCTGTCAGAGACCAAAGTAGATCTGAAAGGTTTGTGGATACTTTGTTCTTGTCATTATTCTTCCACACTTTTCAAACCTCAATTGCTTGTAGACATGTGTATATACTTTCAGTACATGGTTATTGGATGCTGTAAAGACAATTTTAATCTATAGTTGCAGAATTCTTGAGTATTAATGAATTAACATATTATTGTTGAAGACAGTTTTGTCTCAGAGGCTTGGTTTGGGGAAGGGAGGTCTAAGAATGGCACCTGAAGAAGCCTTTACAGAAGTCCTTCAGGTTCTACCTTTTCCTGTTCTCAGTCCTTCACCTTTCTACACTGAATAATATCTCAGATTTAAGATTGTACAGTCAGTAAAGTTTTGCTTTTCTAATTGATAATATGATTTTCTAAGAAAGACTGATGCATTTTCTCTATAATGTCATCTTTGTTTATTCATTTTCCTTATAGTTTAGAAAAATTATGCTAAGCAAGCAGCTATTTTTTTCCTTTTCCTTTTGTGTGAGGTGGGAAGGTCAACTACTGATAGGGATGATTATCGTTTTCCCGATTTCCTATTATTACTTAATTTTGGGTGGGATGGGATTATGGGAAGTAGCCATGTTTTTGAAGGAAAATCAAATCAGGTGACTTGGATGGAATTACATAAAAGAAAAGTATACAACTGGTCAGAATTTTACTTTTCTAAGCTGTTGAAATACAGGTGGACATAAAAAATGTAGCAATTACACTAATATATTCACTTAGAAAGAGGCATTTTCAAATACTACTACTATTATGTTTCCATAATTCATACTTGTGGTAAACAAAATCTGTTGATAATATGATGTAATAAGCTTGAAGGTCAACAGAGTTACCAAAATAAATAAATAAATAAAGTTAGTGTTTGAATATAGAATTTAGTTTATCAATCTCAAATGATTTATTAGGTGAATATTGATGCCAATTGGGTATTTTCCCCATAAACAAGCAGACAATATATGTGTGTATATATATATATATATATATATAGCTGTTTTGGATTTTACAGTTTTAGTAGAACATCATATTTTTGTGATAGTTGTTCGGAGTCACATACAAGATTTAACCTGATACTTTGCTGCACTCTACTAATGTACTGGATTATTCCAACTCTGTTTCTTTTCCTCTTTCATTTTGTTGTAGAGTGTTTTAGCTTTTAATCCGTATTTTCATTATTCCGACAAATTATCTCATTCCTTACTATCTACATAGATAAATATTGTTATAAGTTTTTCAAATGGTGGATTCTTGATGTTCTTGAATGAAAAATGAGTTGTAAATTGTAATTGACACATGAGGTTTCTCTAATGTGCACCATGCTCCAGTTGGAAAAACAGTGGCTACTATTAAAGATATTTAACATCACTATCATGCGAGAAAAAGAAGCAAGAAAAATTGGAAAAAGGGTGACATGGATAAATAGATTGTTGCAACTACCTGAAGCCTGTCTCTTTCTTTTTGTTTTAACTAATTACTAAATGGAAAAATGAGAACACTATTCTCCAATTTTATTTATTTATTTATTTATTTTAATATATATTTTTTTAAAGTTGGAAAACAACAAAAGATTGTTTTCCAAAGTGAGAATACTATGTGAACAGACCATTTTACTGTTTGCCCATGTTTAGCTGAGCAGTCACTTTCCTTAACTTTCTGTTTTCCAATTGAAAAATGAAAATTGTGGAAAACGTGGGAATTTGGAAATGGAAATGGAAAATGTCTTCCATTACTACATAAGCCCTTAAATTTTGAGTAGTGCTCCCTTTTGCTTGATGTAGAAACAAGTTGATTGCATGTCGAGGTAATCCCTTATTGTTTTGTTTTGGTTTTGCCTTTATTCTCTTAACAGTTAACTCATACTTCCCAGCTTTTTTATTTTTGAAGGTGCCACTAGGTTCTGTTACTCCTTTTGCACTTGTAAATGAATCAGCAAGGTACAGCTTCTGTTTTTATGCATACTTGGTGCAAATGCTGTTGGATTTTTGAAATATCTTCCTGCACATTGTGTTAAGATTTTAAACATATCTTATCTTTTCCCTCCATGAAGGCATGTTTCTTTGGTGTTAGATCGAGGGCTTAAGACTCAAGAACGTTGCATCTTCCATCCACTCTCAAATGATACATCAATTGGTAATTTATATTCCTCTGTGTGGCATGTACATTGTCACTCTAGTTGCTCATCATATACACTCAAAATTTTAGGTGAACTGTAGATTATCCATGTTTAGTTGTGAATGGTAAGGTGCCTGTTCTACAGATGCACATACAAGGTTCATTAATGTTATTAACAGGAGAAAATAATTTTTTAGCTTTACATTTTTTTACAATGGCCAAGAATCCAAGATACAATCAACTGTTTAAATATATGACAAAGTTAACTTTGACACAAAATCACGTTATAGGTTTATTTTTCATATATTATAAATATAAAAGATGAAAATACAAACTGCTTTATAGCTTTCATAAATACCAATTTTCATTTTTCACTTTCAGATTGCCATTGGTCCTTATATAATTCATCCTTGTCAATATTAGCTTTGAATTTGCTTGGGATGCTATTGTCTTAACTGTATATTATGCTAAATGGGAATTCTGTTGACTGGAACTTCTCTCTCTTTTTTCCACTTTTCCAAGTATGTAATGTGATATAGAGGTGGATTCTTTCTCAAATTTCTTTGAATCCTTCAGATAATGCACATGGCCCCTTTAATCCTAACATAGTGACATCATACTGTGGACTTTAGAAGGCCTTAGGAAATATTGATAGAGTTTTCCTCTCCTATTCACTATGTTACAAGTGTCTCAAATTCTGTTTGGCTTCTTTTGTTGAAAAAAAAGTACTCTTTAATGTTAAGCTTTAGTATAGTCTTTCCATGGTACACTAAACATTATTAGAATTAGGAAGGCAGTTTACATTTAACATCATTAATACAGGGTAATATGGAAATGATAATGCACACACCAATACCACCATTTATACTTATAGACATGCATATTTATTTTAATGTTGCATTTTAGTTCAAAATGAAAATTCAATGTGCACAGAAGCGACTGACTTGGTCCTGTTTGTTGGTCTATAACTATATAATGTGGAATGTTGTGGTGTAATGCTAAATGATTATTGGTGCTATCTACTTGCATGTGTTTCTATCTTTCTTCTGATATTTTAACAGAGTAGCTACATGCAGCTCTTAATGCCCGTGACCTTGACAAGTTTTTGAATTCAATTGGAAAAACTCTTGCCTATGTTGATCTGGAGGTGATAAGTGCAGCTACTTTATTGAGTTAATAACTTAATATTCTTGATTATTGATTCCTATCAAATTGTTACTGTTCCCCTGTTTGTCCTACTTATCCAACTCTGTTATTTATCTGAAAGGCTAATCCTCCAATTGGAAAGGATCAACCTCCTGATCTAGCTGCCCTTGTTCCATCTGATGCAATAGTCCTACCAGACTTACCTGAAAAAGCATCTCTTTTGCAAGGTCATGAACACAGTGGACACAAGTTACACAACGACATTCCAACAAACAATAAATCAATTATACCTGCAGGTACTGGGTACCTGTGCCACAATAATGTGTTATTGCTTACTTCCAACTTTTGAGAAACCTTTGTGCATATTAGTTTGTAAATCAGTTTTGTTTGGTCATATTGAGCTAATGGGCTTACTAATAGCCAGTTTAGTGAAATGGTAGTAATTGGTGGACAAATTTTCTATTTTCATCCTCCTTACCAGTAGCTACTGGGTTTAAAACATGTAGCTTTTTTCACATTATTTTTTTTAAGGAAAAATTGCAAGACTAAATACGAAAAACAAAATATATAAATAGTTCTTTGATTTGTTAACGATATATTCTTCTGTATATATTATGTAAAAACCATGTAGCCCTGTCATTAACAGATGCCAGAAAAACAACTTCCTTGTACACAGTATCTCTAAGCAATCTTACAAAGTTATTCAAAATTTTAAATAATAAATACATGGAACTACCCATCAATTAGTCCACTTAAGAACATTTATCTGAAGCAAATAGAATTGTTGAAGCCAAAATCCTTAGTCTTTCCAGTGTTCCCTTTATATAAGACAACAGTTGGACATTCCTTACTTTACTAAAGAGTAGATGACAGTTTGGCACTGTTACAATTATGTCATGTACCTATGAAGTGTAATTTACAAAGCTGCATAGAAACAAGAATTTAGAACACCAAATAATCAATTGGGTGGTCCAAAGCTTAATTTTACAACTGTTATGCTGTGCAAGTAGTTCTTTTTTAAGACTGGTAACTATGAAGTCCATTTGCTAAGGTCAAATAAACTCAATAGGGCCCATTTGGACCACTGACATACAGATTCAACCAAACTAATAATTGTTATGTGCTATTTGACATTGTTGTATGCTAAAGAAAATGGCTAATATAGGGTTGTCTCTATTCAGATAACAAGGGTTCCTAGAACCTTGCAACTTTTTGACTTGCAGCTAGTCATTCTGTATTTGATAGTAGTAAGACCCTCTTCCCTGTGATCTTTGTCCCATGTGATGAGAAGTTGCAGATGGGCTTTGCTACCTTCTGTAATTGTCAGAACTATGTAACTGCATAAAATGCAACTATTTGTGATGAAGCCTTGAATATGCAATTGTGGCAAACAATGAAGTTGAATGTTGGTCAGCCTAGAATGGCGATTGAGTTTGACTAAGATAGTTAAGCCAACATAGCCAGACTTGCCAATTGCCATTGCTAAATGAGATTATAGATTATATCTGCTGGAAATCATAAATGGTGGTCCAGCAACCTTCTGCCAGTAAGGTGGAAGCAATAAAGATAATAAATCAATAACAAGACAGAAAATATTATAATGAATATAACTTGAATACATTTTGAATTCATTGAATATTACTAGTAGAAAAATTGAACCAGTAGAGTATTATGATATTGTGGGAATGTGGGATGTTAATGCTAAAGAATAATTTCACTTGGACCCTCTGAGGTTTAGTCCAGTAACATTTTGACCCCTCCTGTTTAAAAAATGTGCCTGGGCTTTCATTTTCTATTTACTTTAGTCCTTAATGTGTATTCATATAATCGTATTCCATGATTGGTTTTTTGAAGTGCAAAATTGGGAAAACCCTTCCTTTTAGAGTGGATAGGGGGGTACAGATGTAATGCTTTTACTAGCTCAAATCTCAGGGGTTCCAAGTGAAATTATCACTGAACTAGGGGACCTATGATAATCCTAGAATCCTAGACTGGAAGCTAACTAAAGTAATTAATTAATTCCTAAACTTGAGTTTGAACAAGTTGCCTAGACTCAAGTTTAGGGATAATCTTGGCTATTCTCTTACTCAATGGTTACTCTATTTGTGGTGATATGGTGTTTGTTTTTGTTTTTGTTTGTTTTGTTTTGTTTTTGTTTTTGTTTTTTTTTTTTGTTTTTTGTTTTTTGTTTTTTTTGTTTTTTTGTTTTTTTTTTTTACTTTGTATTTTGCGTATGAAATAACTTCATAATACACATTAATTAATTGAACAATTGCTGAAAGACTGAGAGCTGTTGTACACTTCTATAAGTTTCCATGTTGCCTTTATTTTCCTAGTGATACCTGATGCTTATTACTATTTTATTTTTTTGGTAAATCTGATGCTTATTACTATGTCTGAGTGTCCTACTTCAATAACACCCATATGCTACAATAGGATCATGTAATACTATTTTAATATGTTTGTCTGGATGCTGCAGAGCTCTAGTTGACTTGATTAACAAATAGTACTTTATAGCAAACCTTTTGAATTTTGGCCTCTCCTTTCTAGTCATTCTGGGTGGGATTCGTTGGTCCATAGACTTAAAATATATGCTTCTTGTTAGTAGTGAAATCTGTCAAGCCATCAGTAGATTCACAAAAGAAATCAACAAATGTTTTGGGCCTGGCAAATAGTTTTGCTGATCCTAACAAATTTGTGGAAGAAGTCTTGGAAAAAACATCTGCTATAATTCTCTCAGAGGTGAGTAGAATATTTAGAATTCATTAATATTAGCCATTATATGGAGTGAAACATTTTCAGATCTTGAGAAATAAAACATACAGATCAAAGTGGAGAATGCAAAGCAAGATGGGGAGCAACTTGGCACTGCATTAGTTGCTGATCTTAGGAAAAGGCTTTCAGAGGAGCTGAAGAGCATGGCTGTGAGTAATCACACTCACTTTTCCGTCTTGTTGTTGTTGTTGTTGTTGTTGCTTTTTTTTTTTCCCCAGTTTATTCAACTTAAGTTGTTTGGAGGGCCATCTGTATAGTTGAAAAGAAATAAGAAATAGAAAAATCAAATAAACTTTTTATGTTTGTTAAGTATAGTTTGAAGTTGAGTAGTCTTCACATCTTGTTTGAAGAACTTTTGCTTTCATTTTAGTTGGCTATAAAGAATAGATTTTGTTAATAGACAAAGACAATCTATACCCATAAGAATCTGGTTGGTGTGAAATTATGGTGTAGAAGCAAACCTTTACGTGCCTGTTTATTATTTTTTGAATGATAAGAATGACAGCTTTGTGATTTGTGAATATTATTCTTTTAATTTGGTTTTTAGTTACATATGCCTTATTGACCCTTTCTAATATACATCCTTTTCTAGAATAGAAGATGTAATTTTGTTTTCATTGTTCTTTGCATGAGATGCTGTGAATATGTGTTTCCATGGAGGCTTATGGGGTTCAGGGTGTAGCTTAGGGATAAGTGTCATCCTTTTCCATGCACTAGTCCTAGGTTTAATCTTGCCACCCCTATTCCCCATCAGATGTACCAAACAAAGAAGATTAACTGCTTATATTTGCTAGTGTACATTTTATGTCAAACAAACAAGCACTAGTATCTGTGGCAATATTATTTGGTACTATTGTGCTACATTAAATTTTAGATGTCTTTCTTTAAAGTTCACAAAGTCCCTTTCAGCATTAAACTTTTCTGCCACTGTGCAGACAATGTTCAAGAATGTGGCATATACTGAAGGATTTGCTGCTGGTACTTGCAACCAGCCAAAGCGGCTATGAAACAAGCAGGTAATTGGATTATGGTATTCCTCACATTTGGTTTGAAATTTCTTTCTAGTATTCGTATCTTTGAGCTTATTGTTTGGTCCAACTCTGGAGCTTATAGGCTCCAAAAAGTAGAATTTGCACCAACAGTAAACATATAAAAAGGCTTTTTAGGCCAGATAAGTCTTAAGAGGAATAAGCCAGCTTTTTCAATAAGCTCTCTGTTAAGAGTCCCACATTGAAAAAATAAGAGAGAACATATGGGTGTATAAGGCCATGGGTTAGACTAGTTAATTGATTAGATTCAATCTTTTAGTGTGGTTTGATCCATGTGCATTATAGCCCAGTTGAGTGACTTTGGCCCAACCTTAGATTATAACACTCCGTATTGAGGCTTTTGGAAGAAGCTATTGGCTGGGCCAAAGAAGTAATAAATCAAAATTCTTTTTGAATCTTTTTTTTTTTGGTAAATTCATGGGGTCTTTCTCTGTCCTTTTAACGGAAAATTCTTTTTGAATCTGAATCTGAATCTGTTGGATTTTTACATTACATTTCTTGTACTGCTGATGCCTCATCTTTCTTATTATAAACAATTTGCACATGATTCTGCAAGTAGACTTGAATAGTTGAACTCCATATGTTCTGATTATCCGTGTTCTAGCTCTAGTTTAGTTTTGTATTTTCTTTTGTTTTGGTTTTCCAAATTGAGGGTGTCTTTTCTAGTAATGCATAAACTTCCTCATCACATCTACTATGGACAATATTTTAGAGCCATTTTTGCTTTTGGGTGCTAAACATATTGGGGGAAAGAAAAAGAAGTTTGTTAGAATGTAAATTGTTTGTACCTGAGTCATAAATTCTGAGGAAAAACTATAATTGGATTTCAAAGGTGATGAACATAGAAAAGATCAGATGTGAAGCTGATACGCTTAGTGGTTGAGACAAAGCTGGGGAATGTGGTGGTGCGACATGCATTAGAAAGTTACCACTAAATTTTAATTAATTTGTATTGTTTATTAGGATTAGTTATCTTCCTTATCCCTTAAACTTAGCATTCACTTATTTATATAAGTTGTACATGATCAGGAATATTAATCTGTCTTCTATTTTCTGGATCTTGTCTCTTTTTTGGGGGTTTTGCTGCCACTTGAAGCACAACCATATCTTCTCTCCCTTACATTTTTGGAGTTCCATCTATCACTCGAAGCATAGCCAACTGTTACAACCTATAAGGAAAAGATACACCATATTTAACATGCTTCAAAGGGCTTCGGTGATAGGACATCCATCTTGCTTTGCCTTATTCATTTTTTTCCTTTTTAAAATTATGTATCATCATATATTAGTGACATGTTAGTTGGAAGAGCCAGACAGAGCGTCCACTGCAGTTTCTAAACTTTCTATTATGTTCTAGCACCCTAGACAATATTTACTCAAAAATACTACCTGCTATAATTTTGATGTTATCTTGTTAATAGAATCATAGAATGTTCCTCTGTTCTTTTCCTTATGCTTAAGTTTTCTGCTCCCCAGAAGTCGCTATCGTAACGAAAATAGTTGTGTATAGGAAGAGTAGTTAGTTTATTTTCACAAGTGCAGAGATGCAAACCGAACAAAGAAATGAAGCCAATCAGGCATGCTTTGGCACTACTTTATGCTATCTGAACATACTTTTGTCAGCTCCATTTGCTAGCAGTCTAATTGGCTCTTTTTTATTTTTCATTTTTTATTTTTTTTTATATAAATTATATATATTCCTGCCACATGGCTTCTCAACATTTCTGTACTATGCATGCCTGCCATATTATTTTGATGCTGCTTTACACTTTCTAAAATGAAATAATGTTTTTGTTAAGTTCCCATAATCTTTCCCTTATTTTATCTTAAAGGTCAAATGATGGGCTTTGTCTTAGTTATTTCCTTTGTTTGCAGGCAGTATTGGTGACTGGAATTCTTGATGATATACAAGAGGCTCATTCAAGGAAGCTGATACGGTCTAAATGGTACAATGTCATCATTTCCTCATGTTAAAAACTGTTCTTGTTTGAGTTCGAAAGCATTAATAGTCATAGATCGAGATTCTAGAGACGATGTTTGCAATTTGAATTCAGTTTCTGATTTTGCACGAATATATTGAACGTAAGTGTGCTAATGTCTTTCATGAAGAAATAGAACTTTATTCGTTCCACCCACCCGGCCCCTCCTCTTTTAGTATTTTTCCTCCCGCCAGTGATTGATGGAAATGGAATGAAGCTATCAAAGAAATTGCTGTCTCCTCCACCTCTATCTTTTTAATAAATTTGAAGGCGCTCGACCTTTCTCTGTGAAATACTTGTATTTTGTGGTGTTTCTTTACCCCTTCCTCAAACATTTACATCACATAGTGAAGTTTGGGGTGGGGAAAAGACAGAGGGATGCAAATAATACTCCTTATAAAGCAGCTTACCTTATAAGAACATCTGGAATCAATTCTTCATTATTCTTAGTCCCTCTAATCTCTAGAGAGGCTACAGGATATTACAAGAATGCCACCATGAATCAGCTGCTAAGAATTGGCAGGCAAAAGATGTTCATTAGAAAGTTGTTCAGCTGCTAATTTTTTGTTTCTTAATTTTTTTTTTGAAATTTGAATATGTATAACTAACTATTAGGCTGTGCTGCATCATATACATATTGCAGCAATGGGGAATAGGATGGTATGTGCTTAGTAGAATTAACGATTCTCACCATCGCGATCAGTCCCACGTCGAGATATGCCAGTAGCGTCGTTGCCATGGTTATGAATGCGTCGATATCTGGAACGGAAGGGCCATAAAGAAGCTAGTTGTCGTCTCAACCTCATGCACCTTTGGCTCCTACTAGTCACCTCTTCTTCAGATTGTTCTTCTTCTTCTTCTTGTTCTTCTTCTTCTACCTCTTCGATACTTTGAAGTGGTAGCTCTTTGCGACAAACGGGGCAAGAATTGTGAAGCCTCAACCAGGGGACAATGCAATCAGAATGGTAAATGTGTTTGCAAGGCAGCTCCCTTGCCTCAGCTCCAACCTTGAATTTTTCCTTGCAAATAGGACACTCATCTGAAGTATCACCTTCCAAGTGGGATGTTGTGATTTTCACTGTTGGAATTGTGTCAATAATTGCATCAGGCACTGGAGGCGGACCAGGCCTATCGTTTTGAGTAATCTCTTCGATTAGCTCCCCAAGTCCTGGCCCAAAAAAGTAGTCCCGAGGATTCACACCTACCAATCCTCCTTGTCCACCATCTGCTCCTGTTGGTCTTATAATTATCCAATGCCTAGGCCGAGCTAGAATCCCACTTGCTGCTGTCCAATCATCCTCTGAATCCTCTTGCTGCATACCTCGTCTCCTCCTTGGCCAGAGTCGACTTCGAATTCCAGCCTCCGCCTCTCTATGTTGTCTGCCAAGAGGCAATAGTAGTCTGGGGACTGGATTTCTCACATCACTTGTGCTACCAACTCTATTTAAATCTTCTGACCCATCATTACCACGAATTGTTCGAAAATGTGCAATGGCGGTAGGATCAAGCATGAGGGTGAGTGCTTCTAGAACTCGAGCTTCAGGGGAAGGATCAAATGCAGTGAAGTCGAAAATATTGCGAGAAGGATTTGATTCTTCGATCTCACTAAGGAATTGGCCAGAGCACCGGGGGCAGATGAGATTAGATGGGTTATCAGATGAGATCCTAACCGCTCGATGACATTGGTAGCACCAATATCTCGGGAAGGTTCGGTTTTCATTGGCTCCTTCGGCGGCGGGGTGTGGTGGAGGAGTGTTAGACATATGTGTTGAGGCTCAGACAATAATAGTTTACAATTGAAATGTAAAGACAAAGCTGATTCATGATTTATATGTCATATATATGAATTGTTAATCTACTTCTAAAACCAAATTTTATATGGAAGAGTACAGTGGAATGAGAAGAAAAGGTATGGCTTTATGGAAGTGCAGAAAGATATTCTCATTCTTTGAGTTCTCTTCATCAGCTTTAATACTTGTTCTTAAAGGAAGGGATAAATGTCGCCGAAGCCCCTCTCTCTCTTTCTCTTCAACTGAAATCAGCTATAGCCTTCGCCAGGAAGCAAGATACTGGATTGTGCAAATTAATGATAGGTGGTGTTTGCATTTCATAAAATATACCGTCTTGTTTCGTTAAGATAGTTGTGTTTGGCACAATTTAAAAACAAAAACAAAAAAGATGTAATATTTGTTTGTTTTTGTTTTTTTTTTGTTTTGTTTTTTGTTTTGTTTTGTTTTTCTTTCAAAACTGTTATTCTAAAAAGAGGTAAATAGAATAAATAAAGTAAAGCACTAAACTTGGAGTACAATAAATTTGGATACATTAAACTTGTAATTTCCTATCTTAAACTCATGTATAAAGCCAAAGACCTTGTGGTCTAGTGGCATCAAACCCTTCCCTTTATACGGGAGGTGGTGGGTTCGAGCTTCAGTGGAGGTGATATTGAGAAGTCTAGGGGGGGGGGTG
>NC_044923.1:11739763-11746648 GCF_003576645.1 Ipomoea triloba | reverse complement strand
GGGGGGGGGGGGGGGGGTGAATATTCAATTTCAACAAAAATACAAATTTAAAAAAAAAGTAAAAAAAAGTATAACACTTTGGTAATGAGAGGTAAGTTCGAGTCTCAGTGGAGGCGATATTGAAAAGTCTAGAGGGGGGATTTCAACTGACCCAGATGAATAGTAAGGAGGATGAATAGTGAATCAAGAGGAATTCCTTATTACTAAAATGATGAATAGTAAAGTGAATACTAAGGAATAGTGTCTAGGAAATTGAAATGCTCAGTACATGCACTTTGAATATGAAGACTTGTAATAAAATAAGCAATGTAATGCTATGCATGCACGTATGACGTACGGGATATCAATTTCGTACGGTGCTAACTGAATATATCAGTTAGTGGGTTAGTACGGGATATCAATGCTATGCACCCAGATGAATATATCAGTTAGTGGGTTAGTACGGGATATCATGCACTTTGAATATGAAGACTTGAATATATCAGTTAGTGGGTTAGTACGGGATATCGGTTAGTGGGTTAGTACGGGATATCATGCACTTTGAATATGAAGACTTGAATATATCAGTTAGTGGGTTAGTACGGGATATCAATGCTATGCAATCAGTTAGTGGGTTAGTACGGGATATCATGCACTTTGAATAATCAGTTAGTGGGTTAGTACGGGATATCATGCACTTTGAATATGAAGACTTGAAGTTAGTACGGGATATCATGCACTTTGAATATGAAGACTTGAATATATCAGTTAGTGGGTTAGTACGGGATATCATGCACTTTGAATATGAAGACTTGTAATAAAATAAGCAATGTAACGCTATGCATGCACACATATGACTTGCAACACCCAGATGAATATATCAGTTAGCGGGATATCATGCACTTTGAATATGAAGACTTGTAATAAAATCGGGATATCATGCACTTTGAATATGAAGACTTGTAATAAAATAAGCAATGTATGCACTTTGAATATGAAGACTTGTAATAAAATAAGCAATGTAACGCTATGCATGCACACATATGACTTGCAACACCCAGATGAATATATCAGTTAGCGGGATATCATGCACTTTGAATATGAAGACTTGTAATAAAATCGGGATATCATGCACTTTGAATATGAAGACTTGTAATAAAATAAGCAATGTATGCACTTTGAATATGAAGACTTGTAATAAAATAAGCAATGTAACGCTATGCATGCACACATATGACTTGCAACACCCAGATGAATATATCAGTTAGTGGGTTAGTACGGGATATGCATGCAAGAATAAATATGGTGCAAGTAAAGTAAAGAGACAGAGAGATTTATAGTGGTTCGGAGATGGTGTAATTCTCCTACTCCACTTCTTCCTTTCACTCCAAGGAAGATTTCCACTATCTTCAATCACCAGATACAAATAGTGGATTAGTGTCTTTCTAGCACTCTACTACTCCGAATGCTCTTTGTCTAAAGCAACACTCAAACCCGAACGTCTTGCACCCAGCTACGTTCACGAGCGTCTTGCACCCAGCTACGCTCCTCAACCAAGTGTTTTGCACCCAGTTACACTTAGTCTTCCCGAGTGTCCTGCACAAAGTTGCACTCCTCCGAGTATGTCGCACAATGCTATACTCCCGAGTTTCTCTCCCGAGCGTCTCGCACAAAGCCACGTTCCTTTCGAGTGTCTCGCACTCAACTCTGATTTCACAAGCCGCACCTGCTACTCTCCTTTTCTCTACTCAAAGTAGATATGGTTTTTACAAAGAAGTATTTTTCTTCTTCTCTCTCAGACTTGAATTTTTCTAATATGGGAAAACATCGAATGGGAAGAAGAAACTAAGGGCCTTGAGGTTCCTTTTATATAGGAACCTCAAGGCCCCTCAATGTTCTCCCCTTTGTATTGTATTGGTTTTTTTTCTTTTCTTTTTTTCAACAACAACAATATATTATAATTTGTTATGAAATATAATTATAAGTGTGATAATCTAAATAATGAAGAAGAGAAGATCAGAAGAACAATGAAACTGAAAGGAGGAAGAAGCACTTTGTATTAATGTTTCTGGGATGATCTTTACAAGAGGGAGAGGAGTGTTTATACTGTCAAGAAATGAGTAAACAAATAATATATGTACAGTAATTGGACATAATTGTTTTAGCCTAATTGGTTGGTCAAAAGGCTATGAAGCTGCCTCCAAGATTCCCGTGTTTGATTCTTGAGCAATTCACTTAACCTTGTTGTTTTGTGATAATGGATCAGACTTTCAGCTAGCATTTGGACATCCACCATTTTCTTTTTGTTTCATAACACTCCCCCTTGGATGTCCAAAGGATGAACATTATATTGCCTCATTAAAAACCTTACCAAAGAAAAACCTAGTGGGAACAAAAACTTTGAGTAAGGGAAAAAGAGTACAATATGTGCTCCCCCTGATAAAGACATCATTGAAGATCAAGTTTGTGTGCTCCTCCTCGTTTCTGAAGATTTTTGAGATGATTCCATACTGATTAATAACGTTCGTCATTGGCCATCATCTTATCATACTCATGCCTCATTAAAAACCTCGCTAGAAAAACCCTGCGGGAAAAACCTAGCCCGAGGGAAAAAGAGTACATGATATGACTAATTATGTACTGTACTGGTTGCCTCATTAAAAACCTTACGCTAAGAAAACCTAGTGGGAAAAAAACTTAGCTAAGGGAAAAAGAGTACAACCATAACCCCAACATAAACTTCAGGGCATAATATTCATGATTCATTATGCTCCCCTTGAAGATAACATTCTACAAATCCCTTTAACTTCCGAAATATAGAGGGATTTTGTGAACAATCATGTTCAACTATCAATGAGGTGAATATATTTCATAATAATTGCGTGACTCTTTTTAGAGCTCACGTGGGTATACTACTAACATCATCATGTCTAGTCAATCTTCATAATATACCCATAACACAATCCTTATTGTTCTTTTATAGAACAATGGTGTAAATTATAGTACAACCAGTTTTTGGGACTTGGCATCACGGGGATATAATAACCAGTACCCGAGTAGCCCATTATATATTGGCTTGTCTAAGTAGCCAACCAAAATCATTTGTGGGCTAACTGGTGTATAAATTCCTTTTTCAAGGAAATACTCGATCTTTCAAGTCGAGATAATATTTAGCTTAGCTTTTACATAAGCTTTTCATTTCCAAATCCCCGTCATGAGCTAACATCATTAAGCTCTTTATATATTTCATTGCTGTTTATATCATCAAATATTGACTGAGATGTCCATTAGTAACTCTTTATTGAACACACAGTGGCACATATTATTCCTTCTTCACGGGGATAATAACTCCATTCGCAACTCTTTAAGGAGTACATAATGACACATAATATATGCATATTTCTTCTTCAGGAAGAAAATTTCTCAGTTAGTCAGTCATCAACTGATTTAGGTCATATTTAGACCTTTATATTGCGATTTTCGCTTTCTCTTATTTTGAGAACTTTTAAAACCCATCATGGATTTTCAAATATACTGTCCAATGACCCATCATTATGCGGTCATGACATATTATCCAATGACGCATCTTTATGCGGTCATGACATATTGTCCAATGACCCATCTTTATGCGATCATGACTTTAATCAACTGTATATTATTCACTGCCAATGATATAATCAGCGAAACTTATTGCCATCCATTTATGACGAGAATATGGGAGAGTATATCAATTATGGGTATCTGTGTAAACCCATGAGCTCCAAGCCTCGCTTTTATCGCATCATTATTCTCTTTTGTACCAACACCTATTCAATGGTGTGTACACAATTTAGAGAATAGCGAGCTGAGATTTTTGCCTTCCTTAATTGCTCCTTTTATTTATCAAATGATTAGGCCAATTCTTTTGCCTAACTCTGGATCCAGATAGAGCAATTTATACAGGCAATATAGTTGTCGACAACATTTTCATAATTTTCTCCCATATCCATAATAATTCATGGCAATTTCAAAATCAACCAGATGATAAACATTTCCCATCAATATTCAAATCTGGTCGTTTCGCATCCCAGTATTAATTATTTGGTGCACCACTGGGTATTTCGTCTTTTGACGAATGTATCTTTTAGACATCATTGATAGATATATCAATAGATATATATTTGGCAGGAATTAATAATCTACTGAACATTCAGTTCAGTCAATCTAGTATGTGAATTTTTGAAGATCTTTTCATTTCATGAAATTTTCTCGGCATTCAAATTTTTAAAATAATTTGGGCATATATATCCCCCTAATGCCGTGAAATGATCTTCATGCAGTCAGCGTATCAAATGATCTTATATCATGGGCTCTAGGTTTTTATACAATACATGGATATTTATAATCAACATGTATACCTAGCTTTATTTAATAGCCCGTAGAGATACGCAATGATGTGATAATAAAATAGACCGCATATTAATAAAACACAAATTTGGGAAATGTTCAATTTTCACCACGTACTAGATGTAAGGGGAATATTCATTGTATGCAGTATGTCAGATTTCATAAATAGTAGTATATCAAATTAGACTCCCATATAATTTGAAAATTTTCATTTAAGCATGCTTCATAATATAATCATGCAAATAGGGAGACTACTGTTATACGATGTCTATTAATATTATTTCAAACCTGACTTATCAATATTTAGCCCAAATCAATGGTAGCCCCGACAAATCAGTATTCCCTAAAGATGTTTTGAAAAACCGCAATCGTTGTAAACAGTAAGATGCGGTAATTGTTATCTTTTCACGAGACAACCGACTTTAAAATACTCAATCGGTTTAAGCAGTATTAGCATTCTTACACCGATTGCTCATTGCTATAAATTCATTATTCGTTTTTCCCTTTTACCATTCTATCGCTCACATTCACTTCTGAGCATTCCCCGTTCTAGACTTATTACTTGTTTACTTCCTTTGCACTTTTTGCAAATGGCAAATACTACTCATTCCTCATCTCAAGATAATTCTTCCTTTTGGGATGAGATTCACCTATCACCGTTAAGGGATAGTGCACAGAGTACAGATCATACTTCTGTCAAAAATTTTGAGAATGCTCCACCAGAATTGAATGAGATAGTTGGTAAGGGTTCAACCATTTTCAAGAATTCTTATTCTATAAGTGTGATATTAACTTATAGCTTTTAATGCAGGTACTGCAGTTACAGATGTTGTGGTTGCAGACCAAAGTAATACTGTAGTGGTAGAGGAAGATAATACCATTACAGCGGTAGATGTAGCAAATATAAATGCCAATGTATTTATTGGGAGAAAGAGGACTAGAAGAACCTTTTGTGATACTACCAGATTAACTTTTGAAATGTTTTCTAAATATTTCTATTTGACCGCTGATCAAGCTGCAGAAGAATTGCAGGTCGGGCGAGCAACTTTCAAGAAAAAATGTAGGGAAGTAGGGATTGTCTACTGGCCTTATCGGAAACTTGTGAGTTTGGATAGACTATTAGCAAATATCCAGGTAGCTTCTAATTTTCTTTCAACTTGATATTATTGAAGTAGGTTTAACAATTTGTGGTGTAGGAATTCGGTGAAATCAAAGATCAAGCTGAACTGCAAAGGGTAATAAAGGGGCTAGAAGATGAGAAGAAAGCGATTCTACAGAATCCAAACATAGAGTTGGCTGAGGCAACAATAAGACTCAGAGACAAATGTGACAGGAATAGTTCTAAAAAGAGAAGGTATATAGATCCGACAACTATTCCTTCAACTATTCCTGAGAGTTCATCACAAGCTCCTATATTTCCTGATATTCCTGAATTAGCACCAGAGGACATACAGGAAGTACTGGCTTTGTTAGATGAAGATGTTCCTCCTCCCAATAATACTACTGACAATTAAAAACATTATGACTTATTTTTCGTCTTAAACTTCCTCATCAACTTGATCATTTAATTTGCTTCTTTCAAGCATATATATAGCCTTTAAAATTTAGGCATCACATTAAATATCATAGTTCACATCCATTTTCAACATATGATATTTATAGATAGCATATACCAAATACGCATGCATATTAATCCCATGATTTTGATAAGCATATCAAAATAACTTTCATTTATAGCAAATGGGATAAACTTTATGACCTATAGCAAAATATTTATTATGCCGAATCTTATTTCATGATGATTCGTATGGCCATAGCATAAGAGAGCAAATTGTGACACAAAAATAATTGTTACATAATATTCATAGCTTTTACCATATAAAATGGTAATTTCTAATATGCTTATTGCTGTATTTTATATTTCAAATGCTCTCATAATTGAATCATTAATTTCGATGTAAAGTATAGATCATATGTTCATCTAAAACATGCCATAATGATATTGTCATGCCAAATAATATATTACTAGTGCACATAATAATCATTTGCACATAATTACTATCATATGATTATATATATGGCATGTATAATATTTTATCATATTAAAATATGAACGGGCTAACCTCTTCGGAGTATGGTCGAAATCTCCAATATATCAATAATTGATTTCTGCAGTATACTCATGCTTAGTTCCGTCAATTAATTCATGGGCTTGACAGAAAAACCATCAAAGTCTAGGTTCTCGTGAATTCCTTATAGCATCCTGATCAATCTGATAGAGAACCTGTGAACTAAACGAGACTAATAATAATGATGTTAATCATTTACATAATTGTAATAAAATATACACAATCAATTATATTATAAATTATATTATATATCCCTTTCACATTGGGATAACTCATCTTCGTACTATATATGCTTATGATATATGGGTAGTAGCCAGGCTGCTACCTCTAATTAATACTACGTATAATATATATATATATATATATATATATATATATATATATATATATA
>NC_044923.1:11493115-11739751 GCF_003576645.1 Ipomoea triloba | reverse complement strand
TTTTTTTTCTTTGAAAATGAATAAAATTTGTTTAAATGTAGTCTTCTTCTAATTAGAGATATATCCCTTATAAATTCATATTCATATATGGATATATATAATACTTGATTTCAAATATCTCAATTCAACAACTTTCACAAATTGATATCTAAAAATCCTGTCTCAATTCAACTGCAAATACATTATGTTGTTGAACATTTATAATATTAATATTTTTTAAAAATAATAGTGTTTACCTATATATATATATATATATATATATATATATATATATATAGGGGCTGGATCCAATGAGATCACCATCTAAGATGAGATCATGAGATTCAATCTNCAAAGATCAAGCTGAACTGCAAAGGGTAATAAAGGGGCTAGAAGATGAGAAGAAAGCGATTCTACAGAATCCAAACATAGAGTTGGCTGAGGCAACAATAAGACTCAGAGACAAATGTGACAGGAATAGTTCTAAAAAGAGAAGGTATATAGATCCGACAACTATTCCTTCAACTATTCCTGAGAGTTCATCACAAGCTCCTATATTTCCTGATATTCCTGAATTAGCACCAGAGGACATACAGGAAGTACTGGCTTTGTTAGATGAAGATGTTCCTCCTCCCAATAATACTACTGACAATTAAAAACATTATGACTTATTTTTCGTCTTAAACTTCCTCATCAACTTGATCATTTAATTTGCTTCTTTCAAGCATATATATAGCCTTTAAAATTTAGGCATCACATTAAATATCATAGTTCACATCCATTTTCAACATATGATATTTATAGATAGCATATACCAAATACGCATGCATATTAATCCCATGATTTTGATAAGCATATCAAAATAACTTTCATTTATAGCAAATGGGATAAACTTTATGACCTATAGCAAAATATTTATTATGCCGAATCTTATTTCATGATGATTCGTATGGCCATAGCATAAGAGAGCAAATTGTGACACAAAAATAATTGTTACATAATATTCATAGCTTTTACCATATAAAATGGTAATTTCTAATATGCTTATTGCTGTATTTTATATTTCAAATGCTCTCATAATTGAATCATTAATTTCGATGTAAAGTATAGATCATATGTTCATCTAAAACATGCCATAATGATATTGTCATGCCAAATAATATATTACTAGTGCACATAATAATCATTTGCACATAATTACTATCATATGATTATATATATGGCATGTATAATATTTTATCATATTAAAATATGAACGGGCTAACCTCTTCGGAGTATGGTCGAAATCTCCAATATATCAATAATTGATTTCTGCAGTATACTCATGCTTAGTTCCGTCAATTAATTCATGGGCTTGACAGAAAAACCATCAAAGTCTAGGTTCTCGTGAATTCCTTATAGCATCCTGATCAATCTGATAGAGAACCTGTGAACTAAACGAGACTAATAATAATGATGTTAATCATTTACATAATTGTAATAAAATATACACAATCAATTATATTATAAATTATATTATATATCCCTTTCACATTGGGATAACTCATCTTCGTACTATATATGCTTATGATATATGGGTAGTAGCCAGGCTGCTACCTCTAATTAATACTACGTATAATATATATATATATATATATATATATATATATATATATATATATATATAGGGGCTGGATCCAATGAGATCACCATCTAAGATGAGATCATGAGATTCAATCTGAGCCATTTATTAAATTGGAATGAATGGTTAGGATTAATATTTAAATATGAATTATTTTAGGACATAATTAAGAGAAAAGGATAGAGCTGTAATTTGATTAGAATGTACTATAATAGGAAAATAATTAAACATAATAATTCCCATATATTAAGGAATCCTAATCATGGTAACCAAGTAGAAGTATTATGTGATGTTTTGTCTGTTTTTAACAAACAGCGTGAGAAAACTGAAACAATTAGTCGAAAGAGGTTAATGGAGACTTCCATGGCTAATAGGTTTGACGGTATGTTGTTATTAATTTGTATTTCAATTTTGGTTTTTTTTTTGTTTCTGCTATAGATTGTGTGTGCATTTATAGCGCACGGTCTGTGCATATTGCTGAGTTTGAGTGATTGAAGCAATGTGGAGTTTAGGAGTGAATATGTTGGAGCTTTAATGGAGTGTAGGAGTGTGCAATTCTTTATTCAAGTGTGTGCATTTGTTTGATTTTTAATTCATTGTTTTCTACCAGTTGTGTTTGCATGTATAACATTAAAGCTCCAACATATTCACAGGATTATTTTTTGGTGTGTGCATAGGGCAGTTAGTTTTTGCTAGGTTTTGAGATTATTTTATACGAATTACATTATGCCAATTTTCATATTCGTTATGTATTTTTCCGTGATTGATTTCTATATTAGTTTGGTAAGGGTTTGCGTTAATGTTTTATCGGGTGGAGGGATGCCAATTTACATCATTGTATTATATTATTCATTTCGTCCTGGTGTGTGCGTGTGTGAGTGGTAGCGTGTGCATAACCTCGGCTTGTGTAATATAAAAGTTATTTTATGTTTTTGGGAGAGCTAATAGTGTATGTTTAAACCGAATTACTGTGCGTGCATTACTGTGTAATTGTAATGAATACTTGAATTTAGGAGTATGCACGTAAGTGTATGGATTTCAGAGTTTGTGCGTTTGCGATGTGGTTTGATGAGTTAGTGTGTGCGCTGTAGTTTGATAGTGTGTGTACACGGCTGGTGGGTTTGTGCTTTTCCTCGAATTTATTTTACACTAATTACATTATGACATTTTTATGTCTCGTTATGGTTATTTCCATGATTGATTTCGGGATTTGTTTGGTTATGGTGGGTGTTAGTGTTTTAGTGGCTGTAGAGAACCTAATGTGCGTTAGTGTTTTATTGGACATGGTGTGTGCTTGTTTTAGTTATAGCGTGTGCATAATTCTGGATTATGGGTATGTGAACATGTATTGTTTTTAAACACTTGTATTTGTAGTTTGATCCACTTCATTGAAAATTTTATTTTTTCCCCAACATATGTAGGACCCAGTGATCACACCGTGGAGATGCAAACTACTGATATGGAGGAATCTGCAGACGTTCCCAAGTACTGGATGACAACATGTGACCCCTCTCTTAAGCCAGTTGTAGGACAGAGATTTGAAAGTTTAGAAAGTGGAATTAAATTTTATATAAAGTATGCTTCAGCAGCTGGTTTTGATGTGCGCCGCAGTACAGAAATAAAGAACAAATATGGTGTTTCCATGAAAAAGTATTTGGTTTGTTCCCGGGAAGGATATAAGGAGGCTAAAGATACAGATCTAATGGAAAGTGGAGCACCAACACACCCCAAACGTCGACGTACTTCTAACAGAGTGGGATGCATTGCTAAGATAATTTTCAGACTAAATGGGGAGGTGTACGAACTGGTGTCATTTGAAGAAAGGCACACACACGATTTATGCGGGGACAGTTACAAACCGTTCATGAAAGTGAATCGGAAACTAGACATTGGGCATCAACACTTCATTGCAAACTGTGCTAAAGCTAACATTGGGCCAAGTAAGACTTTCAACCTGTATGTAGAAATGGTGGGAGGAACCAACAAAGTGGGTGCTACGCAACAAGATTTCAAAAACTACAAGAGAGAAATTTTGGCATATATGAAGGGTGGGGATGCACAGATGGTTCTATCCAACTACCTTGAAAAGAAGTCAGACTGTGATGATTTCTACTTTGAATATGAGGTGAATGAAAAGGATCAATTGAGTCGTGTGTTTTGGGCTGATGGTGTTGCAAGAAAACAGTTTAGCGTATTCGGAGAAGCCATGGCGTTTGACGCGACATACCAAACCAACAAGTAAGTCCCTCAATAACATTGACCAAAATCCATTCTGTTATGAAGTGATTTATTACATTGTTTGAAACATGTGTGGTTGTTGATGTATGTGCGTGTATATGTAAATCAACGTGTTTGCTGTGTTTATTGTATGCTACAACCAGTATATGTGCGTGTGTGTAGTTTTGGTTGTCGAAGGAGTTGTGGGTGTGTGAATGTTAGTGTACACTGGTGTGCATGTTAGAGTTCCGGTATGTGCATTACACTGTGCATTGGTGTGTGAACGATAGAGTTCCGGTCTGTGCATTATGCTGGGTAGCGGTTTTGGAAATAATTTAATGTGTGTGCACGTTTACTATTGTGTGCTTCACTTTGGTGCACTCATGCATTGTTTTCTAAAAAAATGGTTTTTTTTAATGCATAGGTACAAGCTAGTGTTTGTTCCATTTACCGGCGTAGACCACCATAAGAGATGTGTTACATTTGCGGCGGGTTTGATTGCTAGGGAAGATGAGGACTCTTATCGTTGGCTTTTAATCAACTTCAAAAAAGCAATGGGGAGAACACCACCAATAACAGTCACCGATCAAGACCCAGCCATGAAAGTTGCCATTGCTATGGAGTTTCCCGAGACCCGTCATTGTTTCTGCATGTGGCATATAATGACTAAAGTTGGGGACAAAGTAGGAGCCGAAATGGCAAAGAATACTGAATTTCGTCGCGCGCTAAACAGTGTTGTGTGGAATGAAAATTGTATGCCTGAAGAGTTTGAGAATCGTTGGAATGGTGTTGTGCATAAATATGGGCTACCGAATAATGGATGGTTGAAGCTTATGTATGAACAACGTGAATCATGGATACCTGCATATTTCCAAGATATGTTTATGGGAGGGCTGTTGCGAACAACTTCTCGTTCAGAATCCGAGAATAGTGTTTTCCGAAGTAATACTAGTAAACATATGTGTCTTGTGGAATTTTTCTATCAGTTTGAGCGCACAATCAATAGGCAACGAAGTAAACAAGCTGAACTAGATGCCGCTTGCAATGGCCACCTTCCTGCCCTAAAGACACCGTTGAGTGTTGAGCGAGAAGCAGCGTCAATATACACATTGGCAATTTTTTACCAGTTGCAGGGAGAAATAATAGGTGCATGTTTCTCCTGCCGAGTGCGATCATTTGCAGTTAGCGAACCTACCCGGACATACGTGATTGAAGACGATAAATGGAAGTCATACACAGTGGTAGTTGAAAATGGGAGCAACAACATCAGTTGCACATGCCGAATGTACAGAAGGATTGGGCTGCTTTGTAGGCATGCTTTTGTAATACTGAAAGATGAGCGGTTTGATCATATTCCACCACAGCACATCACTCCACGTTGGACACGGGATGCTGTTCAAAAAACAAGTCGTGATCCGTATTCGTGCACGCAGGCGGAAGAATTACAAAGTGTAGCTAAGAGTATGGAGGAAACCCAGGTAATAAATACTTTCTACAAGTGTTTGGGATTAGCTAACGGGACGGTTGAAAATTTGCAGCAAATTGCCCATGCACTAGAAGGGGTTGAAACGTCAATATCCGGGGACAAAGATAGTGGGGAGGCGAATCTTGGAAAACGTGCAACAATGGAAACATACTGTGGGATACCAGCCTCGGAAACAATCGTAGTACACCCGCCACAAGTATCGAAGAACAAAGGTTCTAGCAAGCGAATAAAATCGATGAAGGAGATTGCGATCAAGGGAATGAGAAAGAAAGGGCGTATATGTGCGACATGTGGACTGGCAAACGGACATAATAGCCGAACTGCCCTAAGCAACTGCACTGCCACTATACTTCGACTGCACCTACCCAACTACTATACTGGGTAAAATTGCCACGCACATACCACTGTATTCAACTCATGAAATATGAAATATCATCTCCCCCCAATTTGATTTGTATAAAACAATTACGAAATATGAACACCACTCACCGCCCCAAAACATAGTAACCCGGAATACCAAATAACCGCCCCAATGCTAACCCTAACAAAAAAAAAAATAAAAACCAGATAAAGAAATAAACACCAAAAAAGTGAACACGGAATACCTTCAACACCATTAGAAGCGTTCCTCCTCAGACGCTTCGACCTCCGAGTAGAAGAGCCCGCCATGGAACTCCGAGCCTATGACTATGTCGACAAGCGAGAGTGAAGAAGACGCGACCGCAATGAATGTAGACCGGCACCAAAACGTGAGAACACCTACGGAAATTGGATATCGCAAAACGTGGGAAGATATCACCGGTGCCAGGGAAGGAGACCGTCGCAGTATCGTTGGAGATGCAATTGCAAAAGGAAAACAATCGCATAAAAAATGGGATTCCCAAATCGTAATTATGCAAATAAAAATTAAAATTACCATATAGCCCTCCCTGATCCCAAATGTGACCGAGAAAACAAAATAAATAATAAATAATTAAAATAAAATCTGAACCGTGAAACAAAAACAATAAATGGTTGAGATGTAATCTCATGATCTCGTCTAAATAGGATGATCTCACCAAATACAATTCCTATATATATATATATATATATATATATATATATATATATATTAGCTACTGGAGCAGTATATATTAGGGAGTAGCCTTTCGGCTGGTTGTTCCCTCCTTATAATAATAATAACAATAATACCAAACAACCCGTGAAAGCTCATCATCTTTTTCCTTTGCTTATGGACGAACGTGATCGGAGAGAGAGAGCGCCGGTGACCGGGGTGGAAGGACGACGACGGTAAACAATAGCGACCACCATCCACTTGCCGATCACGACCTCTCATTTCCGACGAAGCAGTAGCACCGAACAACCGTCTGCTGTACGCTCCAATCTATTGCTCACGGAGGAGAAGGGAGGTCGTCATGGTCGCCGGTTAGCAGCGGTATGCCAATCCATTATTCTCCGTGGTCAACTGAAAAAAAAAATTTATCAAAACAATGTATATAATAAAAATTGTATGATAATTATTCTTCCTGGTGTTCATCATCATCGACATCTTCACGCAAAGCTCGTCATCGTCTTTCTCCGATCTATCAGAATCAGGAGGCCGGGGTTACGGTGCGAGGTGGCGGCGTTGAGTTGGCGAAACAGTGGTGATTTTTATTTTATTTTTCTTTTTGAGCTGGCCGGAAAAAAATGGTGTCGTGGATTTGGTTTTCGCCGGAAAAAATAGTGAAAGTAATTATTGTGGATTTGGGGCAGAACACTCGTGCTAATAACGTGTTATGAAATATAATTATAAGTGTGATAATCTAAATAATGAAGAAGAGAAGATCAGAAGAACAATGAAACTGAAAGGAGGAAGAAACACTTTGTATTAATGTTTCTGGGATGATCTTTACAAGAGGGAGAGGAGTGTTTATACTGTCAAGAAATGAGTAAACAAATAATATATGTACAGTAATTGGACATAATTGTTTTAGCCTAATTGGTTGGTCAAAATGCTATGAAGCTGCCTCCAGGATTCCCGTGTTTGATTCTTGAGCAATTCACCTAACCTTGTTGTTTTGTGATAATGGATCAGACTTTCAGCTAGCATTTGGACATCCATCATTTTCTTTTTGTTTCATAACATAATTATAATTATAATTATTATTTTGTATTATTATTATTATTGTTGTTGTTGTTGTTTTTGTTGTTGTTGTTGTTGTTGTAATGCTCTTATATGTCTTTTTATACCTCAACTGCTAATAGTAAACAACTAATTTTACCAAACATTTCTTTACAAATCGCTAATACAATCCGCCGGTCAAATCTACTGACACAGTCCGATATCCACTATTTGCTAAAACAATCCATTAAGCGCTAACCACTGATTGCCAAACAAGGCCCAAGTTTTCAGTGTACTTTTGAAATGTTGACTCAAATATTAAGTCATCCTTATAGATTTGTGCTATGATGATGTGTTTACCATTATATTTAACAAATAAAGTCTTATCTGCACTGCCTCGATTGTAACCATGTTTAAGCAAGTACTAAGTCAGACATTAGTACCATGCTCAAAGTACTTGTTTCAGCCCATACAGAGCTTTCCTCTATTTGTAAACATGATGATGATGGTGATACAAAAGTTAGGAGTTTAGACCCCCAATTTCACAAGTCAAGTCGAGTCTTAATATAGAACGAATTGATAGACGAATCTTTATCCAATATAATATGTAACCATGCATTCATAGACATCAACTCATCATCTTGAAGTTGATAAGCTCTCATTGTCTATGTACCAAAGACGAATCATGAAGACCGAAGACTCGAAGGCTTGAAGACATGAAGATCAAAAGACAAAGACTAAGAGGTTACCAAAGGCCTAATCATGGAAAGGTCTACCTCTTGAAGTCTATCAAGGCCGAATGATAAAGAATGATCACTCGAGAAGTTATGGGGCGAATGATAAAGTCAATCATCCATAATTGAGCACCGAAGGGACGAGTCGTTACAAGATTCGATTGGGCAAGGCAGAAACATTCTCTGAGCGATAAACAGTCCAAAGCCTTAAAGTGTGGGATGATCTACATTGGAGAAATCGAGTCATAAGAACAGATTCCAAGGTCAAAACTTTCATTAAATGTCATGTCCTTTTGTGCAGGACCACAGGACAAATTGTCTGCACATATTAAGGATAAAACGACTAGAAAGTACTAACACCCACATGGGTTCAATACCCAACGGTTAATACATACTGGTCAAAGGGTGTTTTGACATTTTGTCTTCCCTCCAATGGGACAAATGTCCACACCTATAAATACCCCCTTCCCATTCAGAAGGAGGTGCTGGTCATTCTAAGAATTCATAAGTTTTTAAAAACTTGAAAAGTGCAAGTTACAAGTAATCAGTGCTAGATAAGAGAGAAAAGCTTCAAAGTTTATATCTAGACACTAAAAGACATCTTGAGATGCATCATTGTTCGATTCAAGACACACTCAAGCTAAGATTTCAGTTGGAGGAAAGAAGAAATCAATTCTTCAAATAACACTCTCTATTTGGAGAAGTAGAAAGAGGCGGAGACAAGTGGTATCAGAGAAGTTTCCTTGACCGGTAAACACTCTATGCATACTGCTTGGAGATCTCACTTCAAAATTAAAATAAAATTAAAAAAAAACCCTCAAATTCACTTTGCACTATTTTTGTAAAAATGGATCATCATCATTCTAGGCATCTCATGTTCAATCTATCAAAATTTGACGATTGGAAGGTATGCATGCAGGCTCGTTTGTCTGCTATACATGACGAGATGTGGGATGTTATAATCGACGGACCTATCATAATCATGATGGTGAACCCTAACCATGCAGCAGAAGGAGCTGGCGCACCCAAGATGATAGTCAAGACTTAATCTTCCTTTGTGGCAGAAGAGAGAACTTGTAGCAATCTAGACAATATTGCACGAGACATTCTATACAAGACTCTAGATGAAATGTTGTTTTCAAGGGTTAGGAAGTGCAAGACAGCAAAAGAAATTAGGGAAACTTTGATGCTCATTGGCGAAGGAGACGAGCAAGAAAAAGAGAACAAACTCACAATTGCCATGAAGAAGTTCGAAGACTTCAAGATAGGAGCAATCGAGTCCATCAATGAGATAGAAACCAGATTTATGAAGTTGATGAGTGAAGTGGCGAATCTTGGCAAAGAGCTTACACAGAAGGAGATCAACCTAAAGATTCTCCTTGGTTTTCCCAATGAAAGTCATAGCCATGAGAGATCACCGGGATCTCAAGACAATCCACACCATTCAAATCTTCAGTGAGGGCGTATGAGTTCGAACTCAAATCCATACACGAAGCAGGTCTAGAGACGAGGAACGTGGCACTAGCTGCTAGTTAACAACCATCCACATCATCAAGGTCAAACTCTAACCCTGCTGATTTTTTCACTAACGAACATTTTGCTTTGTTTATTAGGAAATTTAAGAGATTCATGAGAAAGAATCAATCTCATGACAATTCGGCTTCACCGAATACATCTAGCCGAAGGCACACTAAAAGAACGAATACACCAAGGACTCGCGAACCCGAAGACTCTCAAATGCTTTTTGTGACACCCCAAAATAATTTTCTACCAAAACTCCTATTTTATCAAGTTCCAAAATAAAACTATGTATAATTTTTATTCCTACGATTATTTTGCCTAATGAGCTTAGAAATAAAATATTTTAAACTCCTTGTTACAAATGATTATTACAAAATATTTAAATAATTATTTATGGTTCCAAAAAGCCTTATTTAAAGGTTAAATTCTTTACCAAAAATTTCATTCTAAAAGTCTATCTGAGTGGAACATGTGAACCTGATAGACATGATTTTTAATTAAATTTGATATCAAAACTAACATGTGTATTTTTATATCATCCCTATCATACCATGGTCCGAAAATGGCGTCATTTCTTTAAGTAAAGAAATGACAACCATTACATTTTAACTATTAATAAAAACTTAGAAAAAGGATTCTTCTTTAAAAGACTATTTTATCCCTCTAATTGTTTTTAGTTTTTATGGAACAATATATTTTAATTCAAGTTTTAGTTCTGTCTAAAAACATGTATTGAGTTTAGATTGAGTCTGTACTTCTAAAAGAAATTAGTTCAACAGTAAAAATCATAACACTACTAGAACGGTTGTGAACCAAGGATGAAGACCAAGTCCAGAGTGAAGATCAAGACGGTTATTCAGTTAGAAAAACTTAATGAGCTACTTATAAATACCCTTCAATATCAACCATATTAGATTGATGATTTTCTCATAAAGAATTCAAGAATTATATATTACTCCTTTGAGGGCATATCTAGAAGATTAGCCAGAGCAACTTGATGAATTAATTTCAATTCAAGTTGATTGATGAAATGATGCATAAGGGCTTGTAAACCACAATACCAACTCGGGAGAGAAACAGTTAAGGGGTAACCTAAACTTGTGAAGATTGGGAAATCTTGCACCAACTTTTCAAGACACTTCAACATAGTTTAGAGGCTGTGGATTAACAGACACATTCTGTGAAGTGCTCGCTTTATGATCTTCCTGTTTGGTAAACATATTGGCAGTCAAGAAATGAAAAGTTGGGCTGAGCATATTGTGGTTCTCCCTAGACGTAGGAATGGTTATTCCAAACTAGGTACCAAACCTGTGTGTTCTTACGCTTTCCGATTCCTCTGTACCTTCTATACCTTGTGCATTTCTACTTTACTACACTACACTTGATCTTGAACTAAGTACTCTAAACAAGTTAACAAGTCTGTACTTGCAGTATTGATTAGCTATATATTGGGTTAGTATAACCGTAAAGCTTCAATTGGTATCAGAGCGGGTTTCAAGAACCTTTCTTGAGAAAAAGATCCCAGTAACTCCATTTTTTTAACACCACATTTTTCTGTTGTGTCTGTTGATTTTGACATGGAAGGACATGCTGGGCCTCCACAATTGATCGGTACGAATTATGCTTACTGGAAGGCAAGGACAAAGATCTATTTGTAGGCTCAAGGTGTCAATGTATAGCGAGCTGTTACGAATGGTTGGGAACATCATACAACCATAAAAGAAGATAAGACAATCAAGTTGACACCTACAAAACAATAGACTGTTGCTCAAATCATAGAATATGACAACAACAACAACAAGGCCCTGAATATGATCACAGGAAGTCTTGATGAAAGCCAATTTGGTTAAATTGCAGGTTTCTCTCAAGCCAAAGAAGCTTGGGAAATTCTTTTAGAATCTTTACGAAGGAGATTATTCTGTCAAATAGGTGAAACTTCAATAGATACACACCTGATTCGAAGATTTGAGGATGCAAGAAGATGAATCCATTGTTCAATTCAATGCTTGTGTTCAAAATTTGAAAAATGAGGTTATTGTTTTTGGAGAACCCTTCCCACCTGACAAGTTAGTGTGAAAAATCCTTCGATCATTACCATCCAGATTCAGGATGAAGGTAACTGCAATTCAAGAGAGTGTTAGATGAGAGAAGAGATCGGTGGTAGATTTGATGAACAATCTTCACACATATGAGATGGACATTTTATTGCAATCCAACTCAAATAAGAAGAACAAATTTGTAGCATTTCTCGCAGATGAAACACGATCAAGATCGGATCCAGAGGAATTGGATGAAGATACAATTGCCCTAATTTCAAGAAATTTCTCCAAAATCTTGAAATAAGTTAACCAAAGAAGTCAAGGAGGTAAGTCTCAATTTTCTTGCAATAATGTTTCATCTGGATCATCTTCGACGTCAAATTTCGGATCTTCAAATCAAAATGCGTCCAAGCCTCAAAACCAATCAAATCAGAATTCTAGTCAAAATCGTTCCAATCAGTGGCAAATATCTGAATATAAGCCAAAGAGCAAAGGCAAACAGTGTAGAGAGTGCGAAGATTTTGTTCACATACAAGCGGAGTGTCCAAACTTCCTCAGACGAAAGAAATCTATGAAAGCTTCTACACTAAGTGATGATGAAGATATGGAAGTCTCGACAGAAGGCGAACAAGAAATTTCTGGGAATTTTGTTACATTCACTACCTCTGTATCTAAACCAGCAGCTGAACCAAGAAATGACTCGATCTGATCATGAAGATATGGAGAAGGTTCCATAAGAACTTGAAGTGTCCTACCTTCAGTTTACAGGAAATGCGAACTTCTCCTAAAAGTTCGTAATGCCACAACAGCTAAAACCATGATCCTCAAGAAGAATGTAAGAATTTTGAAAGACCAACTAGCTGAAAAGGACAAACAACTATCAGAATCATGTTCAAAAAGTAATTCTCTGACCATTGAGCTCGACTCACCCAAAAAGAAAATCCAAATGATGAGTACAACTTCAATGCTCAATGAGATATTACATGCTGGAAGATCTCCAAATATTCGTAAAGGTTTGGGCTACACACAAAATTCTACTAACTATTACACAACTAGATTTGTTTCTTCAAGTGCATGTACTGGTTCAACCTTGTGTCGCGCACGATACAGATTGAAGAAATACACCCCAATATGTCACTACTACGGTGCAAGGGGTCACACAAGGCCTGAGTGTTTCAAAATTCTATCATGATCAAAGAGTAGAAAAATTTCAACAAAAGTGGATCACTCTTGTTAGTAAACAAATCTGGGTAAGAAAATAAGATGTGTTATGCTATTCTATTCAACATGGGAAATCTACTGGAAAATGGTACTTTGGCATTGGTTGTTCACGTCATATGACCGATAATAAGATCTTTCTCAAGAACATTACACATTACGAAGGTCAAGTCACTTTTGGCGATGGTATAAAAATGGAGATCAATAGGATAGGAGTATTGAATGTTCCTGAACTACCAAACTTGAATAAAGTTCTACTGGTTCAAGGACTGAAGCGAACTTGATCAGCATAAGGCAACTCTATGATCAAATGCTTAAGGCTTTACACAAGACAAATGCATTGTCAAAGATTGAAATGACAAACTGGTTATGGAAGGTATTCATTCTTCATATAACTACTATGTACTCTCTACTAACTTTATTTGTAGTAGGACTGATAGGAATAAAATCTCGATCTACGGAGCCCAGGAGGTGCTCTCGGTCTAAGTATAAGTACCGGTCTATATTCGCTTACCGGTCTGATCCTTGTACCGGTACTCTGCTCTTTTACCGGTCTTCGTAGGTCGGTCAAGCCGGCACCCCGACCCTGATCGAAACCTCATCCGTCTAAAGTCTCGACCTATTCGGGGCTTACACTTAGCTTTCACGCGGTGGGCTGCCACGCAGGCCGGTGCATGCCTGATACGCGTAACACATGTCGCTGGTCCGGGACCTTTCCCGAGGTCGCCTATAAAAGGCGCATTTAATGCTGGCAGATGGGACTTTTGGCTGTTTCATCTACATAATAGTCAAAGAGACCGGGAACCTCTGACCCACTGTCACGTAGCCCGGTTTTGCCGAGTATTTCATTCGTATCTCAGTATATTACTTTATCAAGGACATACATAGATGATATGGAGTTGTGGCGTCAGAAACTTGGACATATAAATAGTCAAGATATGGGGAGTCTCATCCACAACGAGTATGTTCGTAGGGTTCTTAAGTTCAAAATCAACAACACAAGCGTATATGGACTGTGTCAAATCAGTAAACAAACTAGGTCACCATACAAGATAAACAACTACATCAGTACCTCATTCTACTTAGAACTTCTTCACATGGATCTTGTTGGACCAACCCAGATTGAAAGTCTAGGTGGCAAAAGGTATATCTTTGTGTGTGTAGTTGATTTTTCACGATTTTGTTGGGTAATGTTTCTTAGAAATAAGTTAGACACTTTTGGAGAATTTTGCAAGTTGTGTCTAAAACTTCAGAAGGAAATGGATACACAAATCATAAAGATTGTAAAAATGGAAGGGAGTTTGAGAATCAGGAATTCAGCACCTTCTACGATGAAAATGGAATAAGTCATGAATTTTTAGCACCAAAAACACCTCAGCATAACGGGGTTGTAGAACACAACAATCGTACCATCCAAGAAATGGCCAGAGTTATGATCAACAACAAATATGTTCCTTAACACTTTTGGGCTGAAGCTATTCATATTGTATGCCACATATTCAAATGAGTCTATCTACGAGTTGGCACTTCTCAAACACCTTACGGAATTTGAAACCAAATCTCAAGTACTTTCACATTTTTGGAAGTAAGTGCTACATTCTAAATGATCAAGAAAAGTTGGGAAAATTTGAACCAAAAAGCGATGAAGGGATATTTCTGGGGTATTCTCCAATGAGCACAGCTTATAGAGTGTACAATAAATGATCAAACACCGTTCAAGAATCTATAAATGTTATTATTGACGATCAGCCATCTAAACTAATAGTTGATCCAAGTACAAATCAAGAGCCAAACACACTTGTGATCTCCAAGAAGGAAGAACCTAAAGCTGAACAAAAGTCTGAACCAAATTCTGAACCAGAGGAATCAGATGAGCATAGTACAAACAGTTCACCCAAACCAGTTCCTACACACATACAAAAGAGCCATCCTTCATCAAATATTATTAGGACTCCAACTGCTAGTATAAGAACAAGAGGCATGTTACGTGGAAGCCTAACAGAACTAGTAGGTTATCCCTGTTATACCTCACAGATTGAACCAAAAACATACAAGGAAGCCATGAAGGATGAACATTGGATTCGTGCCATGAAAGATGAGCTGGCACAATTTGAAAGAAACGATGTTTGGGATTTAGTCCCATGTCCACAAAATGTGAATGTTGTAGGAACAAAATGGATTTTCCGCAACAAAACTTATGAGCAAGGCAACGTGGCTCGGAATAAAGCAAGATTGGTGGCACAAGGGTACTCACATATCGAAGGAGTTGACTATGATGAAACATTTACTCCAGTGGAAAGACTCGAGTCAATCCGCTTGTTACTTGCGGCCTCATGTGTTCTACACTTTGAACTACATGAAATGGATGTGAAGACAGCCTTCCTGAGCGGGTACTTGAATGAAGATATTTATGTAGCACAACCCAAAGGCTTTGAAGATCAAACACATCCAAACTTTGTGTTTAAATTGTAGAAAGAACTATATGGACTCAAACAAGCTCCACAAGTTTGGTATGAAAAACTCACCCAGTATTTGTTGAAAAATAGATATGAGCGAGGGGGAGCTAACAAGACCTTGTTTGTCAAATTTCACGGAGATCACATTATAGTAGCTCAAGTCTACGTAGACGATATCATATTTGGTTCAACCTCTAGTTCAACTAGGAAACACTTTGAAAAAGTCATGCAACAAGAATTTGAAATGAGTATGATCAGTGAACTAAGTTGCTTTATTGGAATCCAAATCAAACAAATGAAGATTGGGCTATTTGTGTCACAAACTAAATATGTTACAAATTTAGTTAAAAGATTCAAACTAGAATCAACTAAAGAAGCCAAGACACACAACCACGAAAATGAGCAAGGATCCGAATTCAAAGGCCGTAAATGCCAAGAATTATTGATCTATGATCGGTAGTCTACTATACCTCACAGCAAGCAGGCAAAATATCATGTATAGTGTTGGACTGTGTGCAAGATTCCAAGCAGATCCCAAGGAGACACATCTGAACACTGTAAAAAGAATTATCAAATATGTGAAGGGTACTACTTGGATATAGTAATGCAGATTGGGTTGGAAATCTTGATGATAGGAAAAGTACATCTGGTGGATGCTTCTTCATTGGAAAAAATCTTGTTTCGTGTTTCAGCAAGAAACAAAATTCTATCTCATTATCCACTGTTGAATCTGAGTACATTACAACTGGAAATTGCTCCACACAACTATTATGGATGAAACAAATGTTGAATGACTATAGCTTCAAGTTCAACTCAATTAACCTACATTCTGACAATACCAGTGCCATTAACATAGCCAAAAATCCAGTTCAACACTCCAGAACCAAACATAATGACATAAGGCATCATTTCATTCGAGAGCTGGTTGAAAATGTGATTTAAAGCTCCATTATATCCCAACCAAGAAACAACTCGCTGATATTTTTACAAAGCCATTGGACATTACCAGGTTCAATCTTCTTAACATTGAACTAGGCATGTGGACTATAGCTCAAAACTAGTTCTGACTATAGATCACATTTCTAGTAAATTCAAAAGTAACTACAATGTCTCTTATCTTATTTTGTCTTTATATGCTATTTCACCCTTTTAAATCGGAGAGAGAATATTCAAGGAAAAAAGGTGTAGCTGCCATCCACATTAAATGGAAGAGACGTGCGTCAGTTATCAGACATCACATCAGGCACGTTCCCCGGTAGCTTAAAGAAACTAAAGGTTATCTACTTTTTCTCTTCATCTTCTACTTCCAGTCTACAAGTTTGAAAACCCTCTCAAAAGAAAACAAGAAAAACCTTCTCCAACAAAGCAAAATGGTTTCAGAAAACCCAAACTACTTCAACTTTGAGACCATCACAAACAAATACCTTAAAGAAGTACAGCAGCAAGCACCGACTTAACTTGCCAGAATCCTCAATAGTATCAATGATCCACATAGAGGTGTAGGCTTTCTACCTTCGAGCGATGGTACTCCCATACATGCAAGGATTCTTGAGACCAATATCAGAGGCTCTATCAGATTTAACTCCTACAGAACAAGTGGCCCCGAATCCATAGGTTTATTTTTCCTTTCGTTCTAAACCCTAGCTTTTAATTTCTCCCACTTATAAATACATGTTCTAGGGCAAATTAAGCTGATAGTTATGTTTTCTTATTTTGAACTTAAAATTTTCATGATATAATAGAACTTTCTGAATCTGATAGTGATGAGAAAACCATTGAGCCCTCTAATATTGAAAAATCTGTTATTGTCGTGAAAAAGGAACCTGTAGACTCTGATTTGACATTTCTGAAGAACCTGCTTATATTGCTTATGATGTGCATGTTGATTTTGAAAAACAATCCGATGTTCCTAACCCATATTCTGTGATGAAACAATCTTCTGATGAACTGATGTTGTGGTTTTAGTGGTGGATGAAAGTGATAAAACGGAGAAGAAGTTCCTCGAGTGTCGTGTTCTCAAGGATGACAAATTGGAATCGAATTACATGTTGGCATTTAGGATGTTAAGAGGGGGATCATGAAGAAGATATTTTGACAAAAGTAAAACAAGTGAACAAATAAGGAAAGCAAGGAGATGGATGTCCTATCTAGGTCTCGTGTTTGATCCTACTACGGGGGTTCTAGGCAATGTGACTAGGCTCAATCAAGGGAGCCCACGGCACTATCACCGAGTGGCGTCACACACCGGACTCCTGGTTCCTCATTTGAATGGGACATTTTGACAAACACTTGGTCTACCACTCTTTCCGGGCATCATCCTTCCTGATCAAGGGCAGGGATGTGGTCAATTAGGACTCATATAGACCCGCTATCGCACGATCTATACTTCCCCTAACTTTGCTATCTATTGAGGCCTCAAATAGGCACAAATCAAGATACACATCAACCACACATGACATAAGAACCCTAAATCAACATTTCTAGAATCAATGGAAGAATTGTATCAAATCAAACACAATAACTAGATTAGAACATCCAATCTCCAAATCTAAGCTAGCTAATCATTGCAAGAATAAAAAACAAAAGGAAATCTAAAAGCAATTAAGAACTAAAATATAAAGTGCAATGATATTAAAGAGCAATGTAAATGAGAGTAGAAATTACCAATCAAAGCATGGAATTACAATCTTTAATCTCTTCTTCAATAGCAAACCTAGATCTAATCTATGCTATTAATTGGGAGAAAAAGCTAATCTAAAATGTTAGGAAAAGTAGGGAGAAATGTTAGATACTTCAATCAGCCAAAAATACTACTTAAATAGTTATTTTTTGCACCCAGGGCTGATCCACGAGCTGTCCACGCGTGGACCATAGGTGTGGACCGCTACTAGAATTGTTCCACACCATGTCCACGCATGGACGCGTGTGTGGACCCAGAATCAGTCATTGTTGTCTTCATCAATATTGCAGCTCTTGATGTTTCCGTTCCATAGCCATTTGAATCACCTCATTTGGACACTCCTAGCTCCGGTTATGCCCGTTTTATTGAATTGTCGCCGAAATGCCCTACAAAATTATAGCTTGTGCTATTTTTGACAAACGCAAACCCAATTAGTCATTATGCCTATATTTGATTAAATTGAACTATTCTAACATGTTGTATGCCTAAATGACTTCATTTATAACATATTATACCTCCTAATTACCGCACAAAACATAGCTATCTTTGACACCTATCATGAACCTATTTGCTTAACATCCCAACAACTTCATACCATTCTTAACCAATACCTGGAAACCGAAGTTTTAAATGGTGCAATAAACATGACTCTGCCCAAAATACCTAAAATAGATCAGCCTGCTCGATCTAAGACTAAATCACCTGTTGAATTACTTGACTCTTTCCAAAATCCCCCTGAAAATGACCCCATTGAAACCTTTCATATGAGAGACCTGCCTGCTACTCTATAGGATGATAACAAGAGCCCACGTTGATAGAAATTATGGCTGCAAAAGCAAAAAAAAAAAAAAAAAAAAAGTGAAAGGCCAAGATAACTGATGATGATGCCCACGACAGACCCATTCAAAAGATGCAAGTATTCCAAAACAGTCACTGAGGAGAAGGACAAGGTCCCAACAATTGTCTTTGTTGAACCAGCTATTGCACCAACCTCTATTGCATCCCATGCAGTTTCAAAGAAATCTAAACGCAAGACAGTCCTTGAGGAGCAACCATCTAAACTTGCACCTATCCCACCTAAAAGGCACAAGAAAAGGAAGCAACAAACACCCATTTAGATTCAAGGAGCAACTAACCCTTCTGTTGAAGCACCTGCCGCAGCACCCTATACACCCCAGTTTCTAACCTTTGAAGGAGAAGCCAAAAAGAAGATAGTGAGCAAAAGGGACATCCTGGTTGAGAAGAAGATTGATGTTGAAAAATTCAAGGCTAAGACTCAACTAATATCCATCTTCGAAAGATCAAATCTGCTTAACAGTGTCACTAAATTCAGACCCTATCCTCCCATGCTTATCAAGGAATTCTATGCCAACCTTACTACAAATGTCAAACAGATCAACTCTCCTCTCTATGGCAGAGTGTGGATTCGTCATAGCTGGTATACCTTCACATCAAAGAGAATCAACACATATCTAGGACTGTTTGATGATATTGAAAAATGATACATAACCTTAGATTTGATAACCAAAAGACTGACAACAAAGTTTGCAATACTCCACAAACCGACTCTCACAAACTAGTTGGCTGGTGAGCATAGGGGGGGGGGGGGGGGGGAGAGGTAAATCTTGGTATGGCTTCTCTGATTTACAAGAATGGAATTGAGACTCCAGTGGATCTAGGACAAATAATCTTCAATTAGATTATGAGCTTTCTAGAACAAAAGGATCCCAAAGTCAAACTGCCATACCCAAGTATGATCTATGGCATCTTCTCAACCCAAGGTCTTAAACCATACTCATATGAAGTGCTTGAGACACCAAAAACTAGATAGGCTGACAAGAGACTTCTACAAAGTCCTCATGTGATAATGTTGCACTAGAAGGCTCAAAGAGTTCAGGTACACAACAATATGTCCAAGCTGATCTGATGACAGAACAAGTTTTCAAAACAAGCATAGCTTATTTGAGCAATGCAACTACAATGATGATAAGGATGAGAGACATGGATATGAGGCTGCTGGCTGAGCTTCAATAGAGAAGGATAGCTAAAGGATCCCAAAAGCAGGATGCAGACGAGACATCTCCTGATGAGGGAGATCTGGATTGAAACAACCTTTGGTTACTTGTACTCACCTCTGCCTGAGTTTAATGCAATGAGAGGGAGTATTCCCTTTGAAAAAACTTAACTTGGTTCTTGGTTCTTTGTTATTGATTACTAGTTACTATTAATAGGGTTGAACTATTATGACTAGTTCTTTTGCCCTAGGTTACTTGGTTTAGCCTTAGTGCCCATTTGTAAAGCTGCAAACAATATGGCTATTTTCTTCCTAGCACATTTCATTTCCTCTTGTTTTTTTTTTTTTTTTTTTGCATAAGTTCACACAAGGTTATAGGTTAGATATGTTTTTGTGAACTTATTTTTAGGGTTGATTTACTTGGCATTAGCAATCAAAATGAAAAAAGCCAGCTCTTTTGCTCAAATTAAGTCTTAGGTATTAAGTTTTTTTTTTAAACTAAATGCATTTCCATAAAACTTAAAAACAAAAGGGGAGATTGTTAATAAAATCTTGGAAAATGATTCTTCTTTAAAAGATTGTTTTTATCCCTCTAGTTGTTTTTAATTTTTAAGGAACAATACCATTTAGTTCAAGTTTTAGTTTTGTCTAAAAACTTGTATTAAGTTTAAATTGAGTATGCACTACTAAAGGAAGTTAGTTTAGCAATAAGAATTACAAGACTACTAGAACGGTTGTGAACCAAGATTGAAGACCAAGTTCAAAGTGGAGATCAAGACGGTTATTCAATTAGAAAAACTGAATGAGCTACCTATAAATAGCCTTCAACATCAACCAGATCATATGATGATTTTCTCAGAAAGAATTCAAGAATTATATATTACGCTTTCGATGGCATATCCATAAAATTAACCGGAGCAACTTGATGAATTAATTTCAATTCAAGTTGATTGATGAAATTATGCATAAAGGTTTGTAAACCACAATACCAACTCAAGAGAATAGCAGTTAAGGGGTAGCTTTAACTTGTAAAGATTGAGAAATCTTGCACCAACTTTTCAAGACAATTCCACGTAGTTCGGAGGCTATCGATCAGCAGACACATTCCGTGAAGTGCTCGCTTTGTGATCTTCTTGTTTGGTAAACATATTGACAGTCATGAAATGAATGCCCCCCAGACGTAGGAATGGTTATTCCAAACTGGGTTACCAAACATGTGTGTTCTTATGCTTTCCGGTTCCTTCGTACCTTCTATACCTTGTGTGTTTCCACTTTATTGCACTGCACTTGATCTTAAACTAAGTACCCTAAACAAGTTAACAAGTCTGTACTTGTAGTATTGATTAGCTATAGATTGGGTTATTGTAACCGTAAGACTTCATTAACAAATCTCATATTTTTTGTGTTTTAATAACAAAATGAAACTACAGTGTATCTAAATTGAAACTGTGTAGCATATTGTGTTTATATTATCAAATTGAACTGTAATTGAATTGATACTTTAGTTGTGTTGTAATAAAACTACAGTATGTATAAAATGAAACTAAATAACATGTCTCACATATTAAGTATGTATTATCAAATAGAATTGTAGTTGAAAAATGATATTTTAGTTTCGCTAAAATGAAACTACAACATGTATAAAAATAAACTGAATAACATGTCTCACATATTGAGTGTATATTGTCAAATGAAACTGTAATTATATAGAAATGATACTGTAGTTGCGTTGTAATGAAACTACAATGTATATAAAATGAAACTAAATAACATTTTCACATATTTGAGTATATATTGTCCAATGAAACCGTAGTTGAATTAAAATTATACTTTAATGATGTTGTAATAAGATTGCATTGTGTATAAAATGAAATTCAATAACATGTTTCACTATAATAAAACTATTGTATGTATAATGTCGAATGAAACTGTAGTTAAAAAAATGAAACTATAGTTGTACTGAAATAAAACTACTATGTATATAAAATGAAATTGAATATGTTATACAAGCAAAGCTAATTACGCAAAACGAGTGTCGTTTCTTTTCATCATTAAAAGAAACGTCATCGTTTTGGACTATGGTCCACAATCAAATTTGTCATTGTGTGGACCATAGTCCACATAGTTATGTGGATCATGAATGTAATATACATTTTTAATATACTAAAAGTACATCATTTGTATGCTGAATGTTGTTGAATGTACATTATTTGATGATATATAAAAATCATATATTTTCAAATAATGTACTTTATATAAACAAATAATGTACTTTTTATTTATAGTTCACACAAATGTGTGGGTCATGGTCCATGGAATAATAAATGGTTCGAGTGATTTCCTTTTTTGGTCCTACTGTTATTGGGTCATTGCTAATTTTAATCCACATCATTAATTTTTATCACATTGCGGCCAGTCTTATTTAGTCTTTGTCACTTTTGGTCCATCGTTAAATTTTCGCCAGTTGGCCGTCCAAATCAGGGGTTTTTTTTTTTTTTTGTCTTTTCATGCTTTGGTCTTCTACTTTATCCTTTTTGTAGCAAGGTTCATCAAGGTTCAACTCATCTCTTCCTTGTAAATCTGACGGCCGGGAGTTCCGCAAAGCCATGCTCATCTCTCGTACTTTACCAATGTCCTAGAGATTTATCTTCGAATCACTGACAATAACCATGTGAAAGGTGTGGTTTGTTGTCTTTCCAATAATAAGTTCTTTCACAAACTTCAGACCAAATGCAGATGCACTACTAGATAAAGATTCTTTAGTTGATGGCATCTTTTCAACACGTAACAGCAATGCTTAAAAGCTTATGTAAGATGTTTTTTGGAAAAGAAAACTTAGCAAATCAAAAGTGTGATTATATACCTTGCCTTTGATATTTGGTGTAGTCAATAACCTGCACGCTTAAGTCATTGGTTGTACACGGAGGCGCTCGGATGTCAAGCAGCTCCAAATCCCCATGCAAGTACACAATCTCTTCCCCTGATTTCTCCGCCATCTTTTGCTCTCTCTCTCTCTCTCGTCAAATTTTTAAGAACCGGGGTCAAATTCAGCGTCGTCGTCTGTCTTCACCCACCAAGAGGAACAATGAAAATGAAAGAACTTGCTCAATCTGCTGTATATCATATCTCTAGTACGAAGAATCCATACTAGTCCCACTGCCACTTTCCCCAGCGCCGAAATCCCCGCCATTCTAGCTACCTCCTCACTGCCCACACCCATCGCCTCCACACCTCTACTCGCCGCTGCCGCCTCATCCTCAATCCCCACCCGATCCTCTGCTCAACTATTCCAATTATCTTAATCGTAACCTCCCCACTCCCACTAGTCCCTGCATCCCTGATTTTTTATCTCCTTTACCCTTTGTGTTGTTGACTGAGGAAAAGATAAAAGAAAACATAAAGTAATCACCATGAAAAGACAAAAACACCCGTGTTTTGGACAACCAACTGACGAAAATTCTAACGATGGACCAAAAGTTAAATAAGACTAGCCGCAATGTGACAAAAATGAATGAGGTGAATTAAAATTGGCAATGCCCCAATAAACCAAAAAAGGAAATCACTCTAATTGGTTCAATCCCCTCCCAAATGTATAATCTCATTTAGCAGTAAAACACCATCTATGTACGACCCTCCCAAATGTATAATCTCATTTACCAGTAAAACACTCAATCAAACACCATCTATTTACCATTCGCACAGAGATGTATAATAAGGAAAAAATAATAATTAAATGACAAGCTGAGCAAGAGGGGGAAGGTTAGCTATTAGCCTGAAGGACATTGCATATTCCACCATAAATGAAATGTAACGTTGAACTGAGGTGCTTTGTTCATAACAGAGCACACTTGCTTCAGCAAATAAATGAGCTCGTTTAAGACTACTGTTACAAGTTTCCCAGCCTGCTCTGATTTTCTGTCAATCTCCTAAACACCATCTTCCCACAATGTACCAGTGTTACGATTGCAGCACAATACAGAAGTGGTATTCCAATAACACAACCTCCAGCTGCTAGATTTGTCATGGTCTAACATAAAACCACAGGTTAGTAGAAGGAAACTTGAGGTACCATTTTACCAAAATCGTATTCTTCTAGGCACTTACCAGCATGCCAGCAACTAAATGCACAACAGGAACAAAACATTGGTCTACTTTATTTCCTTCTGCATATCCATTGAACGCAATGACCATTGAAAAGGTGTGGATGGTAACAAATGCAAGAGCTATAATTGCTGCATTTCACAATACAAAGAATTGCAGTTAACAAACTCCAAAGTTACAGAGAAATAACACCACTAAGCAAGAATAGATAACCCTTTCTACCACCAAGCTTTCAAGATAAACATCCTAGACACTTCCCACCCATATAAGATTTTTAACTTTCCTAGTGAAGGGTATATGAGGCTGCATAAGCAGAGCAAAAAGAAAAAGGTACTAAAATTCATTGTTTGTCCAATAATGTCAGGTGAGAAATTGTTAGAGTAAAGAGCAGATGAGGAAGAAACAATGCAGAAATGATGGGATTAAAATGAAAAGGGACAAACAAGGATACTGTAAAGTATCCTCCAGCAAGAATGGATTGGGAATAGTGCTATTATTTTCTAATCAATACTCGATGCCTTCAACACTAGGGGAGGCTCCTTATCTATAATCTAATACAATGAATAAATTAATTAAATAGCAGAAATTATGTGATTTGTCTTCCCCTGATTTTCTGCTCCAATCCCATGAATTATGCTCCATTTGTGAATTGTGACCTGCAAATCTGATGCTTGATTGATTGGGTACTTTCCATTTTCATTTGTATCTTGACTTAGTGCCTTATCATTGCTGCCCGCCAATGAAGCAACCTTGTCCCCAAGGCTAGAGTGGGGAAAAAGCCTTATATTGTCTGGTGTGAACATGGTCAATCACACCAGGCTTGTCGCCAGTTTTGCCCTCGTAATCTTCTGCTGCAATCAGAGTTCGCTAGGATTTATTCAGGATTTCAGGCACACATGGAGCGGACTGTATGGTTGCTGAAAGCGGAAACAAAGTCCCTTGGCCCTCATATTGATATATTCCCTGTAGGAGTATTGTCAAGCTGCCTTCTGTGTTGGTGTTATCCGGAGTTGCACGAAGGAGCAGCAGTGTATTGCATAATTTGCATATGGCTTGAAGTGCTAATATATTTGTCTGGATCTTTCATTGGGGCCGAGTCTTGTTTGAATTGATGGGATACATTAGAGGAGGAATGAGGTGGGGTCAAATCTAGTGCGCCTAATAGGCCCTCCAAGCCCATAACTCGAGTGCCCATGTGTAAGGGATCCTACACTAATAGTTTCCCTCGATACACAACCAGTGGACAGAAATTCAATCTCTCACTCCACCGTCCGTGCTACCCTCATACCTGTCCTCAGGTCCACCACATCTTTGACGAAGGCGCACACGAATCTCAGGTCTTTAGTCCACTGAGGAATAATCCAAGTTGAACATGAGATGCAACTGTGAGAGTCCCAGAATTTGTGCTACCCGAGCCTGGGATTCATTCGCATAGTCATCCACTGATCACATTTGGCACAATGTTGCTAATTGTTGGATCGGGGGACCAGACAATTCGCCCCCAAAATCCTCTTAAGAGTTCTACTTTCAATTGTCCCCAAGTCAATGCAGAAATTTATTGTTGCAGCCATCGGAGTCAATGAAGAGCAGGACCCACCATGCTAATGAAGGTTGTTGCCACCTTCAAATTCTCACAGGTACGTTGAATTGCAAAATATTGTTTTGCGCGAGCCAACCATCCAATTGGATCGATACCGGCGAAGGCGGATATGTCAATGTGTTTAGACTCAACAATACTCTTCCTGGAAAGCAATAGCATGACCAACTCAGAGAGTTTAGCTATCAATGTTTGAATGGAGGCCTTTGTAATCTCATGGCACTTAAGAGTAAGTTCTTCCTATGCCTAGTAAAAAAAAGTTGTTATTGCAATTGTAGTTGCAACTTGCAAGTGGATCTATTCTATGAAGGTTGGATAGATGGCAAGATAAACCTCCTTAAGCCTTACATGGTTGCTAAATGGTTATCCAAATCCTTGTTTTGGACTACATCGACACCTTTTCCTAATGTCTAAGATCGCCTCTATTCAAGTGATTTGATCAATTAATTGTATCTATCATTGCTCTAAGCAACTAGCCCCTATACGAGTTGGATGTCAAGAATGTTTTTTCTCCAAGGTGCCCTTTACGAAGATGTTTATATTGGGCAACCACCTAGATTTCTTGCTCACGGGAAATTTAGTTTCTAATGCAAGCTCTATTGCTCATATGGTTTGAAGCTTAGTTTGGCCAATTTAGTTCTATGTTGCAACTTCCAACAATTTGGCATGATTCATAGTGACGTTGACTATTTAGTGTTCTTTTGGGGCTCATTGGATCTGAAATGCATCAACCTCATGGTCTATGGGGATGATGTTTTCATTACCAACCATGACCACAAAGGCATCTAACCATTGAACGCTCATCTTTATAGCAATTTCCAAACTAAGAATTTGGGTAAGCCATAAGCTTGTTTTCCTTGGTATTGAAGTGGGTCAATTCAATAGTGGTATAACCATCTCAGAGGAAATGTACTTTGGACATCCTTGAGGAGATTAGCACACTTGATTGTAGGCCTACTGATAATCATATCGATCCTAATGTCAAACTCCTACCAAAATGGGGGGAACCACTCCCCAATCTTGAGCAATATAGGATAATTATTGACAAGTTAAACTACCTCACCATCAAAAGATACTAGATATCTTTGTGATAAGTGTCCCAAGTTAGTTTCTTGAAGCTCCATGTGACAAACATTGCAATGTTGTTTGCAACTTTCCATCGTGTGGCACATCAAGAAGACACAATGACAAAGGACTACTTTATGAAGACAAAGGCCATCTTAGGCAATTAGGCTATTAGATACTCAGGTGCTACCATGCAAGTTCTACCTTAGACAAGCATTCCACCTCTAGAAACTTTGTTTTCATTGAAGATAACCTTGTATCTTGGAAGAATAAGAAGCAAGATTTGTCACAAGATCCAGTTTTGGTGTTGAGTACCATATTATGGCCCTAGTGATGTGTGAACTGTTATGGTTGAAACACTTACTCTAGGAGTTACAATATGGAGATGCAATACTAATGAAAATTATATGTGATAGCCAAGAAGCAATGCACATTCTCAAGGAGAACATTGTGTTCAGTTATATTACTTCAAGTTTTCATCTTATTGGTCAATTGGCAAGCAATCTTACTAAATCTCTTAGAGGTCCTAGAATATGTTAATTTGTTAAAAGCTTGGGGCACATGACCTATATGGAACAACTTAACGAGAAGTGTTGAATATGTTAACCCTAACACTAGGGTTGTAGTGATGGGTTAAGCTTACTCGTCTCCTTAGTGTGTATATACATAACGCCTTGTATATATGATTTTTCACACACAAACATATGAAATCCCATTTCTTCACATTTCTTTTTAATGAGTGAAAAGCAATGAGTAACTTTACCAGATACAAGAAAAAAGGGAAGCTGAGAGCACTTTTGTACATAATATGTTGCTGGCCCAAATGCAGGAGTCAATAGACTGAGGCAAAAAAATACAGCATGTGCCACACCATGACCCAAACCACCAGCTGCAAAACATATAAAAACAATTATAGCAAAAAAAAAAAAAAAAAAAGCAAGGGAGTAATTTTCAAAATTGAACTTCAACACACAAGTTTTACCCTATGGAAGGATTGAGGAAGACTTAATAATCAATACTATGATAGTTCCTTAGTTTATAACATAGTTTTCTTTGTTTGTTCACACGAACTTTACCAAACTCGCAATAATTTTTTGTTTAATGAATTGTAATTTAGAAATTGATGCTCATTCTATCCAAAATGATTCCTAATTCCTTGTGAGTTTTTCACTACAACAAGAACTTGAAAAAGAGGATTAAGCTCTTAGAAGAGATTATTTGCCAATGAGAGGTACACGAGAAGAGTGGATTGTGAGGAAATACACAAGAACATCCAAACATTGTGGCTTGGAGATCTTGGTTGTGAGAAATCTAGGCAATTCCTCATTTGTTGGGTCAATTATGTAATACCCTAGTGGGTTCAAATCATCACGCTTGCGAGGCTTAGGCTTGGCTCGGTTTGACTACACTGCTAGTTTGGTAGATTATTGAATCTTTCATGGAAATAATTCTGTGCAACCTGGCTAATTTGAGTTAGGCAGAGCATAATAAATATGCAGGCCACTTGCAAATATAAAAGTACAACTTCTGGCCTACAGAAATCTCTCTGCAGTTCAATTTTGCAAGTCATTTAGTTATTAGGGTACCAAACATAAGTATAATTGATAACAGTTAGTTTTTCTTCATTACCCCATGATTTTCAATTACTGAATGTTCACATACAACTTAACCTAAAATGATATAATCCAAGAGTCGAAAATGGAAAAAGATTTAATATCGTATTGTTAAATAAGGAGGCAATATAGGCACATACCATCTTAGTTAACTCCTTCAGAGTGGCATCTAGATTTAGCTTAATAACTATGAGTAGTTGGTTCCCCTCAAATTTCTTAAGGAAAGCACCTTATTCATCACAAATATTGCAATTAATGATGATATAACAGTGGCAATCTTCAATGTTCACTTATCATAGTTAAAGTAGTGATTTACTGCTTTTAGAATTCAAATGCTGAGTCAAGGCATCGAGCAGTATTTTTCATTTGTTTCATGTAGTTTTGCAATATGTAAATTTAATTTCCAAATCTTAGGCTTTTCAATATAACAAATTAAGTTTAAATTTAGTCAAATTGACCCAAAAGTCCAAAACATCTAATAGGATACATAAAATGGGATTACTTAATATGTTTTGTAGTGAACAACAGAAAAGGTGAAAAATAGTGGAATCTCCAAAATGTCACAGTACTGACAGTAGGATAGATCAACAAAGCTGAATGGAGGATTTGAGCATATAATGGGATATTTATACTTATCTACCAATTTACTTTTCCTATTTTCATCTTGATGCCTTATGGCAATTCCTATTGCAGTACAATAGTACATCACTTACACAATTCTCAGTATTTTTCATACATGTTCAATAAGTTAAGCAACAATTATCATTGTGTAGTGTAAACATTCAGTTATGCACATGAAATACATTAATGCAAGAGTATTTGTTTATGTAAACTCTTATATGTCACTATACCCCAAAAAAATACTACGTTCATCCTATTTTATGTGTCTAGTTTACTTAATAAGGGTTGGATCGTGCTATTCACAATTACATATTTTTTTGTATCGTTTAATTTAATATTAGTGAATACAATTTATATATTTAGAAATTACATTAAATATTCCATTAATTATAAAAAGAAAATTTTAAAAATTATAGTAAATGTTAGAAAATAAGCAAAGAAAAAAAAAAAGTCAATTAACCACCAAATAGTAAATATGATAGGTAACACGGAACAGAGCAAGTACTATTAATGGTTTTCAAAAAAAAAAAAAAAAGCAAGTACTATTAATGTGACCAAAACTTCAGGTTGTGTGCTTTGATTGCTGAGAACAGACTTGGGAGTTGGGACTTAGGAGGTATCCAGTGTCCATGTTCCTAAAAGGCTAAAGGAAAAAATGAATATCTTAACACCACAGATAATAAACAACTGAAGAACAGTGTCAGTCATTGATGCACACAGCAGAAATCAATTTCAGTGCAAAGATTTAAAAAAATAATAAAAATAAAAAATAGTGGAAGCTTACCTAGAGAAATTAGCATCTTATCTGTTATAAAGAGGCGAGGCTTAGAGACTCTATCTGCAAATCCATCCAATATATCTTCCAGCCTCCTATAGAATAGAAATGAGAACTACAAATTAAGGAAGTGTGTAAATAAATTTTAAAAATGCAGGTATAGAGCTCCTACAATAAAGTATAGTACCTCTTTTACTAGTAGTGAGATCAAATATGCTATAAAAGCTATTAACATTTGATTAAATAAACTAAAAATAATAAAATTGATTTTAAAAGATGTAAGAAGCTAGGCATTATGATGATTTAGAAAAAAAAAAAAAAAATGGCAAGCAGCAATTCCAAAAGTACATGAGTCAACTTAGTGTGCAATAAGTTGAAATTAAAAACGAATAAAAAATTAAAAACTAAAATGTGCAGTGTCAATTGATTATGATAACCAGCATTTTATCTTTTAGTTGAGAACCTGTCCCAACTAAAAGGTCATCATGATAATATGGGCTAGTAACGAGTTGTTTGTTAGACTAGTAACGAGTTGTTTGTTAGACTAATTCACACTGGATCATTGTTATCAAGGCATCGCCTAGGCGTCCGGTCGGTCGAGACCAAACGCCTAATGTGCTCGCCTCGCCTAAGTGTAGAATACAACCCCAAAACTCCACAAAACATACATGGGTAGAACCTACACACTACGGCGAGTCTACCGGTGTAATTTCTAGTCGGAGAAGTCACCGGAATCTTCCTCACGCGCCGGCACGCGGAGACGGAGCAACGGCGCGGCGGCGGCACGTGGTGGCTCCGATGGCGGAGCGGTTCGAGCTCCGGCGTCGTCCTCCTGTTCCGAGCAAAGCCCATTCCTCTTTGTAGAAACATTATGGAGCAAAGTAGGAGCAAAATAAGGATGTTTGCATTAGTGGCGTTAGTGCTGATAGTGGGAGTAGTATTTCCAGTAAAAGAGTTCCTTTTTGTCTCAATTCCTATGTATATATATGTGTAATCAGTGTGTAGTGATAATACATAGAAATATACAAAAGCTTACAGTTTCACTCTTCTCAAGACTACAACTTCCTAGAGGAGAGTAAATGAGGCTGCTACAACTCCCTAAAGTAGAGTAAAAATGGGTGCTACAACTTCCTAGAGTAGAGTAAATATGGCTGCCTATTTCCAATACACATCATGCCTAATTGCCTATTCACATCCTAATTATTTTGTATGGGAATATATATATATTACATTATTACTCATCGCCTAGGCGGCCGCCTAGTCGACGGCATCTCGCCTAGAAAGTCCGCCTAAATAACTATGCACTGGATGTTAAAATATTTAACTAGACCAACAAAAGACCATTGCTCAATGGTTGAATGAGTTGATTTGCACAAGATTTGTACTAAAACATTGTTGCTTCAATAATTGCCTTTAGGGGGTGTTTGGTTCAAGGGATTTAACATTACCAAGGGAATATTGCAGTGTAATGTTAGATTCCGGCATTTGGTTGATGTTATCTAACATTCCAAGGAAATGGCATATACCTACCACACTAACTTTTTCCCTTGTTTTGCTGGAATCTGATTCCCTTGCCTTTCTTAGGTTTCCTCACATTACCTTGCATTGTGGCTTTCTTTGCCCTTCTCTAAAAAAAATCATAGACATGGAGGGAGCCTTTGTCTCTAGATTCCTTTGGAGACAAAGCTCATCTCCAAGAGTATTTTTAATTTAAGAATAAGTTATAAAAATAATTATTATTATTATTGTCGCCATCCCCATCATCAGCATTGTTATTGTTGTTGTTGTTGTTGTTGTTGTTGTTGTTAAATGAGTTGAGAACATTAAAGTAAAATGACTATTGTTGTATAAATGATAACCTTCAAAGAAACATGTTAATATTGTATAGCTTCCATCTTAACCAAACACAATTAAAACAAATTCCATGTAATCTAATATTCCCATCAATTTGATATCTCTTGAACCAAGCACCCAGTTTGTTACTAGTGGCAAGAGTTATAAGTTAATGTATCGGCAATCATGTGAGAGAAAAGTGCTTTTGTTTAGGATGAAAGTACTACTCATTGGGAAGAAATATGTTTCTTGCATAGGTCCAAAAGCCACAAAAGGGATTGATGTTAAGGACTTTCTAGATGACAAGGGTATAGCACACGCATCACACAATTGCAAATATATCAAATCTCTAACAAGCTTTCGTCTCTTAATTATGACCAAAGCACTAAGAGTATTTTGTAAGAAAAATAAAAAAAAATTAATAAAAAAATGTCATTCCACGTGCAAGTATAAACAACTAGGAGAAAGAAACTTATTAACCCTCCATTTTGAAGTGTGGTCACCAGGACAACTCTCGTCATTTGTAAGCAAAGTATATTTCTTCCTTTAAATGCATTTCTTAGATTTAAATAAAACTTTGTAAATATAGCAAACTTGTTTCCTCTATTGTACTAAAAACCATGTCTATAGCTCACAATCTCACAACTCTATTGAATTAATCAATTTACCATGCCTCTGTGCTCTTAAGTGTTTTCCAATCAATCACTTCACCTAAGTACACTTAGGTTTAGCAAGCTGGGCTTCACAATTTGTCAGCCACACTTGAACCTTTAGTAGGTTCATCATCCACATTTCACTAGTAATTTACCTCACCACTCTTCAGGGCAAATTAGACCATGTAATTTATGAGGTTATAACAGGAATCCAACCACCTGAGCTTTTCCTGACAAAATAAAAAGTTTAGACTGTATTTACTTCAATTCATTGTTTTCCTTTTGTTTTTCTTTTTCCAGTATTAAATTTCTCCATTCTTTGTTTTCAATTTTAAAAATACATTTACTAGCACTCATTTTATCTGTTTTCCTTTCTCCAATCAGTAACCACACTAGAGTTTCTGCATATGTTACTTCTAGGTCAAAATATTGCAGGCACATACACAAAGAACTAAATCATTTCCTTATTGAGTGATAGCTGACTCATATAAACTCACTGTATGCAACCAAGAGAAGAATGATCTAAAATAATTCAGAATAAGAAAAGAAAAGAATATCCTAAAAATATTGGTAAAAATGGAAATTTTATTCTATTTATAAGAAACATCCTAAAAATATTGATCAAGCATACGACCTTGGCCTGGAGCAATAAAGTCACCTGGTCTTTTGCTTTTTTGCCTTTCAGAATTCAATTAATAAACATATAAAAAAAGATTCAAGTGCCCTCAGGTTCCCAGTAAAAGCAACTTTGTTCTTCAAATTGTAAACAAGAAAGATCATTCATAAACAGTATAAATACATCCAACAAAATTAATTGGAAGCAAAGATACTTGTAAACTTTTGAAAAGCTCATAATCTGTTTTTGAAAAATAATGGAGAGTATAAAAATTGAATACATACTTGTAAACTTTCCAGAAAAGCACACGAAGACCTTCTTGAAAACTAACGGAAGAGAGTATAAGAATTGCATAGGGCCACCATGCTGTTGTCTTTAGTGGAAGGAAAGCCCTCCAGATTGCTGATAACCCAATCAAGCTTATAAGCCATACCAATGTACTACAACGATGAAACAAACAACAAAACCAAACATATTAACTACTGCCCACACACAATGTCACTGAAAACATCAATACAATAACTCACAAATATAATATTGCACAACACTCTGAAAGATTAAGAAAACAATGTATGAAAAATTAGCAAATTCCCAAAAGTCCTCAATGAAACATACAATCACGGAGATGAACCTGAACTGAATTTCTAGGAAATGAGCAGTTAGAATGATTAGTCAATTCAAGAAATTTAAAAACCCATATGTATCATCAGCTTTAATTTACTGCGGATGTGTAGGAATCGGACAGCTCAAATTATTAGTCAATTCAAGGAGCAAAAAGCCAACCGTAATAAGGGATTTTAGTTGCTTCAGATTTCATGAATGAATACTTAAGACGCCAATACTAAGAAATGCAGAGAGAATTGGAAATCGGAAATTTAAGGGAAGAGAAAGAAGTATGATATACCTCGAGAGAAAAGTGAGAACGAGGAAGGGTTTCTTAGAGATAACAGCGACGAAGAGGGAGAGAGAGGGACCTAAGGCTAGCAAGGCGTATCCGATTCCTGCTGCCACCGTCATTGTTTCGTGCTGTTGCTTGACTTGCTTCTTCTCCGATGTCCACTTTTTCCTAGTGAAGACTACACCGTAATAATCACTCCAATATTGTTAATATATATATATATATATATATATATCACTCCAATATTTTTTGGCAAAAACTTGTGTGAGACCGTCTCACCATGAGACGGGTCGGGTCGGGTCAAGATACAAATGTAACACTTATATGCTCAAATGCAATACTAATCAGGAATAAAATTTTTGTTACTTATAAGGGTAAATGTAATACTTTTAAGGGAAAATACAATACTTTTACATTTCGATTTAAAAATATTACATTTTTCTTCAAAAGTATTATATTTGCCCTTATAAGTAAGGGGCACTTGTCAACATTACTTATTATGAAAAATGTATTACTTTTCTCTTATAAAATTAGTTTTCTTGATTAGTGTTATATTTGAGCATATAAGTATGACATTTGCACATATAAGTATGACATTTGCATGGTGCTTTGACCCGACCCGACCCGTCTCATGAATAAGGATCCGTGAGACGGTCTCACACAAGTGTGACCCATATTTTTTTGCCACACATTTCTGAGTTTTTTTTATTATTCTTTCTTCCTAAAAGGTTGAATTCTCAACCTCAAGCAATCATTATTGCATGGACCATAAATGATAAGTACATTTTGAATAAACTAAAAGTACATATTTTTGTACATAAAGTACATTATTTTAGAATACATTATTTAAGTACTGAAAGTACATTATTTTATATATATTATGAAATAATGTACTTTCAATACAAAAATAATATACTTTTAGTATAATAAAAATGTACCTTATATTCATGGTTCACACAGCTATGTGGACCATGGTTCACACAATAATTTGCCCGTTCAAGAGCCTCACTCCCCGACCCGACAAAGTATCTGGGGATATGTAAATCTGAACACAGATGTTAGATCTTTGCTTACCACGCACAAGGAGGCCCTCACTTTGAGGTTGCCCCCACCAGGGCCAGTCCTGGCCATGTCTGACCAGGCAACCGCACAGGACTCCCAATTTTTGGGGCCCAATATTTTTAAAAATATTTTATATATAGTTCAATATTTTTATACTTAATAAATATTTTTATTTGTTTAGAATCTATATATTGGTATTAATTGTAAGTGAAAATAAAATTTGAGAAGTAATTGACATCGAAATTTGGGTGAATAAATTTGAATATAAATATGCACGAAAATGTCACTAATTTTAAATTAAATTTTGAAATGTATTTTTTCCTTTTTTTGAATTTTATGCATTATATTTAGACAAAATTGTTTTTTTACTTTTTCACTTTTGTCATAGAATACAACTAGATATTGTTCCATGCGCTCTAAACTTATATAATTAAATATAAAGTATTGTTATAATAATTATAATAAAAGAAAGAGAATTGGATGGTGCATATCTCTTACTGCCCCAAGGAGGATAATGTGGTAGCTGATGCTATAGCAAAGGTAGTGACCAATTGCGACTGTGACTGGATTGAGTTTATACGACCTCCAGTTCATATTATAAGAGATCTTGGGAATGATAAAGGCACTGCTGGTGTGTTCTCTCCTATTAATTAAGTTGGGCTTTGTCATGGCTAGGGTTTTCCCCTTCCTTCGTTTAAATAACAATAATAATAATAATAATAATAATAATAATAATAATAAAATTAATAATAAAAGAAATACAATAATAATATAATATAGTTTACAAAAACATGTGCAATTACTAACAATACTTAATGTTCGATTCTATGTTATTATTGAAAATATAAATTACAGCTTATTAAAAAGTTCCGTGTAAACTAAATTAGTAGTAGAAGTAGAAAATCTTTCGAGTTCAACACAAATTAAGATTTTGAGCCCATCTGAATTAATCACTCTTGATGCAACAACATGCCCACATATAATTTACCATGAACAAAAACGGATTTCTATAATAGCAAGTCAACATTCGATAGTGTTTGACCTTGACTTTTGTTGATAGTCATTGCATAAGAAAGCATCAAAGGAAATTGTCTTCTATTAAACTTGAACGACAGTCTTGAATCTGATGGAGTGATAGTCATTCTAGCTATTAGTACATTGGTGTCAGAATTTGTTCTTGTCAATATGTGTGCTTCTATAACATGGTCAACTAATTTCGTTACAAGAGCGCATAGTTATTAGGGACGTCGTAGTTATTACAAGATCTGTTGCATTGAGCATAGGAGCATGCACTCATTTAATATAAATATTAGACCCTATGTCAAGCAGGAGACACGCTTAATATTGTACTCAGAACTCAGCAATACAAACTACTTCTTTCTAAATATGTTTCCAGTAACATTATTAATGTCAGTGTTGCTTTCATTGAGAGCTTGAGATTAACTTTCAAGCAGGTTGAACACTTCACATTTCTCACCATACAAGGTTGAAGATAGCATGATCCAGATTGAGCAGTTCCCATGGTTCCTGCAACTTGAACTATAATGGCAAGCTAGCATAAACGCTCGGCCAACGAACTCTCGTGATCTCCGCGACCAGCACAATAACAATTGTGGCGAAGGACAACAAGGGCACGAGGCACTGGTCTCGCCTGTAAAATACCTTAACACAACTAGGTTTTAGAATTCAGATCACCCAGGTTTCAAAATTCAGATCTGCCCTAAGTTCTAGAAATAAAAAACACATTGCAACAACCATTAAGGGTTTTTGGAAATGAGATCTCCATGCAGTATACACAGAGTGTTTACCGAACAAGGTAAGTCCTCTTATATTACTTGTTGGTCCCGATTGAGTTAGGGAGAGAGTCTAGAGGGGGCGGGGGGAGGGGGGTGAATAGGCTCTCTTAACTTTCAAAATTTCTTTGCGAATGTTAAGCTTACTTGAGAGGTAAGCTTAACAAATCATTCAGAGTTTGAATGCACAGCAAAAATAATTACTTAACCATTTCTAAATGTTCTTTACATGTGAGGTTTGCTTGGTGAAAATTAAGGGTTGTATGTGAATAATATTCGAAATATAAAGCAATAAAAGATATATATATATATATATATATATATATATAGAGAGAGAGAGAGAGAGAGAACTTTTATAGTGGTTCGACTGCTAACTAATCCTACTCCACTCTTCTTCACAACCCATGAAGGTTTGCACTAAATACCCTTAGTACAATTAAGATCATAGTTTTTAAAATTAAAATTATACTAATTTAATATGTTGACTAAGAATTGACTAGGGACAAGGAATCCCCATCCCCGCCTAATTCTCCGAGAGGATGAGGATGTGTATTATTTTTCATTCCCCGCCGGGGACGGGGACGGGGACGAGGTCGAGATTTCGGGGACTGGGATGGGGAGTATACTCCCCGCCCGCCCCGCCCCGCCTCGTTGTCATCCCTAATTTGGAACATCAAAAATGGGCTGCCAACTCATATAGATTATCATTACTTTAGAGCGCGAGACCGTACACTTTTGGACTTCATCAAAGCAAAGCTCGCTCCTTTTTCACATAAGGGAAATGTTCGAAGGGATCAAGTCCATTTGGCTTACTGCATTAAGGAGCATCGCACCATTGATGTGGGGCCATTATTAACCGGAGCATTTGTGAGATTGCGTCATCTGACAAGAAATCACGCTGCTATCTCAGCCACCCCTTCCTTATCACTGAGCTTTGTAGGCTCGCAGGCGTGCCCATTAATGAAAAACAAGAAGTCAAGCTCAAGCCGTACATCCATGTATCAACATAATCGAGCAGCTCAAAGCTTACCTCCTCATTTCCCACCACCACCAACATGGCTTCAAGATCCTTAATATGTCCCAGACTTCTACCGCCAGCATTACCCACCACCACCACCGCCAGATGATGCCAATCACCAGTAAACACACTAGGAATGTCCCTCATAACCCCACTTTTGATTTAATTTGCTACATTGGGGACAATGTAGAATTTAAGTATGGGGGGGGGGGGGGTTTTAGACTGTTTCATTTTCTTTCTTTTTCGCTTTATTTTAGCTTTCTTTTGCTTTTATGATCTTGCTTGGATGACTCTTGTCCTTTTTGTTTGAATCACTTGTCTTGGCATGGTTATTATTACTCTCTCTTGTGGGTGTGTGGTTTGTTTTAGTTGAACTTGTTTCATTCCCTTGCCAATATTCTTGTTAGCCACATAATAAACTAAACTAATTTTCAATCCATTGGTTAGTGTTGTGCTAGTAAAAGATTATGTGGAACTCCGGTGTTGGTTGACATACTAGAACTTGCCTCAATACTCCTTAAGTGTAGTCTAATTCTTGCATGCTTAGAAATGATTTAGGCCATTTTTGTTAACCTCTAGCCTTAAATACCTTTCCACCTTATGTGTTTTTATTATCCTTTGTGTCCCCATCGTGCATTTTCTTTGTTTATTAAGTGATAAGCGCTTAACCCATCTTTGTGAATTGTTTTTCTTGTTAAACCCTCATCATTAAACCCTTAGCCCTTGACCAAAAACATCTCCTTCCACCCTTGAGAGAAGGTAACTTTTATTCTTTCATATTCTTGTAGAAGAGAATTTTTGGAGCTTTTATCTTGCAAGTAATCCTATCTTTGAAAAGTTTAAGTGTGGGGGTCTTCTTCATCTATTGTAATGCATTTGTTTTTATGAATCCCTCTCTAAAAAAAATCAAAAATAAAAATCAAAAATAAAAAATCAGAAAATTATTGCTACAGTTGTTTATTTTATTTTTGCTGTAAAGCTTGTACTTGACTCCACTCTTCATTAGGATTGCTTTATGTCTAATTTGCAATATGCTCCTTGTTTCACAAATCTCTTCTAGCTCCAAAAAGTGAATAATTGTGAATTTCTCTTTTTTTTGTGTGACTTCCATACCCCTTCTTTGTTAACTCTTTACCTTTAGCCCCGTTATAAGTTCAATAAAGACATACTTGATCTTTGCATGCATTTTTAGGTTTGTACTATGAGGAGTATGAAAGGCAAGCATATGAGATGTTTTTCTCAATTCCAAATTCTGCATAAACCTAACTGAGTAGGTGCACACACTGGATTTGTCACTAATAAATAATTTTGGTGCTTAAATGTTAGCTTGGGAATGGATCTTGTTGGCTTTGTGGTATGACCGGTGGTACAAGAGAGAGTATGAGAACTTACACCTGACTTGTGATTTGATATTCTGTCTTGCTTGAGGACAAGCAAGAGCTTAAGTGTGGGGGAGTTTGATACACTCTCATTTGTGTCTATTTTACTTGTGTTTTTATTTAGGTTTTATAGTTAATTATGTGTTAAAATGTTGTCTCTAATGCTTATTTCCTTGTTATTTTATTTAAAATGGTATAATGCTTGGTTTGAGTGTTTTCTATGTGTTTAGTAGTGCATTATAACCATTTGGGAGCAAAAACCCAATGCAAAGGAACCAAAAATGTTGAAGAGCAAAAATTGGACCGGGATCACTGTTCACCGAGGAAGTTCGCCGCGGCAAAAGTCCCAAATTTTGGGTAGAAAATTTTCTAGGTCAGTTTCTCGACGAGTCGAGAATCCTGCGTGGCGGAATTTTCAGCACTGCAATCTTCCCATTTTGCCCCTGTTTTGGATCCCAGTATTTAAGGTTTCATTTCTTCTTCAAATCCTAAGCTTGGCTACGGATTTTGGACAAAGGAGAGCAAGGAAAGGAAGCTCTCATCTTCTCAAGAGCTCAAAAAGGAAAAATCATTTGGAGAAGAGAGATCAAAGAGAAGAGCTTGGAGGCATCATTCGGAAAAATATCTTCCTCTCTTTTCTATTTTAAGCTTTATTTGAATATTTGTTGAAACTATTTTAGCCATGTTAGGCAAAACTTTCCTTTGGGATTTTTGGGTATAAAAGTGTTTATGAATCTATGCGCCTAGTTCTTAATTTGTTTTAATGAAATTTCTATTTGGGTTTATTACTAGTGTTGCAATTGTGATTTATGTTGTTGATACTTGTAATTAGATGCATATGATTACTTGTACACATGCTAGATTTGTCCCTTGATGAGAGTTAGGATATGAATTAGAGCTCCTACAATTGCACTTGACCATTGTACCTCGAGAGAGGACAATTTGGTTAAGGGATTTATTGTGAATAACTCACGAGAGTGAGTATTCCAATTGTAAATAGCCCACAAGAGTGGGTATTCCATTTATTGCTTATTCTCGATTTTATATTCTGAATAGCTCACGAGAGTGAGTATTCCAATTACCTTATTTTGGGTTTGAATTACGAGAGTAATCTTTCCCTTTTTGATTGCAATCATCCACACTTATTTTAACCCAAATGATTATTTCACTTTAGATTGGCACTAGGTGATTAAACACTTTGACCCCCAAAAATTCTGCTCTTAATCTCTTGAATATAAATGTCCGTTTGTCTTGCTTCATTTATTTTGTTTACATATTTGTAGTTAATTACCCATTGTTAACGTAGGAATAACTTCTTGTGAATTAATTAGTAACTAGTGCTTAATACCACGCTTCCCTGTGGATCGATAACCCTGGAATACTCCGGGTATTTGCTTGTCTAAAAACGCTACAACTAGTAAGAAAAAAACTGAACTGGATATCTACTTGAGTGAGGTAATAGTTGAGAAAAACTCCTTTGACATTCTGAGATGGTGGAAGATTAATTGTGAAAGGTTTTCCATCCTTTATAAGCTTGCTAGGGATGTCCTAGTTATTCCTATCTCAACTGTTGCCCCTGAATCTGCCTTTAGTACATCTGGGAGAGTATTTATTTTGATCCTTTTATGAATTCATTAACTCCAAAAATTGTGGAAGCTTTGGTGTGTACCCAGTATTGGCTTAGGCTGCCAAATACTCCTCTATGTATTGAAGGAAATCTGAAAGAATTGGAGAGGTTTGAAAAAGGTAATAGTTTTAGTGTTTTACACTTCATTTTTTCTTTTACTGGTTTACAAATCTGATTTAACAAATTACATTTCTTATTTTGCAGAGTTAAATGCTGATGGTGGAAGTGGAAGGACTCTTGGTTCTACACTGGCTACAATTCTTGTAATGTTATTCTTTACATTACTTGACTACTTGTGTCTCAAATTAATTAATTGTCAATTTACATTACTTGACTAATCTCAGTTGGTATTTTTTGAGGTCATGGTAACTATATGTTATTTGTTGCTGGTTTGATTCCTTGATTGCACTGGACCACAGTAAGTATAAAGTATGCAACTCTGTAACTGTAAGAGTGTAAGGCTTGGTATCTTTATGTGAGTTGCTGCCTTATTTTAACTCTGTTATTCTGGACACATGGTATTCTAGTAATGTTTATATTTGGCTAATTTTATTATGTTTGTCCCTTTTATGTGGCAATGATAAAGCTTCCACCTATAATCTAAAAAGAAGGATTAAGTTGGTATGTTGCTCTATACATATTGTAGCAATTTGCCCTTAATCTAAAATTGATACGGAAAAATGCTTTCATGAGCCATATGCCAACTAATAACTATTAAAGTATTAATTATATAATCCCTTATTCCCTTTGCAGTTTGCTTGTGTAATGTGTACTAATTCTTTTCACTAACTTGCAACAATTCTAGGTCTTTGTGGATAGACATTGGATGGCTTCATCTCTTGCATTCTGTGAATCTGCCCCTATGAAAACTTGTAATTTGTAAATAGGCATTCCATTTTGCCATTTTGGTCTGTAAATCTGTAATAAGTAATAACCTTGTGTAGAACTTAGAATGAATCAGTTAGTACTTATACTTTCTTACTTTTTTTTTTTTGAGTACTATTAACTCTGTTACAATGTAATATCTGTTCATAGCTACTTTCTCGACCAAATGAAGCACAAAGAGCCAATATTGCCTCCACTGAGGCTCGAATCCACCCCCTCCCATGTGGGGGTGCAACCGGGTGTCACTAAACCACAAAGTCTTTGGCAATACTTTCCTACTTGGTACTTAGTACTTAGGTCTTAATACTTAATAATAAGACCTTGGTACTTAGTATTTAGTTTAGTAATTAGTATTTACAAGTTTAGTAATTAGTATGCTATTGATATATATAGTTACTTTTTCAGTAATTTTTGTTTATTTTTAAGTGTTTTTTGCATATATTTAAAAACCGAACAAAGGTCGGATATCCGGCCGATCCGAACCTATCCGACATTTAGCAAAACCGATAGGGTAAATTAAAAAAATAAAAAATAACGGATTGGATCTTTTTTTTTTTATGAAAAGAACGGATTGGATCTTAAAAACACCAATCCGACATCCGATCGGATTAGACACCCTTCCATCCGATCCGAACCGTCCGATGCACAGCCTAAATATAGCGCCCCCCCCCCTTCTTTGAAAAACGAAAATAGATATGTTCAAAAAAAAATGTTATACACAAATGTATATACTTCACAAAGTGTATGCTGAACAATATATATAAATATATACATCATAAAATACAGTAAATATGAATATGCTTGTATGATATGGTGAATTGCAATCATTCATATTTTCATATCAATTTATGTCTATATATTTCAATATCAAACATTTTCAAAAATAACAACATAAATATATAAATACCGTTCAACAAAGATATATATCGTGCTGATAACGTATTGTGATTATTTTCCATTTAGCTCGTAGCGCTCCTCGGTGAAACGAATTGGATGACTATAAAGAAATAGAAGTAGAGAGAAAAATGGACAATAGTGTAACTATGTTTTCTTATTCCAATGTAGTATTGGTTCATAACTACTTTCTCAACCTACTGAAGCACAAAGAGTCAACCAATTGACTCCACTGAGGCTCGAACCCATTCCTATCATCCATGTAGGAGTGTAAATCAGGACACCGATGCCACTGTTTGAGGCAAATTATTGCATGGACCGTGGTCCACACAGCTGTGTGGACCAAAAATAAAAAGTACATTATTTTTGTATTGTAGGTACATTATTTTTGTACTGTAGGTACATTATTTGATAGTATATATTAAATAATGTACCTTCAGTACAAAAACAATGTACCCTAAAATAATGTACCTACAGTATAAAAATAATGTACCTTCAATACAAAAATAATGTACTTTTTATTTTTGGTCCACACAGCTGTGTGGACCATGGTCCATGCAATAATAATTGACTATTTGAATATCTAATTAGCCTCACATTCATAAAAAGCATGTAAGTATATAATAATTAATCATTTAAAAAACCCCTATATTGATCATTTGAAAGAAAATAGAATAAAGCTAATATACCTAAAATTGATACTATAGTAGGTTTCACAAGTAGAATCATTAACTTGTAGATTTGTAATTCAATTGCAATATAATTATTAACCCTTGAATAAGGCCGGTCATTTTATAGAGCCGGGCCAAATAAAAACAAAAGTCCTTAATGTATGAAGTTAAATGATTGTATGAGTTAATTGCAAATAATTAAATGATAATTTTAAATTTTTGTATACATTTAATTTTTTATTAAAAGAAACATTTTAGATTAGCCTTGGAATAGTGTCCATTCAAACTTTCAGCCCTATATAAAGTTTAATTATAAATTAATTCAGCGTTTGCTAATATAAATTTGTTAATTGAAATAAGTATATCACATTGTAATTGTTAAATGAATTTAAAATTAATAGACAATTTTGAAGTCATGATATGCAATCATTTTTTTTTAACTTAATAAAAAAAAAAAAAACCCCAAACTAGGGCCCCTCCCAACGTTGAGCCCAGGGCAGGTGCCTATCTCGCCCGCCCTGCTCTTGAAGGTGACTACAAATAAAGATTGATCCATGTGGTACATAAAAATATTTGGAGGATTGGGGTTGGAGCTGAGGTGCCCTGGCGAGAATGGAAAAACTCGCCCCACTCGTGCCCCAAAAAGATTCCCCTCCATCCACAAGGACCACAACCCCAGTGGGACGGAGAACTGGATTCCCCAACACTCCAATGGATTATTGTTATCCGTATGTCTATAATCTAGGGGAAAAAACACCATATATTTTATGAATTATGATAAAATATTAATAAATATTCTATAAATCATGAAACTTCTAATGGAAATGGAAGTACAAAAGCAATATATATATATATATATATATCTGAAATACCTAAGTCTTGAAACAACTAGTATGTACAATCCATTTATGGAATCTTAAGTGTATTTTGCTTCCTCTTGATAAACAGCATCATCCTGTGAATGCATCTGCAGAAAAGCAATGAGCCACAAAAGGTCAATAAGTAGAGGTGGCCTTGAACAAAATAGCAACCATGATAACAGAATCATAATGCAAGGTCATATGCAATTGAAGCCTTCAATTTGAAGGTGTAGAGTAACTATAAAGAGAAAACTGAAGTGGATTTTTGAAGTCTCCTAGAGATCAGGTAGGCCCCATTAACAGTCTTTCAGTTGTGAATTTAAAGCATCAATGAATACACAATCTATTTCTTTCAGTTCTCACGGGAATAGGGGTTCTCATTTGATCATTAATATATATATATACACACACACACGCACGCACACACACATTTTCAAGAAAAAACAAAAAGGCGTACCAGACCAAGAGCTTCAGCCACACTTCTGCCAGAGCTTTCACCACAAATTCCTTTGAATGTGTTCATAAGAAATTCCCTTTGTTCTAAATTTAAGTGTTTTTTAAGGCCTCGAGCCACCATTTCCATCTCAGGCTGCCAAAAATGCAAGAAACATTATTAGCTAAAAATGATGAATTTCCAGTGTATTAAAAGCTTGATAACAATACAATGAACTTTTAACAGACTGAATAGAGAAATGATAACAAGTAGCCTAGCTTGGTGGATCAGGCTCCATCACCCATCTTGTAGTCATTGGCCTCAAGATCTTGTATCCATCAAAGCCTTACAGCCTTATCAAACCTTAAACTGGTAGTAACCTACACTATCTTGGTTAATCTACATGCTACAATCGTAACTGGGTTTTCTTTGTGATTTTAATTTTATTACTTACCTAATCAATTTAAGAGTGTTATTTTAACTGTTTCCATTTAGTTAGTTGTTCATCAAGGTTTCTGAGTTTCACTGTTTAAAATCATACAGGGTTAGGAACTTGTAGATACAAATTTCCCAGCCAGCATTATATGCAAGTTTTAAACACCATTTTTCATAGCTTCAGCCTGCAACTTCGTTCCTTTTTCTTGGTCATGCAGCCATTTTATTTTTGTTTCTATAATACATAAAAAATGCGGTAACATACATAAAAAAAATTCGTCAATACATGAAATATCAAATATGAATATCATAAGAAAGGTCTTCCTTAATGACAAGAAACAAAACAATCAATCTTGCAAATGAAGGGTATGCATACCGAGTACTCATCAGGGGGAAATATTTGGTGAATGAGACGAATCTTTTGCAGTTCCTCAACAGCTTCTGCATGTCTGCTTTGCATTTCAAGGGCCTGAAATTCAAGAGCAAATGTGGGTGAAATTTCATGAAAATCTAGTCACATTGCTATTGATATTTAAGAAGCAGGTCCTTGCTCTAAACTTTTTTGAAGTTTGGAGAAAGAACAAGTGCTACTTTGGAAAAGTAGGGTTCTATAGTGCCAATTTGGGTAGCTTTAAGAAATTTATCAAGCTTAAAATTTAAGGCAAAGACACCAAAGTTAACTCCAAATGTTGTGATGATTGATGAATGAGCTTAACTTTAACATTTTGCAAATCCTAATCCAGATAGCTTACCCATGCCTGCAAAAGCCTGGACCTTGTGCGTGCAGCAACTGCTGCAGACACCATTCTTGCAGCTCTAGTGTTCTCAAGGGCAATGTTATCAGCAAGCCCTGCAATGAACTTCTGCACATCCTCACCATTAATCTGAACAAAGCCTGGCTGATTACCCGTACTGCCAATGCCAAATATAGAACTAAGTTACTAAAATGCTGAGAAATTGGGTAACCATCAAATACATAAGTATCAAAGGAATGTGCAGGAGCCTGAGAGAGTATACCTTTCACAATAGTTCAGAACATAGTCAACAGATGTACGATACAGTGAATCTCGAGCATGCTCAGTGTCAAAGGAGACCCTCACTTTAGATGTTTTGCATATGCTCCGTAACTGTTGGTGGAAAATGAAAATGCAGAAATTATCTATCGAAGTCCATGTCTTGTATGTTCAGATTACTTTTCCATGCAATCGCCATACAATAAATTAGAAATTTTCAGAAAGAGTTCAAGTCACAAAGCACAGATCTAATTTGCAAGACCACAAGAATGGAAACCTACAAACATTTAGAGTGTAGAGAAATAAATACACTCAAGAATAGTTAGTGTAAAGCTTTCCACATCTCCATATATTTTCTAAATTGCAAGCTTCCCTCCACTACGATAACTATTATTAGGGAAAATGACACTTTTTCCGCTAAGTTATAGTGATATCGCTTACTAACCCCACATTTAGGGTTTCGATGTAAACTGTATATAGTCAACGAATTTTTGGTAAAAATAGCCACTTCAAAATAATTGAGGGGGGAAAGCATCTATAATTGAGGGGGGAATAAGCTATATCTGATATGTTTCAGTACTCAAAGTACTACGCGTCACAGGTCTGTGGTTGACAGATGAAGAGGGTTTACCTATGGTGGCTGATAACAGTGAGAGAGGGAGAGAGAAGTTGGTGGAAGAAACTTCCTTTTGATTTTATTCAATTCCAACTTACCAAGACAATCTAATATTCTCCCTATAGGAGTTAAAAGCTTAAGACATAAGGAAACACTATTCTAAAATATGCTTACCTAAAGTAAAATAGGCAACTACTAATAAACTAGGAAATAAGATAACTAAGTATATTGGTAGCAGAATCTGTATTGTATCATTACACCCTTCCTGGAGATCAAGCTTGTCCTCAAGCTTGAAGCAGGTGACAAATTCAGGTGATTCCATCGCGTGCGTTCAGGCTGAATTCAGGGAAGTTCTCCGTGGATGCAAGCCAAGCAGGCGGTTCGTCACCATCCTCTAATGTCCACAACATAAAAAGGTGGCGGCAATTATGTCTGGGTAATGTATTTGCACCAACAGCAGGTGGTTTATCCACAGGGTCTCCTCCTCCAGGAGGTATAAGGACAACATTCATAGACTGTGCAGCCTTAAGCAGTGATGCAGCATCTGAAGGGGTAGCAATGCAAGTCCCAACAGCAACTGCAGTTTCTTTGGCCATTGAATCTGACCTGAGGGTTGTCTTTGTTGGTGGCATTTTTGGGGGCAATTGTGCTTTTGAAGGTCCTAGTGCTCCTGGGCTCTGTGCCACCAATGCAGAGTCTTGTTGCTGACATAAATGATTATGAGATTGGGTACCAACAAAGGAAGTCGCAGCAGCTGGAGGATGAATAGGGTTACCGGGTGAGATATTTGCGTTTGCCCCTGCTTGATTGGTCAGTAACTGTTTGACTAGCTTCTCCAGATTGGCAAGAGCAACGGCATGGTTGTGGGATGTAATGGACAGAGAAGAGACAGTAGTGGACAACGTCTCAATTTTGTCAAACTGTAATTCCAAAGCTTTGACAGATTTCTGCAAAGCTTTGATGGCTGATTCGGTGTTCAAATCAGTACCCATGACGCCGGCAACGGGAACCAGATGATATGATTCAGTAACTTGACTTCGCGTCACAGGTCAGTGATTAACAGAGGTTGTTGATTTGCCTATGGTGACTGGAAATAATGCGAGAGAGAGAGAAGTTGGTGGAAGAAACTTCCTTTTGATTTTATTCAATTCCAACTTACCAAGACAATCTAATATTCTCCCTATATATAGGAGTTAAAAGCTTAAGACATAAGGAAACACTATTCTAAAATATGCTTACCTAAAGTAAAATAGGCAACTACTAATAAACTAGGAAATAAGATAACTAAGTATATTGGTACCTAAAGTAAAATAGGCAACTACTAATAAACTAGGAAATAAGATAACTAAGTATATTGGTAGCAGAATCTGTATTGTATCAATACACCCTTCCTGGAGATCAAGCTTGTCCTCAAGCTTGAAGCAGGTGACAAATTCAGGTGATTCCATCGCGTGCGTTCAGGCTGAATTCAGGGAAGTTCTCCGTGGATGCAAGCCAAGCAGGCGGTTCGTCACCATCCTCTAATGTCCACAACATAAAAAGGTGGCGGCAATTATGTCTGGGTAATGTATTTGCACCAACAGCAGGTGGTTTATCCACAGGGTCTCCTCCTCCAGGAGGTATAAGGACAACATTCATAGACTGTGCAGCCTTAAGCAGTGATGCAGCATCTGAAGGGGTAGCAATGCAAGTCCCAACAGCAACTGCAGTTTCTTTGGCCATTGAATCTGACCTGAGGGTTGTCTTTGTTGGTGGCATTTTTGGGGGCAATTGTGCTTTTGAAGGTCCTAGTGCTCCTGGGCTCTGTGCCACCAATGCAGAGTCTTGTTGCTGACATAAATGATTATGAGATTGGGTACCAACAAAGGAAGTCGCAGCAGCTGGAGGATGAATAGGGTTACCGGGTGAGATATTTGCGTTTGCCCCTGCTTGATTGGTCAGTAACTGTTTGACTAGCTTCTCCAGATTGGCAAGAGCAACGGCATGGTTGTGGGATGTAATGGACAGAGAAGAGACAGTAGTGGACAACGTCTCAATTTTGTCAAACTGTAATTCCAAAGCTTTGACAGATTTCTGCAAAGCTTTGATGGCTGATTCGGTGTTCAAATCAGTACCCATGACGCCGGCAACGGGAACCAGATGATATGATTCAGTAACTTGACTTCGCGTCACAGGTCAGTGATTAACAGAGGTTGTTGATTTGCCTATGGTGACTGGAAATAATGCGAGAGAGAGAGAAGTTGGTGGAAGAAACTTCCTTTTGATTTTATTCAATTCCAACTTACCAAGACAATCTAATATTCTCCCTATATATAGGAGTTAAAAGCTTAAGACATAAGGAAACACTATTCTAAAATATGCTTACCTAAAGTAAAATAGGCAACTACTAATAAACTAGGAAATAAGATAACTAAGTATATTGGTACCTAAAGTAAAATAGGCAACTACTAATAAACTAGGAAATAAGATAACTAAGTATATTGGTAGCAGAATCTGTATTGTATCAATACACCCTTCCTGGAGATCAAGCTTGTCCTCAAGCTTGAAGCAGGTGACAAATTCAGGTGATTCCATCGCGTGCGTTCAGGCTGAATTCAGGGAAGTTCTCCGTGGATGCAAGCCAAGCAGGCGGTTCGTCACCATCCTCTAATGTCCACAACATAAAAAGGTGGCGGCAATTATGTCTGGGTAATGTATTTGCACCAACAGCAGGTGGTTTATCCACAGGGTCTCCTCCTCCAGGAGGTATAAGGACAACATTCATAGACTGTGCAGCCTTAAGCAGTGATGCAGCATCTGAAGGGGTAGCAATGCAAGTCCCAACAGCAACTGCAGTTTCTTTGGCCATTGAATCTGACCTGAGGGTTGTCTTTGTTGGTGGCATTTTTGGGGGCAATTGTGCTTTTGAAGGTCCTAGTGCTCCTGGGCTCTGTGCCACCAATGCAGAGTCTTGTTGCTGACATAAATGATTATGAGATTGGGTACCAACAAAGGAAGTCGCAGCAGCTGGAGGATGAATAGGGTTACCGGGTGAGATATTTGCGTTTGCCCCTGCTTGATTGGTCAGTAACTGTTTGACTAGCTTCTCCAGATTGGCAAGAGCAACGGCATGGTTGTGGGATGTAATGGACAGAGAAGAGACAGTAGTGGACAACGTCTCAATTTTGTCAAACTGTAATTCCAAAGCTTTGACAGATTTCTGCAAAGCTTTGATGGCTGATTCGGTGTTCAAATCAGTACCCATGACGCCGGCAACGGGAACCAGATGATATGATTCAGTAACTTGACTTCGCGTCACAGGTCAGTGATTAACAGAGGTTGTTGATTTGCCTATGGTGACTGGAAATAATGCGAGAGAGAGAGAAGTTGGTGGAAGAAACTTCCTTTTGATTTTATTCAATTCCAACTTACCAAGACAATCTAATATTCTCCCTATATATAGGAGTTAAAAGCTTAAGACATAAGGAAACACTATTCTAAAATATGCTTACCTAAAGTAAAATAGGCAACTACTAATAAACTAGGAAATAAGATAACTAAGTATATTGGTACCTAAAGTAAAATAGGCAACTACTAATAAACTAGGAAATAAGATAACTAAGTATATTGGTAGCAGAATCTGTATTGTATCAATACACCCTTCCTGGAGATCAAGCTTGTCCTCAAGCTTGAAGCAGGTGACAAATTCAGGTGATTCCATCGCGTGCGTTCAGGCTGAATTCAGGGAAGTTCTCCGTGGATGCAAGCCAAGCAGGCGGTTCGTCACCATCCTCTAATGTCCACAACATAAAAAGGTGGCGGCAATTATGTCTGGGTAATGTATTTGCACCAACAGCAGGTGGTTTATCCACAGGGTCTCCTCCTCCAGGAGGTATAAGGACAACATTCATAGACTGTGCAGCCTTAAGCAGTGATGCAGCATCTGAAGGGGTAGCAATGCAAGTCCCAACAGCAACTGCAGTTTCTTTGGCCATTGAATCTGACCTGAGGGTTGTCTTTGTTGGTGGCATTTTTGGGGGCAATTGTGCTTTTGAAGGTCCTAGTGCTCCTGGGCTCTGTGCCACCAATGCAGAGTCTTGTTGCTGACATAAATGATTATGAGATTGGGTACCAACAAAGGAAGTCGCAGCAGCTGGAGGATGAATAGGGTTACCGGGTGAGATATTTGCGTTTGCCCCTGCTTGATTGGTCAGTAACTGTTTGACTAGCTTCTCCAGATTGGCAAGAGCAACGGCATGGTTGTGGGATGTAATGGACAGAGAAGAGACAGTAGTGGACAACGTCTCAATTTTGTCAAACTGTAATTCCAAAGCTTTGACAGATTTCTGCAAAGCTTTGATGGCTGATTCGGTGTTCAAATCAGTACCCATGACGCCGGCAACGGGAACCAGATGATATGATTCAGTAACTTGACTTCGCGTCACAGGTCAGTGATTAACAGAGGTTGTTGATTTGCCTATGGTGACTGGAAATAATGCGAGAGAGAGAGAAGTTGGTGGAAGAAACTTCCTTTTGATTTTATTCAATTCCAACTTACCAAGACAATCTAATATTCTCCCTATATATAGGAGTTAAAAGCTTAAGACATAAGGAAACACTATTCTAAAATATGCTTACCTAAAGTAAAATAGGCAACTACTAATAAACTAGGAAATAAGATAACTAAGTATATTGGTACCTAAAGTAAAATAGGCAACTACTAATAAACTAGGAAATAAGATAACTAAGTATATTGGTAGCAGAATCTGTATTGTATCAATACACCCTTCCTGGAGATCAAGCTTGTCCTCAAGCTTGAAGCAGGTGACAAATTCAGGTGATTCCATCGCGTGCGTTCAGGCTGAATTCAGGGAAGTTCTCCGTGGATGCAAGCCAAGCAGGCGGTTCGTCACCATCCTCTAATGTCCACAACATAAAAAGGTGGCGGCAATTATGTCTGGGTAATGTATTTGCACCAACAGCAGGTGGTTTATCCACAGGGTCTCCTCCTCCAGGAGGTATAAGGACAACATTCATAGACTGTGCAGCCTTAAGCAGTGATGCAGCATCTGAAGGGGTAGCAATGCAAGTCCCAACAGCAACTGCAGTTTCTTTGGCCATTGAATCTGACCTGAGGGTTGTCTTTGTTGGTGGCATTTTTGGGGGCAATTGTGCTTTTGAAGGTCCTAGTGCTCCTGGGCTCTGTGCCACCAATGCAGAGTCTTGTTGCTGACATAAATGATTATGAGATTGGGTACCAACAAAGGAAGTCGCAGCAGCTGGAGGATGAATAGGGTTACCGGGTGAGATATTTGCGTTTGCCCCTGCTTGATTGGTCAGTAACTGTTTGACTAGCTTCTCCAGATTGGCAAGAGCAACGGCATGGTTGTGGGATGTAATGGACAGAGAAGAGACAGTAGTGGACAACGTCTCAATTTTGTCAAACTGTAATTCCAAAGCTTTGACAGATTTCTGCAAAGCTTTGATGGCTGATTCGGTGTTCAAATCAGTACCCATGACGCCGGCAACGGGAACCAGATGATATGATTCAGTAACTTGACTTCGCGTCACAGGTCAGTGATTAACAGAGGTTGTTGATTTGCCTATGGTGACTGGAAATAATGCGAGAGAGAGAGAAGTTGGTGGAAGAAACTTCCTTTTGATTTTATTCAATTCCAACTTACCAAGACAATCTAATATTCTCCCTATATATAGGAGTTAAAAGCTTAAGACATAAGGAAACACTATTCTAAAATATGCTTACCTAAAGTAAAATAGGCAACTACTAATAAACTAGGAAATAAGATAACTAAGTATATTGGTAGCAGAATCTGTATTGTATCATTACACCCTTCCTGGAGATCAAGCTTGTCCTCAAGCTTGAAGCAGGTGACAAATTCAGGTGATTCCATCGCGTGCGTTCAGGCTGAATTCAGGGAAGTTCTCCGTGGATGCAAGCCAAGCAGGCGGTTCGTCACCATCCTCTAATGTCCACAACATAAAAAGGTGGCGGCAATTATGTCTGGGTAATGTATTTGCACCAACAGCAGGTGGTTTATCCACAGGGTCTCCTCCTCCAGGAGGTATAAGGACAACATTCATAGACTGTGCAGCCTTAAGCAGTGATGCAGCATCTGAAGGGGTAGCAATGCAAGTCCCAACAGCAACTGCAGTTTCTTTGGCCATTGAATCTGACCTGAGGGTTGTCTTTGTTGGTGGCATTTTTGGGGGCAATTGTGCTTTTGAAGGTCCTAGTGCTCCTGGGCTCTGTGCCACCAATGCAGAGTCTTGTTGCTGACATAAATGATTATGAGATTGGGTACCAACAAAGGAAGTCGCAGCAGCTGGAGGATGAATAGGGTTACCGGGTGAGATATTTGCGTTTGCCCCTGCTTGATTGGTCAGTAACTGTTTGACTAGCTTCTCCAGATTGGCAAGAGCAACGGCATGGTTGTGGGATGTAATGGACAGAGAAGAGACAGTAGTGGACAACGTCTCAATTTTGTCAAACTGTAATTCCAAAGCTTTGACAGATTTCTGCAAAGCTTTGATGGCTGATTCGGTGTTCAAATCAGTACCCATGACGCCGGCAACGGGAACCAGATGATATGATTCAGTAACTTGACTTCGCGTCACAGGTCAGTGATTAACAGAGGTTGTTGATTTGCCTATGGTGACTGGAAATAGTGAGAGAGAGAGAGAAGTTGGTGGAAGAAACTTCCTTTTGATTTTATTCAATTCCAACTTACCAAGACAATCTAATATTCTCCCTATATATAGGAGTTAAAAGCTTAAGACATAAGGAAACACTATTCTAAAATATGCTTACCTAAAGTAAAATAGGCAACTACTAATAAACTAGGAAATAAGATAACTAAGTATATTGGTACCTAAAGTAAAATAGGCAACTACTAATAAACTAGGAAATAAGATAACTAAGTATATTGGTAGCAGAATCTGTATTGTATCAATATCACTATAACTTAGGGGGGAAAATGTCATTTTCTCTTATTATTATTTTAAGTTTTACTCGTATAGGACACCTAAGTACGCTTAGAAAGTAACAAACTTATGCAGTTGTATGTCACACTAACAGGAAATCAGGAATAGCAAGACCAGAAAAGGCAAGGAATTAAAAGCATTGAATTACTCAGCCTATAGTTTAAAATTACGAGTACATGAAGCAAAAGGTTGAAGAGGCCAATAAAATACTAACTTGAATTATATCATCCTCCAAAACATCCTTTCCGCTCATTCTATTGTCCAAGATGGCTGGAAATCAAATTGTAAGCTGTGGTTTAACAACAAAAGCATGATCACAGTATTTATGGAAGTTTAAGAAATAAGAATATACATGCTCATCTATAGCAAACAGAATTGCAGTTCAAAGTATTTCACAAACATAGCAAAAAATGTATCAAAGTATATTACCAATACATGTATTATCACTTATCAGAACGCCCATCCCACTCTCATTCAGTCATACTTCTTTAAAAGTCAGAGAGCAAGAGTACATCAATTGTTGGTGTTAGAATTGTCTTCCTTGAGCAGTGTGAACATTAGCCTTGGGAGCTGAAATGAACATACTGTAGCCTTGGGAGCTGAAAAGATTATTGGGTAGCTTTGTAGGTTTACTATTTGAGCATCTTTTATGTGTATATATATTGTGTAATCCCAGACTGGAAGGAATAAGAGTAAGAGAACATGGTTCTTCACTTCTGAACTTTGTCCTCCATTATTTCTTTACTTCTTCTCTCTCTTATTTCTCAACATGGTATCAGAGCCTATTGGCCATTGATCGTCGCAAGAAGGCGATCTCACCAGCAGAAGTTCGTGGCGAACAGAGTCCCCACGCGCCGCCACGCGTCTCCGTTGACCGGAGTTCCGGCGACCACGCGCCGGCGCGTGACGGCGCGTGAGGCCATTTCCGGCGACCTCTCCGGCAGAAATTTGTATTGTTCGTCTTGTTTTAGTGAGCCCATTCCATCATGGTGTCACTGCTGCCCGTCTTCAGCAGCTTTTGCGATTATGTCCCCCTCTTTTTCTCACTTTCGGTGCAGCAGAAAAACTCCAGCAGCGGTGCTGCATTTTCCTCATGCAACAGCAACAGCGACCTCTGGACCTTCATCTTTTCCGGTGAAGGCAGCTGCGGCAAGCAGTGGTGGCCGGCGAAGCTTTCCGGTAGTGGTTGGTGATGACCGTCGGAAGCTATGGTTGTAGATGGTGAAGTGATGGTGTTGTTGATGTTGAAATATTGAAGATGATGATAATAGGGTGTATGGCTGCTGGGGTTCAGGCTTTCTGGGTTCATTATAGTAATGAGGCAGTAGGTTTTGTTTTGTTTGATTTATTTCCTGTTTTGTTTGTTCATTTTGTGGTCTTAAGTTCAGTTTAAGTGTTGTCTTAAATAATTATTATGGGTCATAGGATTGTGTAGAAGGGCGTTCCTTCATTGGAAAAGAGATAGCAGAAAGTTTTTGGCCAAATAAAAGTAGGCTTTGTGGTCAACTAAGATGTTGTCAACTTTGGTGACGAGGGTATCCAAGCTTTTGTTTCAGGGGGAGTATCATATCCTAAACTTGTTTGGTTTATGCGAGTAGCATCAATTTTGGTGTTCTCATTGAGAAGCCGGAGTGTGATGGAAAAGGGCTACCTGGAAGAGGGCTACCCGGTGTTTGACAAGGTTCAAAGGAAACCAAGAAGAACCTGGAGTGAAAGTTATCCAGAGTGAAGCCAGCCACTCATCCGGTGCCGGCCTAGTGGAAGGGGCGACCTAGAAAAGGGCTACCTGGTACTTGATAAGGTCCGGAGTGAAGCCATCCAAAGGAGAAAAGGGCTACCTGGTGTCAAGAAGAGTCCAGTGTGTTAGTCGTCTAGAGTAAGCCACCGTGGGCGTCGGCTTTTTCAAGAGGTGGACAATGATACGATCCCATATTGGCTCCACAAGAGATTGTGGAGTGAGCTCGGGTACAAGTCACAAGTGATTTTATGCAATGTTTGGCCAAGTTTTCTTTGTATTTGGCGGAAGCTTTGTTGGTGCAATCCCTATCACAACTTGATCCAAAGATTGTTCTAGGTGTAAAGTCTGAGCTATGGCTCATGTGATATGTATGTTACAAGTTGGGCATGATTAACATCTATGCTCCAACCTGAGGGAGAGTGTTAGAATTGTCTTCCTTGAGCAGTGTGAACATTAGCCTTGGGAGCTGAAATGAACATACTGTAGCCTTGGGAGCTGAAAAGATTATTGAGTAGCTTTGTAGGTTTACTATTTGAGCATCTTTTATGTGTATATATATTGTGTAATCCCAGACTGGAAGGAATAAGAGTAAGAGAACATGGTTCTTCACTTCTAAACTTTGTCCTCCATTATTTCTTTACTTCTTTTCTCTCTTATTTCTCAACAGTTGGAAAGTGTGATAACAAGGTAAAGCATCTTCTAAGTTGAAAAGAAAACCTTTGGAACTCAAGAGTCAGTGTTTCAGGATGAAGAAGGATTCTGCTTAGTGGAAGGGATCAATGATGTATTAGGGAAAATAGAATTAAACAGCACAAGATAAGGTTAGATAGTGATGCACTGATGAATTTTCTTCAACTTCTTCCTTAATGCCATATTCCCTAATTGACCTCAAAGGTGAAGAAAATTCATGCAGGATCTGCAAAACAAAAAAGTATTACCAACAAAAGGTTCAAAATAATGAGAGTGCTTGAATAAGCCGGGAGATTATACCCCAGCGAACAAGAATTGGATTCCCACTGGAGAAGGATACGAGTCCACAACTCCGTGAGACAGGAAGATAGTGACTCAAACACTGATGCCAATGCCAAAGGGCAGCAAGGTTCCTCCTTAACAAGCTATCTATTTGACTATAGATGTAAATTGGGAATTGACAGAGGAATTAAGCAAATACAAATATTCTGAGTCTGAAGATCAGGCTACAAGGAGGTCTAGGTCCATAATAGACATTCAGTTATTAGATGGCATGGTGGCAGCAAAAATACGACACCAGTTACCAAGCACATAAAACAGCTTAAAGCTCTTGGTGCAGAATTGATCATGAAAAATGTAGTACAAATAGGGGAAACCAGGGAAACTGCAGAAGTCACTTGGGCAGGAAATAGATCCTCTATGCTTAGAAGATGAAAAGTCCAGTTGGGTTGTGTAGAGAATAATAAATTTCAAATTCTTGGTGTGCTAGAAAGATGCTTGTTTTCAAGATCTTTTGCAGTTTTGGTGGAAACAAAATCATTTGGGTATAGATTGATCAGCAGATCTTGGGTTTTTAGTAAGAGCAGTCACATTAGTGCTTTCAATTAAAAAAAAAAAATCATATTCTAAGATTCGTTGGGGAAGCTAGGTTATTCAAGGCTTATATGTAAAAAAACTCACTTTTTAACCATTTGATCCAAACTTGCTAAAATCTTCTAATTCAGAAAATGTACTGGTGATTTTTTGCAGTCCATCTTAAGAAGCACTTGAAGATCACTAGAATAAAGGTTTTTACATTAGTCATCCATAACAGAAACCAATAGTTTTCGGTTACTAGCATTTAATTTTAGCAAGAGAAATTTTCTGCCTGTGCAACAGTTCAACAAGTTTGGAAATTTTCTGTTGAACTGAAATTAAGGAGTACAAAAGCACAAGGAATTGGAGTCACCATTGTATTTTCAGCTCAATCCAAAGAATCGAACATGGGAATAGAGCTTTAGACTTTTTCCATCTGTTACAAATTCTCACATCACAATTCACAAGGCAATGTCTCCAATTTATATAATTCTATGGATTAAGAAAGCACTTCAGAGCTTAGAGTTCATATATATATATATAGATTTGAGTTCATATGCTAACCAACCTTAACCTGCAAACTAAAAAAATACACCACAACTATTATACTAATGCACGAATGCACCGCAACTACCTTAACCTGCAAACTAAAGGAATGTACCACAACTACTATACGAATGCACAACAACTACTCGAAACTGGGAATAGTTGTGGTGCATTCCTTCATTTCACACGAGAAAATCAGTTCACCCCTAGGCGTGTGCCTATATATATAGAGTAATAATCAAATGACACGACACCTTCCCGTAAGAGCCTTCATAAATGCACACAAGCTACTACACAAATGCACACAAACTAGATTATGTGCAATTCACCCGACATGAATGCATGTAGTAGCCTGTGTGCATTTAAGAAGAGTCTCACGAGAACTGGATGCACTTGAATAGTTGAATATTAGCCTATATATATATAGACTAGTGATCACCGATATTAACTGAGGGTTTAAAGAATAACCAAAAACTGAGGGTTTAAAGAATAACCAAAAAATATGGATTTCAAAGCAGTAAGTAAACTCTACCAAGTACCAACCTCGAACCAACATATTGGCCATTCTCTGATTCTCCTCCCGAAACTCCATCAGTCCTTGACTGGAATCCGTATTGGGCGGCCACCATTTGGGCAATCTCTTCACGGAGCTACTTCTTCTCGACAACCTCATTCCTCTCATCCACTCAAAATTCCCATCCTCCTCCTCAATACTTCCGAGTATGTCAATTCTCTTCTTGTTGCTCCTAACGTCACTTCTCTCCCTCTTCGCAACCAACACTTCTTTCCCACCCAGACTCCGGTCTCTTCTATACACCATTTCCACTTTACCCTCTCCGTAATTTCTCCCAAGCCCTAACGACACTAGTTTAACAAAAGCCCTAAGACTGAAAACAATCACGATACTGGAAAGGAAGAGGGCGCCCAGGAATTGAACCGTTGACCTGCGGCAGGATATCACGACCCTACGGGTCTGGCCGTCCACGCGAACGAGAGTCTGCAGGTCTTCCACGGCGGCGCGCCCGGAGTCGAGGAACTCGGCGAGCTTAGACTCAATTACGTCCCTGAGGGGGTGCAGGGGCGCGGTGGGTAACCTGTCGACGGTTAGGATGAACTGGAGGTTTTTATCGGACGGCGGCAAGGAGGGGTCGGAGACGGTGGAGATATCGGGGAAGAATTTGTGGAGGAGGCGGCGGCGGTGGTGGCGGCGGCGGGGAAGGGAAGAGGAGAATCTACTGGGAGCATTGTGGTTGAAGAGAACGAAACGACAGCGCTTTGGCTGGTTGAGTAGAAGGGAAACTGAAGAGAAATTGAGAGAGCTGCTCATGGAAATGCCGCCCAAAGATTTTCTCAAATCTCTTCTTGACAAGTATAGACTGAAATTGTGAAGAATCTTTATTCTTCCTCCCCCTCAGCTCAGCTATATTCCATTCATCCCATTTCCAAGAGAAATTTACCAAAATGCTCATATGTTTTGTTTTATCTTTTAAAAATAGCTTTCAAACTATTGTGGAAAGTTTATTCAAAAAAAAAAAAAAAAAAAAAAACTATTGTGGAAAGTCCGCCTTCCAAAAAAGTTTAAAAACTTTTTTTTTTTTTTTTTTTTTGAAAAAAAAAAAAAAAAAAAAACTATTGTGGAAAGTCCGCCTTCCAAAAAAGTTTAAAAACTTTTTTTTTTTTTTTTTTTTTGAAAAAAAAAAAAAAAAAAAAACTATTGTGGAAAGTCCGCCTTCCAAAAAAGTTTAAAAACTTTTTTTTTTTTTTTTTTTTTGAAAAAAAAAAAAAAAAAAAAACTATTGTGGAAAGTCCGCCTTCCAAAAAAGTTTAAAAACTTTTTTTTTTTTTTTTTTTTTGAAAAAAAAAAAAAAAAAAAAACTATTGTGGAAAGTCCGCCTTCCAAAAAAGTTTAAAAACTTTTTTTTTTTTTTTTTTTTTGAAAAAAAAAAAAAAAAAAAAACTATTGTGGAAAGTCCGCCTTCCAAAAAAGTTTAAAAACTTTTTTTTTTTTTTTTGTTTTCAAAAAAAAAAAAAGTTAAAAACTTCAAATCAACACTAAACCTGATTATAAAAAAAAAAATTACATTTTATCTCTAAGAAAAATTGCATTTTTCATCTCTAAGTTATAAGGTAATTATAAAATTCGTCTCAAAGTGTTGATTATACTCATTTTTCGTCCTTAAGTTATCATTGCACTTTTTGTCCATTTACTAGTGTTGCAAAAATCTCGCATAGGCGCTAGGCGCCAACCGACCGCCTAGCGTATTACCTTAAATGGTGGTCTAAACGTCGCCTAGGTCGCTTAGACGCTGACCGCCTAGGCCTTCTAAGCGCCGACTAGGCTGCCTAGTGCCCTAGTCGGGCAATTAACTATTGTTCTTCTTTTTTTAATGGGTTATTTCACTCAAAACAATATCGTTTTGTGGGAAATAACCCTAAATTGTACAAATTCTAGATATTGTTTAGGATAATACTTAATATTTTAGTATTAACTTTTAAAGTATTATATAATTTATAATTATTAGTATTTAAAAAATTGAAAATACTTAAACAATTTTTAAAAAAATAAAAAGTAAAATAAAAAAATACACTGGCGTCTAGGCACCGATTAATCCCCGCCTAGGCGTCCTGGGTGCCGATTAATCCCCGCCTAGGAGTCCTTGGCGCTAGGCGCTCCCCGAGCGCCTGAGTAGTGCATAGCGATTTTTTCAACCATGCCCTTTACTAATAAAATATTAGGACGAAATTTACAATTTTAGTATAACTCATAGACGAAATGTGAGTATGACCGACACTCAGTGAGGAATTCTAAAGTTACCCTATAACTTAGGAACGAAAAGTGCAATTTTCCCATTAAAAAATGCATTTACTCATTTAACCTTGTTATTGCAAGTAAAAATCAAGTGACTGCTAATTCAGATGTTAGAGTCATTTCCATTTTTGGTCCTACTGTTTTTGAGGCATTGCCAATTTTAGTCCACTTCATTAATTTTTGCCACATTGCGACCAGTCTTATTTAGTCTTTGCCACTTTTAGTCCACCGTTAAATTTTTTGTCAAATAATCGTCCAAAACAGGGATATTTTGGTCTTTTCATGCTTTGATCATCTCTTTTACCATTTGCAGTGGTTTTCCTTAAACATTTTCATCTAATGAAGAGGTTCGACGAAAGCCATGGGTTTGTAATGTGGCTCACATGGCTTTCGTCGAACCTCTTCATTGGATGAAAATGTGTAAGGAAAACCACTGCAAAGGGTCAAGGAGATGACCAAAACATGAAAAGACCAAAAATACCCCTATTTTGGATGGTCATTTGAAGAAAATTTTAACGGTGGACTAAAAGTGGCAAGGACTAAATAAGACTGGTCGCATTGTGGCAAAAATTAATGATGTGGACTAAAATTGGCAATACCCCAATAACAATAGGACAAAAAACGGAAATGACTCCAGATGTTACTTCCGTTGTAATTTATTCCCTAAGCCCATACCATTCCTAAGTGAAACGAATTGGATGAACAACATAATATAAAGAGTAAAACAGTGATATTATGTTTTCTTTTTATACAAAGATAACAAAATTATTATATATCTGCATAGAAAATATATCTTCCGTACGAATAATTTTTATAACTAAGTTGCTAGACAACGAACTAATTAGCCGAATTAATACAAATTCTAAACATTGATATATAAAATCTCTAAAGTTTCAACACTGAATGCTTATATTTACAAGTTAGTTATTAATTAACAATTATTTACTTGAATTCAAGCAATGATAACATCAAAAAAAACATAATCAATCTAACTCAGTTCTTCAATTGCACTATATAATATTCGATGTTATAATTTATACAATTATATATCGATCCAAATATTCTTAAAATATTATAACAAATCCATTACGTGCAATGCATGGGTGAAAATACTAGTTTATATTATATTAAAACTATAGTTGATAATTTGAGTAATTGTTGGGTTCCATAATATATATATATATTTATACATTGGGTCTCATAATATATATATATATTTTCATACACTCTATGTAATTTACACATATATATATTCCTTCGCACATAGCAATATATATATATGTATATCCATAATATAGATCCACGTACATAGCTTATATATGATATTTTATATTATGATATATGATATTGCATATTATGGTATATTGGCATATGTTTCTCAAATGTAAGATGGATGAAAAAGTCTCCTTCTCAAATGTATGATGGAAGAAAAAGTCTCCTCAAAATTAGGAGATCATGGAGAAAATCAAGTGGTGCACATCAGATCATGGAGAAGTGCATAGCGTGATTTTAGGAAACTCATCCCTATAAATAGGGTCCTATGTAATGAAGAAAAAAGGTGAAGTTTCAGAATTCAGAAAATACGAGAGATTAAATCAGGAAACTTCAAATAATCAAAGTCCAAGAATGGCGTGCTAAATCCGGGGTAGTCAGCTCCAAAAAGTCAAGCACAATTGTTGTTATACCCAGGTTGGTTTACAGTTTATGTAATTGGTCGAATTAGCTTAAATTGTATTTGTAAACTTTTTCAGAGAGTTGTTATAAGGTTAATGTTTAGATAGGTAGCAGACCTAGTCTTGTAATTCATTGAACCTTGTAAGTGTGAAAACCACAGGTTGATCTTTAGTGAAAAAGTTTTTGGGCGTGGCCCCGCAGATTAGGAGTGTTCTCCAACTGCGTTAAAAATTGCAGTGTCTTCTTGTTATTTCCTGCTTTACTCTTTTTTATCAATGGGTATCAGAGCAGTGTCGCTTAATTTATTAGCGAGATCCTAGGGAGAATCGAATATTGTTTAGCAGAATGGAAGAGGGGGCATCAATTTCGAGGCCTCCATTACTAAAAGGTGTGAGTAATTATGCTTTCTGGAAGGCCAGAATGAAGGCATTCATAAAATCACTAGATGAGGAGTGTTGGGATGCCGTAGAAACTGGTTGGACCCCACCAACAATCACTACACTAAATGAGGAAACGACAAAACCAGTAAGCAGGTGGACGACAGAAGAGAAAAGAGCATCATCCGCGAACAACAGAGCTTTGAACGCAATACACAGCGCCATGAGTCCAGACCAATTCATGTTAATATCAGCCACAGATCAGGCTAAGGGTGCTTGGGATGCACTAGAAACTCACTTTGAAGGTACTGGATCTGTAAAAATGTCTAAAATACAGATGCTTATGTCTCAATATGAGAGTCTGCGGATGGAGGACACGGAGACTGTCTCTGAGTTTAGTGCTCGGATCAAAAGCTTGACAAATAACGCATTTAATCTAGGGGAACCGTTTGATGAAGAGAAAATGGTTCGTAAGGTGTTGCGGTCACTACCTCCAAAGTTTAAAATGCAAGCAATTGCTATTAAACAATCTACAGACTTGAAAACACTGTCACTCGACGCATTGATGGGAAATTTGCAAACTTTTGAGATGGAGTTAGAAGAGGAAGATAAGCACACAAAGAAAAACAAGGGAGTGGCTTTCGGTGTCACGACACAACATACAGGCTCAGATTCTGAATCAGATGAGGCTATGGCATTGTTGACCAAGAAGTTTACAAAATTTCTAAAGAAGACCAGAGGTCGAGGAAACACTAAAGGCTCAAACTCTAGAAGTGAAGGATTTGGGAATAATCAAAGAGTAAAGCAGGAAATAACAAGAAGACACTGCAATTTTTAACGCAGTTGGAGAACACTCCTAATCTGCGGGGCCACGCCCAAAAACTTTTTCACTAAAGATCAACCTGTGGTTTTCACACTTACAAGGTTCAATGAATTACAAGACTAGGTCTGCTACCTATCTAAACATTAACCTTATAACAACTCTCTGAAAAAGTTTACAAATACAATTTAAGCTAATTCGACCAATTACATAAACTGTAAACCAACCTGGGTATAACAACAATTGTGCTTGACTTTTTGGAGCTGACTACCCCGGATTTAGCACGCCATTCTTGGACNGTCCAAGAATGGCGTGCTAAATCCGGGGTAGTCAGCTCCAAAAAGTCAAGCACAATTGTTGTTATACCCAGGTTGGTTTACAGTTTATGTAATTGGTCGAATTAGCTTAAATTGTATTTGTAAACTTTTTCAGAGAGTTGTTATAAGGTTAATGTTTAGATAGGTAGCAGACCTAGTCTTGTAATTCATTGAACCTTGTAAGTGTGAAAACCACAGGTTGATCTTTAGTGAAAAAGTTTTTGGGCGTGGCCCCGCAGATTAGGAGTGTTCTCCAACTGCGTTAAAAATTGCAGTGTCTTCTTGTTATTTCCTGCTTTACTCTTTGATTATTCCCAAATCCTTCACTTCTAGAGTTTGAGCCTTTAGTGTTTCCTCGACCTCTGGTCTTCTTTAGAAATTTTGTAAACTTCTTGGTCAACAATGCCATAGCCTCATCTGATTCAGAATCTGAGCCTGTATGTTGTGTCGTGACACCGAAAGCCACTCCCTTGTTTTTCTTTGTGTGCTTATCTTCCTCTTCTAACTCCATCTCAAAAGTTTGCAAATTTCCCATCAATGCGTCGAGTGACAGTGTTTTCAAGTCTGTAGATTGTTTAATAGCAATTGCTTGCATTTTAAACTTTGGAGGTAGTGACCGCAACACCTTACGAACCATTTTCTCTTCATCAAACGGTTCCCCTAGATTAAATGCGTTATTTGTCAAGCTTTTGATCCGAGCACTAAACTCAGAGACAGTCTCCGTGTCCTCCATCCGCAGACTCTCATATTGAGACATAAGCATCTGTATTTTAGACATTTTTACAGATCCAGTACCTTCAAAGTGAGTTTCTAGTGCATCCCAAGCACCCTTAGCCTGATCTGTGGCTGATATTAACATGAATTGGTCTGGACTCATGGCGCTGTGTATTGCGTTCAAAGCTCTGTTGTTCGCGGATGATGCTCTTTTCTCTTCTGTCGTCCACCTGCTTACTGGTTTTGTCGTTTCCTCATTTAGTGTAGTGATTGTTGGTGGGGTCCAACCAGTTTCTACGGCATCCCAACACTCCTCATCTAGTGATTTTATGAATGCCTTCATTCTGGCCTTCCAGAAAGCATAATTACTCACACCTTTTAGTAATGGAGGCCTCGAAATTGATGCCCCCTCTTCCATTCTGCTAAACAATATTCGATTCTCCCTAGGATCTCGCTAATAAATTAAGCGACACTGCTCTGATACCCATTGATAAAAAAGAGTAAAGCAGGAAATAACAAGAAGACACTGCAATTTTTAACGCAGTTGGAGAACACTCCTAATCTGCGGGGCCACGCCCAAAAACTTTTTCACTAAAGATCAACCTGTGGTTTTCACACTTACAAGGTTCAATGAATTACAAGACTAGGTCTGCTACCTATCTAAACATTAACCTTATAACAACTCTCTGAAAAAGTTTACAAATACAATTTAAGCTAATTCGACCAATTACATAAACTGTAAACCAACCTGGGTATAACAACAATTGTGCTTGACTTTTTGGAGCTGACTACCCCGGATTTAGCACGCCATTCTTGGACCTTGATTATTTGAAGTTTCCTGATTTAATCTCTCGTATTTTCTGAATTCTGAAACTTCACCTTTTTTCTTCATTACATAGGACCCTATTTATAGGGATGAGTTTCCTAAAATCACGCTACGCACTTCTCCATGATCTGATGTGCACCACTTGATTTTCTCCATGATCTCCTAATTTTGAGGAGACTTTTTCTTCCATCATACATTTGAGAAGGAGACTTTTTCATCCATCTTACATTTGAGAAACATATGCCAATATACCATAATATGCAATATCATATATCATAATATAAAATATCATATATAAGCTATGTACGTGGATCTATATTATGGATATACATATATATATATTGCTATGTGCGAAGGAATATATATATGTGTAAATTACATAGAGTGTATGAAAATATATATATATATTATGAGACCCAATGTATAAATATATATATATATTATGGAACCCAACAATCTCCCCCTTTGGCATATGTTTAATCAAATACTAGTATCTCCCCCTATGAAAGTGACTCCCCCTAACCAGATACAGGGTTAACGATTATCCCAAAAAGATTCCTTCATCACTTTTAGCATCAAACTTGCCTCTCTGTTCCCTGTCATTCAAAATATAGCATGTACTACCAAACACATGAAAGTATTTTAGATTAGGTGTTCTTCCTTTCCATAGTTCATATGGGGTAGTTTTGGTACCTGGTCTTAAAACAACCCTGTTTATAATGTGACAGGCAGTGTTCATTGCTTCAGCCCAGAACCTTTTAGAGATATTGTTGGTGAGTAGCATCACTCTTGCCATCTCTTGTAGAGTTCTGTTTTTCCTTTCCACAACTCCGTTTTGTTGTGGTGTTTTAGGAGCAGAAAATTCATGTTGTATGCCAGTCTGATTACAGAAGTCACTAAACCTATTGTTTTCAAACTCCTTACCATGGTCACTTTTTATCCTTATGATTTTTACAATCTGCGTTTCTTTTTCCCTTTGCAGTCTTAAGCAGATTTTTTCAAAAGCATTAAAGGTGTCAGATTTTTCTNAGAAAAATCTGACACCTTTAATGCTTTTGAAAAAATCTGCTTAAGACTGCAAAGGGAAAAAGAAACGCAGATTGTAAAAATCATAAGGATAAAAAGTGACCATGGTAAGGAGTTTGAAAACAATAGGTTTAGTGACTTCTGTAATCAGACTGGCATACAACATGAATTTTCTGCTCCTAAAACACCACAACAAAACGGAGTTGTGGAAAGGAAAAACAGAACTCTACAAGAGATGGCAAGAGTGATGCTACTCACCAACAATATCTCTAAAAGGTTCTGGGCTGAAGCAATGAACACTGCCTGTCACATTATAAACAGGGTTGTTTTAAGACCAGGTACCAAAACTACCCCATATGAACTATGGAAAGGAAGAACACCTAATCTAAAATACTTTCATGTGTTTGGTAGTACATGCTATATTTTGAATGACAGGGAACAGAGAGGCAAGTTTGATGCTAAAAGTGATGAAGGAATCTTTTTGGGATAATCGTTAACCCTGTATCTGGTTAGGGGGAGTCACTTTCATAGGGGGAGATACTAGTATTTGATTAAACATATGCCAAAGGGGGAGATTGTTGGGTTCCATAATATATATATATATTTATACATTGGGTCTCATAATATATATATATATTTTCATACACTCTATGTAATTTACACATATATATATTCCTTCGCACATAGCAATATATATATATGTATATCCATAATATAGATCCACGTACATAGCTTATATATGATATTTTATATTATGATATATGATATTGCATATTATGGTATATTGGCATATGTTTCTCAAATGTAAGATGGATGAAAAAGTCTCCTTCTCAAATGTATGATGGAAGAAAAAGTCTCCTCAAAATTAGGAGATCATGGAGAAAATCAAGTGGTGCACATCAGATCATGGAGAAGTGCGTAGCGTGATTTTAGGAAACTCATCCCTATAAATAGGGTCCTATGTAATGAAGAAAAAAGGTGAAGTTTCAGAATTCAGAAAATACGAGAGATTAAATCAGGAAACTTCAAATAATCAAGGTCCAAGAATGGCGTGCTAAATCCGGGGTAGTCAGCTCCAAAAAGTCAAGCACAATTGTTGTTATACCCAGGTTGGTTTACAGTTTATGTAATTGGTCGAATTAGCTTAAATTGTATTTGTAAACTTTTTCAGAGAGTTGTTATAAGGTTAATGTTTAGATAGGTAGCAGACCTAGTCTTGTAATTCATTGAACCTTGTAAGTGTGAAAACCACAGGTTGATCTTTAGTGAAAAAGTTTTTGGGCGTGGCCCCGCAGATTAGGAGTGTTCTCCAACTGCGTTAAAAATTGCAGTGTCTTCTTGTTATTTCCTGCTTTACTCTTTGATTATTCCCAAATCCTTCACTTCTAGAGTTTGAGCCTTTAGTGTTTCCTCGACCTCTGGTCTTCTTTAGAAATTTTGTAAACTTCTTGGTCAACAATGCCATAGCCTCATCTGATTCAGAATCTGAGCCTGTATGTTGTGTCGTGACACCGAAAGCCACTCCCTTGTTTTTCTTTGTGTGCTTATCTTCCTCTTCTAACTCCATCTCAAAAGTTTGCAAATTTCCCATCAATGCGTCGAGTGACAGTGTTTTCAAGTCTGTAGATTGTTTAATAGCAATTGCTTGCATTTTAAACTTTGGAGGTAGTGACCGCAACACCTTACGAACCATTTTCTCTTCATCAAACGGTTCCCCTAGATTAAATGCGTTATTTGTCAAGCTTTTGATCCGAGCACTAAACTCAGAGACAGTCTCCGTGTCCTCCATCCGCAGACTCTCATATTGAGACATAAGCATCTGTATTTTAGACATTTTTACAGATCCAGTACCTTCAAAGTGAGTTTCTAGTGCATCCCAAGCACCCTTAGCCTGATCTGTGGCTGATATTAACATGAATTGGTCTGGACTCATGGCGCTGTGTATTGCGTTCAAAGCTCTGTTGTTCGCGGATGATGCTCTTTTCTCTTCTGTCGTCCACCTGCTTACTGGTTTTGTCGTTTCCTCATTTAGTGTAGTGATTGTTGGTGGGGTCCAACCAGTTTCTACGGCATCCCAACACTCCTCATCTAGTGATTTTATGAATGCCTTCATTCTGGCCTTCCAGAAAGCATAATTACTCACACCTTTTAGTAATGGAGGCCTCGAAATTGATGCCCCCTCTTCCATTCTGCTAAACAATATTCGATTCTCCCTAGGATCTCGCTAATAAATTAAGCGACACTGCTCTGATACCCATTGATAAAAAAGAGTAAAGCAGGAAATAACAAGAAGACACTGCAATTTTTAACGCAGTTGGAGAACACTCCTAATCTGCGGGGCCACGCCCAAAAACTTTTTCACTAAAGATCAACCTGTGGTTTTCACACTTACAAGGTTCAATGAATTACAAGACTAGGTCTGCTACCTATCTAAACATTAACCTTATAACAACTCTCTGAAAAAGTTTACAAATACAATTTAAGCTAATTCGACCAATTACATAAACTGTAAACCAACCTGGGTATAACAACAATTGTGCTTGACTTTTTGGAGCTGACTACCCCGGATTTAGCACGCCATTCTTGGACCTTGATTATTTGAAGTTTCCTGATTTAATCTCTCGTATTTTCTGAATTCTGAAACTTCACCTTTTTTCTTCATTACATAGGACCCTATTTATAGGGATGAGTTTCCTAAAATCACGCTACGCACTTCTCCATGATCTGATGTGCACCACTTGATTTTCTCCATGATCTCCTAATTTTGAGGAGACTTTTTCTTCCATCATACATTTGAGAAGGAGACTTTTTCATCCATCTTACATTTGAGAAACATATGCCAATATACCATAATATGCAATATCATATATCATAATATAAAATATCATATATAAGCTATGTACGTGGATCTATATTATGGATATACATATATATATATTGCTATGTGCGAAGGAATATATATATGTGTAAATTACATAGAGTGTATGAAAATATATATATATATTATGAGACCCAATGTATAAATATATATATATATTATGGAACCCAACAATCTCCCCCTTTGGCATATGTTTAATCAAATACTAGTATCTCCCCCTATGAAAGTGACTCCCCCTAACCAGATACAGGGTTAACGATTATCCCAAAAAGATTCCTTCATCACTTTTAGCATCAAACTTGCCTCTCTGTTCCCTGTCATTCAAAATATAGCATGTACTACCAAACACATGAAAGTATTTTAGATTAGGTGTTCTTCCTTTCCATAGTTCATATGGGGTAGTTTTGGTACCTGGTCTTAAAACAACCCTGTTTATAATGTGACAGGCAGTGTTCATTGCTTCAGCCCAGAACCTTTTAGAGATATTGTTGGTGAGTAGCATCACTCTTGCCATCTCTTGTAGAGTTCTGTTTTTCCTTTCCACAACTCCGTTTTGTTGTGGTGTTTTAGGAGCAGAAAATTCATGTTGTATGCCAGTCTGATTACAGAAGTCACTAAACCTATTGTTTTCAAACTCCTTACCATGGTCACTTTTTATCCTTATGATTTTTACAATCTGCGTTTCTTTTTCCCTTTGCAGTCTTAAGCAGATTTTTTCAAAAGCATTAAAGGTGTCAGATTTTTCTTTTAAAAAGTCAATCCAAGTAAAACGTGAAAAATCATCTACACAGACTAACACATATTTCTTTCCGCCTAAACTCTCAACCTGAGTTGGTCCAATAAGATCCATATGAAGTAATTCAAGAGTTTTAGTAGTAGGAATGTGTTCTAACCTTTTATGGGACATCCTGGTTTGCTTGCCTTGCTGACACGGTCCGCAGACTTGAGATTTGTCTTTGATTGCAAGGTCTGGAAGTCCTCTGACTGCTCCAGGACTCTCATGTGGTTGGTTCCGATGGCCCTACATCTTCCTTGCTTACAAGCCCTGGTCCAGACTTCACCACTATGACCATTCAGTTTCTAGAGTCCGAACTACAGTTAAGCCGGAATCAGAGGGAACATATGCTCGCCCGAGAAAACCAAATTGAGACCTATTTGACGGTCCTAAAATCTCAACTTCCTGCACCCGCAAGTGCGGGTACTCGTTCACCTGGTGGAAGCTAATAAACTACTGTCTACTTGGTAACATCTTATGGTCACACTTTAGCATTCCTTGCAGTTATCACTTTTAGAGTTTATGTTGAATTTCGATCGTTTAGCAGTATTTTCCATTGACATTGTCGTTCGTTCTTCCCCGATACTCTCTTTGCACCCTGTGCCGAAATGCCATATATATATTCTGTTCTCTTGCTTTTTACTTGATCAATATCTTCTATTATCTTTCACCGGTTGAACTCAATATTTCTTTTTTTAACTAGAAGAGGGCTACCCAGTGCTTAATATGGTTCAACGAACCTGAGAAGAGCCTGGCGTGAAAGCTGTCTAGTGTGGTGTCTTCTTCCTGGAAGAGGGCTACCCGGAACCTGAGACGAGTCCGGTGTGAAAGCTATCCAGAGATCTATTCCTTACGTCTCCTTTTCTACATTCCATGCACCCTGCATCCTCAATCTACTGCTTTACTATCTTGATATTCATTTACTCTTTCTAGTGGTTTGATGCATTGAATTCTGCTTACTGCCATTAGATTCGTCGTTGGCTGCATGTTTATCAAAAGGGGGAGTTAACCCTGTATCTGGTTAGGGGGAGTCACTTTCATAGGGGGAGATACTAGTATTTGATTAAACATATGCCAAAGGGGGAGATTGTTGGGTTCCATAATATATATATATATTTATACATTGGGTCTCATAATATATATATATATTTTCATACACTCTATGTAATTTACACATATATATATTCCTTCGCACATAGCAATATATATATATGTATATCCATAATATAGATCCACGTACATAGCTTATATATGATATTTTATATTATGATATATGATATTGCATATTATGGTATATTGGCATATGTTTCTCAAATGTAAGATGGATGAAAAAGTCTCCTTCTCAAATGTATGATGGAAGAAAAAGTCTCCTCAAAATTAGGAGATCATGGAGAAAATCAAGTGGTGCACATCAGATCATGGAGGAGTGCATAGCGTGATTTTAGGAAACTCATCCCTATAAATAGGGTCCTATGTAATGAAGAAAAAAGGTGAAGTTTCAGAATTCAGAAAATACGAGAGATTAAATCAGGAAACTTCAAATAATCAAAGTCCAAGAATGGCGTGCTAAATCCGGGGTAGTCAGCTCCAAAAAGTCAAGCACAATTGTTGTTATACCCAGGTTGGTTTACAGTTTATGTAATTGGTCGAATTAGCTTAAATTGTATTTGTAAACTTTTTCAGAGAGTTGTTATAAGGTTAATGTTTAGATAGGTAGCAGACCTAGTCTTGTAATTCATTGAACCTTGTAAGTGTGAAAACCACAGGTTGATCTTTAGTGAAAAAGTTTTTGGGCGTGGCCCCGCAGATTAGGAGTGTTCTCCAACTGCGTTAAAAATTGCAGTGTCTTCTTGTTATTTCCTGCTTTACTCTTTTTTATCAGTAATAAATATGGTATGATTAATATTATTAAAGTAAGAATTTTAGATATGATAAATTACTAAATATAATTATGGTAATATTTAATTAAAATCTAAAATAAAACCAAATGTATTTCTTATATTACTTCACAAGCGTTTGGTTGGAGGGAGGGAATTAGGTGGGAAAGGAATTGCAATTCTATGTGAGATGAATATAAGTGAATAAAGTGATAATTTAAATTCCAGTGTTTGGTTTGTAGGAATATAATTACTGGAAATTTCAATTCCAATGTTTGGTATATATGGGAATTGAAAGGAAAATAAGTAGTATAGAGTCTAAAATGTCCATACATATTATTATTATTATAAATCCTAAACGACCAAATTCAAATGTTACTTTTGAAAATTCATGTAACACGTTGTAAATAAACTCTAGAATTGCATAACCAAATTAATAAAATAGAGAAGCGAGTTTTGAGAAAACATATTTGATTGATGTTGGGCTATTAATTGATGTTCTGTGTTGAGAGTAAAAGAAGAAGGCACGTATTAATCGAAAGTGATAGGGAATATGCCCCGGTTATACGACCATAGGTACTTTATACGTATGTCGGTATACGAGTACGGGTATGAGCCTATAAAAAGGTCCTAACCCTTCAAGTTAGAGGACTTTTGGCCTTTTCTTCCTCTATCTAAAAATACCCAACAAGCATTGTTTTCTCTCTTCTCTCTAAATGGTTCAGACAATGAATAAAAAAGAAGAATTGAGAACCAGACACGGAATTTACACTATATTTTTCATACAATTCCTCTACGTGATTGATATGCATGAGCAAATGCAAGAATTAACGTTATCATTGGCGCCGTCCGTGGAGATTCGACGAAAAGCTGTGTCCCTTTAAACTTCCATTGCCTCCTTCTTTTCAGTTTGATGTTGCATATTTGGGATCTATTGCATGCACGAGAAGTTGGTTTCTTTGACCCTGTTGAGAGATTTCATCTTCACCATCATAAACTCTATCATCGTCGCTTCAGTCTATTGAGAGAGGCTTGCAACCAATGCTGTCGAAGGGTGGTGCTTGGCCTGGGTTTTCTTCTTTTTGGAGGCCATGATGAATTCCTTACGGCTGACGGACTGCTATGTGATCCTGGTTTTCCTCTTGAATGTATTTCAGAGAGCGGGTTTGAGGAGTTACAGCCTGGTGTTGCATTTCACTCTGTATTCCTCGAATCCTAGCCGGAGCAGCCGCAGTCCGGTGCGAACTAGTCACGCGGCCGGAGATTCCAGCCCTGCCACCCGTCACTGCGATCTTGGCCATGCATCACTGCCGCTCGCCATTGCGTTTCTACACCGATCCAAGCAGAAGACCAATCAGTACCTCCGTGGCCGTCGTTGGTTCGATCCTACTCTTCGCCCATGGAGGCGTTTGTGAGGACATGCAGCGTGGCTTCTGAGAACCGCTCTCTTCTAATGGGGAGTGTGGGCGGTCCAATAGGAAATTCAATGAGTGCATGCAGGTTGGTTGGTGGATAATGGCGGTGAAGCGCAAAATTCAAGATAGGGGAAAGAGATAGAAAAGGAAAGAAGCAAAATAAGAAAGAGGAAAAGACATGCAACCTGCACGTGGCTCCGGGGATTGAAGAATTCGCATGGCACTGCCGATCATCGCACAAAATATTGCACCGGTCACCGATCATCAAGAGACCGTGGCTGCGCCGTTGTCATTCAATACTAAGTGCTCGCATCAATCGAACATGGGAAAATTAATCGATTCAGCAATACCGGTCATTGGTCGCGTTCTGATGGAGGAGCTCACATGTGAAGAGAATAAGCAAAGCTTTATTGATTGATACTGAAATCCTACCGAGGGAAGAAAGGTGACGATCATATACATACAGAATGGGGGAAAGAGAAAAATGTGCACATGGGCGCATTGCCAGATTCTCCTAGTTCGGTTCCGATCGTCGACCACGGTCTGACCACGCCGACTAAGATGGACGAACCTCCGGCATAGTCTAAGCAGTCTCGAGCTACCGACTACCCGAGCACCACCTGAACGAACGACTGTAGAGCCATATAATGCCAAACTCTCTGTTCATCAATTGGTGGAGAATGCAAATGGATGCATGGTCCTTGATGACGAAACACTCTATGATATCTGTTTCAGGACCTTGAAACTCAGCACTCCAAGCTTTGGCAACCTCAACCATTGGTGGAATTACTTGCTGCTTGAGATTCCTTGGGCAGCTGAGCTCAGACATTCGGAGGCTGGCCGTGAATTTGATTCCTTTCCCACGTCGTCATTTCTTCATGGTGGGATTTGCACCACTCACCTCTCGTGGGTCACAACAATACATCTCCAATTTCTCACTGTCCCGGAACTTACTCAACAAATATGGGAAAATGAGCACAAAGGAGGTGGATGAACAGATGATAAACGTCCAGATAAGAACTCATCCTACTTTGTGGAGTGGATCCCCAACAATGTGAAGTCAAGCGTGTGTGATATTCCACCAACCGGCTTGACAATGTCATCAACATTTAATTTGTTGGAAATTCCGCATCAATTCAAGAAACATAGTAAGCAATGAAGTCCAAAATATAATCTCTCTCTATGTTTGAAGGCCAGATATCAATGGATCTATCATCATCACTACTACAAGGGGTTTATCACAAAAGAGAACAAAAAACATATACAGGAGGAACTGAACTCAGAGAAGAAAAATGTCTTTCATTGCTAAGTTGCCAAGATTCTCATCAGTATTTTAGAGGTTAGTTCAGAATTGTTTATACAATGCTATATATATTGCAGTTAAAAGATGGTAGGAACTGCAATTAACAAACTGCAAAACTAATTGCCACTTGCTGAACTAACTAACTGCTACTTGTAGCTGTACTAACTGCCACTGACTTTTCTGTTGAGATGCCACCTTGCTGTTGTTCCTCTAATAGTTACTTTGGAAGAAACTTGCATCTTAGACTTCCAAGACACTAAGGCATCTCCCAAGAACATGCAGAACCCTGTCAATGACCTTCTAGTGTCTGGACAGGCTTCCCAATCTAAATCAGCAAACCCACTCAACTTAAGGCTGGAATTGGTGGGGAAGAATAGACCTTGTCCATGACAGCCCTTAACATATCTTAATATCTTATGTGCATCCTGCATATGAAGCGTTGTAGGACTGTCCAGAATTGAGATAACTGTTGTACATCAAACCATATATCAGGCCTTGTAATTGTTAAGTAGAGAAGCTTGCCTACCAATCTCCTATATTGAGTATTGTCTTCCAATGCTGTGCCCTCAGCTCTGCAAAGTTTGGTAGTGTGCACCATAGGACATCTCATAGGTTTGCTTTCTAGAAACCCTGTTTCTTGTAGCAAATCCAAGGCATACTTCCTCTGTGTTACCAATATTCCACTTTGATTTCTTGCAACTTCAAGTCCAAGAAAAAATCTTAAACTTCCCAAATCTTTTATTTGGAAAGTAGAGTGTAGATGACCCTTGATCTGCTGAATCTGGTTTGCATCACTGCTAGCCAATATTATGTCATCAACATATACTAACAAGGCAATAAAAGTATCACTAGATAGGGGTGAGCAAAAAAACCGGACCGACCGAAAAACCGATGACCGATTACCAAACCGACCGAATATTTCGGTTATCGGTTATGGCCTTTAAAAAAAAATCGGTCATTTTGGTTTTTCGGTTGGTTATCGGTTTTGGACTGAAAAAAATAAACCGACCGAAAAACCGAGGAAGAAAGCCCATTCATTTTAATAATTTTTAACATAACCCAGTCCAAATAAGCCCATACTATTATACTAAGTCCAGTAGCCCACTTAGCAAGTCAGTACTCAATAGTGTTAAGCCACTTAGACAATTAGATTATCTAAAATCCTAAATCCCTAATTCCCTTTTCTCAACTTCGCCAATCGCCACTTTGCCTACACTATTCTGCTCGTTCGAGAGAGTCGAGTCTTCGCCAATCGCCAGTTCGCCGTCAGCCGTTCAACACTTCAGCGACAGGGACTAGCTGTGGTCTGCGGTGCTGCACTACTGCCTTCTGCCCTTCTCTACGCGACGCCGACGACGATGAACCTGTGAACTGCGATGAGGCCTCTTAAAAAGAAGTTTCGCCTTCAGTCTGCCGGGAGTTGATCAAGTCCTACTCCTTCAAATCATAGTGTAAGTTCTCTCAATCTCCAATTCTCCATTTGCATTTGTTTGGCTTCTACCAGTTTTGTTCTAGCTTTGTTTAGACCATTTTTTGTTCTAGTGAAATAACCTGTAATATGTATTTGTTTCTTTATTTTTTGTTATACATTATCAGTAGAAGGTTAGTAGTTTTGTTGTACATTATCAATGATTCAATGCCTAATTCTGGTTTGTTAGGTAATTAGGGTTAAAACAAAATACAAAAGATCAATTGCTTAATTCTTGTTTGTTAGGCAATTAGGATTAAAATAAAATACAAAATAGTTAATTTGTGATAAAGTGTTCTGGTTTTGTTATAAAATTTTGATAAATAGTAGTTCTGGCATGCTTTTGTTTTTTTAACTGTTCTGGTTCTGGCATGTTTTCTTTAACTATTCTGGTTCAAAATTGTTATCTGTTTGGTTCTTTAATATTGTTGATTGTTTGGTACTCAACTTATTTAATTTTTTATTTTTGCTTTTACTAGGTATCGACATCATTAACAGATTCGGAATTAGTTGAGAAAGGAAAAGGGACAAAAGCAAAAGCACGAGCAACTAAGGCTAGTACGGGTGGAACAAGTACAACTAGTGGGGTTGAAAAGAGTAAACCGAAAGCTAAACAACCAAGGTTAGAGGTATGGGATCACTTCCATAAGTTTATTACAGATAGTGGTGAGCACAAAGCTAGATGTCATTATTGTGAAAGAGGGCTGTTTGCAGACACTAAAATGAATGTGACAAGTTCATTGAAAGCTCATTTGAAAAGTTGTTCTAAATTCCCACATACTAGTTCTGATCCTGCACAAACTAAATTAATTTGCACAAGAAATGAAGGGGAGATTTCAATAAGTTTTGGGAAATATAGTGCAGAAGCTCTTAGGAGAGCTATAGCTTAAATGATTATTGAAGATGAATTACCTTTTAAGTTTGTTGAAGCAAAGGGATTTAGAAAATATATGCTTATTGCTTGTCCTAGATTTAAAATGCCTTCTCGTTGGACTATTGCTAGGGATTGCTATGATATTTATTTGGATGAGAAAAAAAATCTGAATACTTTGTTGCACTCACATTCTGTTAGAGTGTCACTCACCACTGATACTTGGACATCATTGCAAAGGGTCAATTACATGTGTCTTACATGTCATTTTATTGATAATGATTGGAAATTGCATAAAAGGATAATTAACTTTTTTCCAATTACAAGTCATAAGGGTGAGGATGTGGGTAAAGCAATTGAAAAGTGTTTGCGTGATTGGGGCATTGATAATGTTTTCACCATTACGGTTGATAATGCTAGTTCTAATGATGTTACGGTAGGATACTTGAGAAGAAAGTTAAATAATTTGGGTACTAGTGTCCTACAAGGGAAATATCTTCATATGAGATGCATTGCACATATCATAAACATTATTGTCATGGATGGGATGAAAGATATGAATGATTCAATTGCTAAAGTTAGGGGAGCTGTAAGGTATGTTAGACAATCACCATCTAGATTGCTCAAATTTAAAGAATGCGTTGAGATGGAAAAGATTCAATCTAAAGCTTTGTTGAGATTAGATGTGAGCACTAGATGGAATTCCACTTACTTGATGTTAGATTCAGCTCAAAAGTTTGAGAGGGCATTTGAGAGATTTGAAGAAGTTGACCCTAATTATAAACATGACCTCTTATTTGGTGATGGTGTTCCAAATCATGAAGATTGGGAAAGTGTTAAGAGATTAAGCATGTTCTTGCAACATTTTTATGATCTTATTGTGAAGATATTTGGTTCTTTGTATATCACTGCCAATGTTTATCTTGATGAAGTTTGTGATGTTTATTCTACTTTACGTAGTTGGTTGCAAGGTAGTGATTGTGAGTTTAGTGCAATGGCTAAAAGAATGGTTGAAAAGTATGGGGAATGTGGAGAAAATGAATATGTTGCTTTATATTGCATGTGTACTTGATCCTAGATACAAATACACTTTTGTTGATTTTTGTTTTAAGAAGATGTATCATGTGGATCAATTGAAGGATCAAGCTTCTATCTTGTCTACTAAAGTTAGAAATGCAATGGTTGAATTATTTGAAGAATACAAAAAAATGCATCAACCTCAATCTTCTCAATCTACACAAAGAGAGAGTATAGGGCTTAGTAATGCTTCATCTTTAACTGATGATATCTCTCAAAGGAAGGGGAAAGGAAAGAAGAACAAGAGTGATTTTAAGAAGTATAAGGTTGAAATTGGTTGTGGAGAGCAAAAGTCTGAATTGGATAGGTACCTTAATGAAGAACTTGATAATGATGAAGATGACGACGACTTTGATATTTTTGCTTGGTGGAAGAAGAATAGTCATCGGTTTCCTATCTTATCAACCATGACTCGTGATATATTAGCTATGCCCATATCAACCGTTGCTTCTGAATGAACTTTTAGTACAGGTGGACGTGTTCTTGATACTTATAGGAGTTCTTTAACTCCTAAAATAGTGCAAGCACTAATTTGTACTCAAGATTGGATAAGACAAGGAGCACGTGAGGATGATATGGAGAATGAAATTGCCGAAATGGATAAGTTTGACTTAGGTATGTTTTACTTTTTATTTGTATTTGTTTTCTAGTTCATAATATGTTATGTTTTATTACTTTTTGATTCTATGTCAAAATATACTAACTTTATTGTGAATTTGTGATGTGTTTTTAGATTTGTCAAAGGTTAGTTTGGATGGTGTGATTGACTCATAAGATGCCAAAATCAATTGAAGAAATGGGTAAAATATAATTTAGTTTTGCTTTGCAATACTTGATATTTATATTTGTATGTGTTTTTAGATTGGTCAAAGTTAGTTTAGATGGTGTTTTTTAATTTTTCTTTTATGTTTTGAGGCAGTGAGCAGCATGGAGTCATGGACACTGGACAGTGAACACTAAGTAGCAGTTTGGTACTTGGCAAGTTGGCATGGAGCATATTTTAAATTATGAACTCTTAGACTTTTAATTTAATTCTTATTTCTATGGACTATGGAGTATTATCTTTTGTTTTGTAATTTTAAGACCATGATGTTTTGACTTTGGATTGTAAGCACTAAGAAGATTGGCAATGAGCATTTTGGACTGTTAGACTTTAATTTTTATTACTTATGGACATTTGATTTCAAATTTTTATGTTATTTACTACTTTAAATAGTAATGTATTTTTAGTGTTAATATTTTTGAGTTTAGCCTAATATTTTAAAGAAATTACAGCTCGTTAGGTGATTAAGTTCGGTTACAAATAACCGACCGTAACCGACCGAAAATTTCGGTTTTCGGTCGGTTCGGTTATAAGTAGTGAGTCGGTTACTTCGATCGATTATGGGAGGGGTAGAATATTTTTGGTTATTAACCGAAAACCGACCGATGCTCACCCCTATCACTAGAGCCCCTTGTGAACAGAGAATTATCACACACAACCTATTTGAAACCCATATTTGAAACCCATACCTGCTAACTCAGTAGTAACTTGGCATTCCACTGTCTGCTAGCCTATTTCAAGCCATATAGGGATTTAGTCAGTCTGCAAACCTGCCCTGGTTTTTGAGGATCAAAGCCTGGAGGAAGAGTCATGTACACTTCTTCATGGAGATCCCCATGCAAGAAAGCATTATTAATATCCAGTTGGTGCAATTGCCATTTCCTTGTCGATGCCACAGCAAGCAAAGTCCTAATGGTAGTGACTTTGGCCACTGGGCTAAAGGTATCAATGTAGTCTAATCCACAGGTTTGGGTATATCCCTTTTCCACAAACCTAGCTTTGCATCTCTCCACAGTCCCATCAGCCTTGTACTTCACCTTATAAACCCACTTGCAACCTATGGCCTGCTTGGAAGGTGGGAGGGTAGTTAACTCCCAAGTCTTGTTGCTTTGCAGTGCATCTATCTCAGCTTGCATAGCAGTCTTCCAACAATCATGTTTAATAGCCTCATTGTATGATTTGGGCTCCTTGCTGTTGAGAATATTTGTGGCAAAGGCTTTAAATTTGGAGGACACCTTGTCATAAGATAGAACTGCAGAAAGTGTATAGGGGGAAATCCTGGTGGCAGGAAGTGTGCAGCTGTAGTCCTTAAGGTAAGCAAGTCTGGATACTTGCCTACTAGATCTTCTGGGTTGTTCTTGCTGCTGGGAAACATGGGAATCATTAGTTGAATTCTCAGACAAATTGTCATCATGAGCATCTGATTCTGTTGAGATGTCAATACAAGTTTTATCCACTTCATGAGGAGCTCTCTGAGGCATAGTGTCATCTGTTATGAGGTTGCTGTCTGTGGGAAAAATAGGACCCTGAGTGTGGCTTTCTTCACTTAAACTACTTGCTTTATAGGGGAAAATATCCTCATAAAACACAACATCTCTGGAAATGAATATTTCCCAGTCTTTAAATCATACATTCTGTATCATTTTACTCCATTTGGATCTCCAAGGAATAAGCATTTTCTCGCCCTAGGAGAGAACTTCCCTTGACCCCTGTTTTGCAATACTACATAGGCTAGGCACCCAAATACCTTGAGGTGATTGAACTGTGGAGATCTGTCAAACACAATTTGATGTGGGATCTGACCCTGCAAAGTTATAGAAGGTAACTTGTTGATAATGTATACTGCATACAAGATGCAGTCACCCCAAAAACCATCTGACAAGCCAGCTTGAAACTTGAGAGCCCTTGCAACTGATAAAATGTGACCATGCTTCCTCTCAACCACACTATTTTGTTGTGGGGTGTAAACACATGAAGTCTGGTGAATGATCCCCTTTTCTTGATAAACATTATCCATTCTAAACTCCTGACCATTGTCTGTTCTAATGCATTTGACTACCCTATTAAATTGTGTTTGAACAAAAGCACAGAACCTTTCACAAGGGATCTGACCTCATTCTTCCCTCTCATTAAGTACACCCATGTGGCCCTGCTATGATCATCTACAATAGTTAGGAAATATTGGTGTCCATATATAGTGTGTACACGGTATGGCCCCCAAATATCAATATGTATAAGATCAAAGCATGCAGAAGAAACAATAGAGCTATTAGTAAAAGGGAGTCTCTTTTGCTTGGCCAAATGACAAATGTCACAAGGAATTTCTTTATTAAATTTGAGATCTGTGTTTGACAATTGTAACAAACTCATCTTTCCATAGGAACAATGTCCTAATCTAGCATGCCAAAGACTGCCAGATGTACAAGCATTGACCCTAACTTGTTCTACTTTGTCAAAAAGATACAAAAAATCAGGCTTCACTAACTGATATAAGCCATTCTTCAAGCTAGCCATACCAATCTTCATCCCAAGGTTCTGATCCTGTATAACACATGTTTCAGAATGGAATAACAATATGCACTTAGATGTCCTCATTAATTCACTGACTGATACTAGATTGTAATGGAATGCAGGAAAACAAAATACATTTTGTAAAACCAAATTATTGGCAGCATGAATAGATCCAATATGTGTAATATCAGCCTTACCACCATTTGGTAGTTCAACGAACATGCCTTGGACTTTCTTAGCATTTGTTAATACATGGGGTTGACAGACAACATGATTAGTAGCCCCACTGTCTAATATCCAGACTATCTTGCTTTTAGAGCGAAGTTTAGGATTAATACCTTCAAGCTGTGAGTTGGGAGCAAAGTTGGCAGCAATGAGATTAGCTTGAGGTGTTACTCCCCAGTCACATCCAAAGGTGAGCTTTGTGTAGCAATATCCCTGTGCAATAGTTGCTTGAACAACTAATATTCATCTTGAGTCAAAGAAACTGCATTCTCAGTAGTCATCTGAGTGGTATTGAGCTGCACTTGGTTGATTGTCCCACCATTCTTGGTCCTTGGTTTCCATCCGGGTGGATACCCATGTTTCTTGTAACACTTTTCCACAGTGTGTCGAGTGTAGCCACAATAGGTACAGATTGGTTTCTTGTTTCCATTAGAGTAGAACTTCTTAGGTCTTTAGTTGTTCCCATTGGTCTGTGCCAAAAATACACTCCCAGCTCCTAGATTTTATGCCAAATGTGGTAACTGTAGGCCTACAATCCCACCATTAATCCTTCGTTCTTGTTGTTGAACCATCATGAAGGCTTCATCATCAGTAGGGAGGGGCTTCATCATCACAATTTGAGATTGAACAGAACCATAACTGTCATTAAGGCCCCTCAAGAATACAGACAGATTATCACATTCCAGATGGTTTTGCAAGGTGTCCAACAACCCACAACTACACTTATTAGCACATTTACAGGTAGGTAGTGGCCTAATAACTTGTAATTCATCCCATAGAACCTGTAATTTGGCAAAGTAAGCACTTACACTCAAATCACCCTGTCTGATTTGATGAATTTCTACGTGCAGATCAGAAATCTTAAAGATGTCTGATTCGCTGAACTTAGCTTTCAGCGTACTCCAAATCCTCGCTGCCGTGCCGAGCCAGAGGATTGTTTGAGCGATTTCTGGTGATACTGACCGCGTAATCCATGTAGAAACCATGTTGTTGCATCTTTTCCAATATGGAAATTTCACGTCATCTATGCTCGGTACCTCAATCGTACCATCAACGAACCCTAATTTTTTCTTCGAAAGTAGTGACATATCCATTGCTCTAGCCCATAGATGATATTTTCTACCATTAAGAACAGTAGAGACTAAGATTAGAGATGGATTCTCATTTGGATGTAGAGAGAACGGACTCGCGGTGTCGTTTGGATCGAAAATAGTACGAGTTTCGTTCGCTGCACTTGTGCTGATTGGAGAGGTGACCACCGTTGGAATCGCCGATGATCTGACTGTTGCTCCTGTCCATGCCATATACGCAGCTTATAGCTCTGATACCATATCACGAAAGAGAACAAAAAGCATATACAGGAGGAACTGAACTCAGAGAAGAAAAATGTCTTTCATTGCTAAGTTGCCAAGATTCTCATCAGTATTTTAGAGGTTAGTTCAGAATTGTTTATATAATGCTATATATATTGCAGTTAACAGATGGTAGGAACTGAACCACTTGCTGAACTAACTAACTGCTACTTGTAGCTGTACTAACTGCCACTGACTTTTCTGTTGAGATACCACCTTGATGTTGTTCCTCTAATAGTTACTTTGGAAGAAACTTGCATCAAGAATTACAGCTAAGACATCTACTAGTTCTTGGACCAAGTTTTGATTGTTAGACAAACCAATTACTTCAGCTGATTCAGTGTTTGAATTGGTTGAATCATCGGAAATATGGTTCAATTGTGGAACATCTTCTACAAATGCATATTGCAGAATATCTAATGTAGCTTCAGTATCCAGCTGTAATAGATAAAGCAAGTTTGGATGTGGCCCATTGGTTGGAAAGCTAGAAATTGCTAATGAATTCGGCAAGCAAGAGTCTTCTAGAAGAAATTGTGCAAGCTCTTTTCTAAGAGATAGCAAGATTTTGGCAAGAAATTGCACAACCTGAGTGATAATCCGAAAGTCTGCTTGAAAAAGACCTCTGGGTTTAGCCTGAATTGGTTGTCTGTATCTTTCCAACTTCACCGAGCTGAGCCAAAGCTCCATGCTGTTGCAATGATATCTCCATACTCTTTGCGTAAACATAGGCCATTAACAAATCTTTTGCAAGAGTTCGGGGCAGATTGAGTATGAACTACCAACCTAAAGATCATCTGCCATTCTGCATCAGTCTCAACCGATCGGAGTACGACCGGCCAAGGAGGAGATTTCAAGACCCAGAGCTATAGGCAACCTCCAATAGCACCGATTGACTTCCCGACTTCGTGTGCTCAATTCTCCGACTATGTTCTCTAGAATCGTTGCCGGGCTAGTGACTAAGATCAAGAACCCCCCATTCTCGAGCAAATGAGCACCTCAACAGACTATCGTTGTAAATGTTAAAATGTTGAAACCGGTACGTGCATGAAGGTCAGTTGTGGTTGGGATCCGCTTCCATCCGCTTAGAACTCACCGACCAAAACATTATCTGAGCTGAAATAAAAGCTCACAAGCACGCCATCTAGAGCTATTGCAACAGCATGATGAACTCTGGTAAACAAATTCATCACTAAAGCGAGGTTGGGAGACCGGAAACAGAGTTGTCATTTAGAAGCCCAAAGCTATGTCGCACCGAGCATATCATTTCGATGATCGCGAGCTGGGCGTAGCTGACTAATCCCGTCCTCGGACTCAGAGTCATGTACCCGATTAAAAATGCTTGCATAAATTTTAAGTGAGCAGTTCGGGGTCTTTTTCGAAATTTTTAGATTTTTTTTTCTTAAATTATTGTCACATTGTAAAATTTGTATAGATATAGCATTGTACTTAGAAATTTGTAATAGAAAAATAAAATGTAATAAGCCCGGTTAGGTCGGCCTGTCCACCACTGGCATTGTAAGCTCGAGGTCATATCCCGGCATAATTATGACGGCGGTCGAAAAAAACGCTACGATCGAAAAGTCAGAAAAAAACTACGGGAGCAAGGTGCCCGTTACGGTCTTCGAACCGATTTGTTGGAGCAAGGTGCCCACTACAGGAGCAAGGTGCCCGTTATGGCCCTCGGACCGATCTTTTTGGGTGTATAGTGCCCATTATGGGAGCAAGGTGCCCGTTACGGTCCTCGAACCGATTTTTTGGGTTTAGTGCCCACCACGGGAGCAAGGTGCCCGTTTATTTGCCCAGTCATAGGGCATTGGGAGTAAGGTGCCCATTCGCGATCATTAAGATCCATGAACTCCATCAAGCGCTCGAGCTCGCATGTTCGAAGTGGCGACTGAGCAAAGCTGAAGTTTTAAAAAGCTTGTGAATTTTTTAATTAACTTTGTAAATTGTACATGGTTATGTATATAGATAACTCATGTGCAAAGTCCGATTAGGTCGGCATTGCCACCATCGGCTTGGTGAGCCCGAGACCATATCCCGACATAGGTCCTACATGGTAGGCAGTTAAGTCCGGTTAGGTCGGCGTTACCACCACCAGTGCTATAAACCCGATTAGATCGGCATCATATCGCCATCATCGACACAATTAGCTCGGAACCAATTCCCGGCATTAAGCCCTACGAGATAGGCAATTCAGCCTGCCAGGTCGGCATTTCGCCTCGAATAAATCCAATCTATTGATTGGTAAAACCCGATCCTTAGATCGGTAAAATTCGACCTCTCAATCGTTTCGCAAATCCGATCCCTCGATCGGTTGAGTTCGAACGACCCTTATAGTCCAAAAGATTGTGCTCTTTTTTCCTTAAGCTAAGATTTTTTTCCCATTGGGTTTTTTCTTGGCCTGAGGTTTTTAACGAGGCAACCAGCGTAAGTCGCAGACTATACAATCAATTTTTTCAAGCTCGAACTCTTCGTCATTGGCGCTTAAAGTTGTGATCTTTTTTCCTTGGCTATGATTTTTCCCATTGGGTTTTTTTCTTAGCCCAAGGTTTTTAAAGAGGCAACTAGCGTAAGTCGCGGACCGTAAGGCCAGTCTTCCAGCCCGACCCCTTCCTTGTTAACTCGACGTTAGGGCTCGGATTGGGGGCTTACTTGATAGGGAATATACCCCGGGTATACGGCCATAGGTACTTTATACGTATGTCGATATACGAGTATGAGTATGAGCCTATAAAAAGGTCCTAACCCTTCAAGTTAGAGGATTTTTGGCCTTTTCTTCCTCTCTCTAAAAATACCCAACAAGCATTGTTCTCTCTCTTCTCTCTAAATGGTTCAGACAATGAATAAAAAAAGAAGAATTGAGAACCAGTCATGGAATTTACACTATACTTTTCATACAATTCCTCTACGTGATTGATATGCATGAGCAAATGCAAGAATTAACGTTATCAGAAAGAGATAAGTCAAACATCAATTTTAGGTTAAAGAAAGAGTGGGTAATTTTGTCTCAAAGTTGTTTTTTTTCCTAAAATCCATGGAATTGAAATACCAAGGGGGACATTGGATTCCAATTCTATGAAAATGAAGAAATTTCAATTCTGCAGAATTGTAATTCCCTCCAACCAAACGAAAAATTTGCTTGACTTCGGAATTATGTGGAAATGGAATTGTAATTCCTTCCAACCAAACACCCTTGTCAATGTATAATAATGTCTACATATATTATTATCATGGAAGAATATAGTAAAATATATTATGTATGCATGTGCACGACAATAATAATGGGAAAAGATAATGGAAGTTATACCGGTAGGGATATTTTTATATAAAAAAATTGTATAGTACAATTCTTATAACATAGCGTATAAAAAAAACAAAAAAATGGATATAAATCAGAGATATAACTTGGATTGAGACTTATCACATTTTTATGTTATTATTATTATTATTATTATTATTATTATTATTATTATTATTGATTTAAAACATAATAATCCCCCTCTTCTTTATTCCTAGTGTAGGTGGCGAATAAGTCGATTTACCTATATATATATATATATATATATATATATATATATATATATATATATATATATATATCACTGTTGCAAAAATTGGCCGCCTAGACGCTAGGCGCCCTTAGACCGAGGCGAATTGCTCCTTAGGTGGTCGCCTAAGTGGTCGGCCGACTAGGCAGCTGCCTAGCGCCTAACTTTGCCGATTCGGTCGAGTTGGCGGCTGACTCAACAAAATTCGGCCGAGTTGATTCGCGCAACTTTGCAGAGTTAGCCGAGTTAACTCGGGAGAGTCGACCTTGTTAATATTTTATTATATTTATATATGATTAAATTTATTTATTTATATAAATAAGAGAAGTAATATATATATATATATATATATATATATATATAATATCGTGGTTGCAGTAGGCGCTAGGCGCTAGTCTACCGCCCGATTAGCGCCGGTAGGCTAGCGCCTAGCGCCTACTGCAACCACGATATTATATATATATATATATATATATATATATATATGCTAATGATTTTGTGAGAATAATACCATAGGAGAGAAATAAGAACCAATTTCAGCCATACATCTGTAAAAATTTGACAGATCTGATCATATTTAAAAAATAATGCAATGGCGTTTTTGTAATTATCATCAATTTCGCTATGCAAACTTGAACACTTAAATATGCAATGTTTAACAATTAAATATGCAAACCTACTAAATTTTATAAAATTAACGAAAAAAAACAAAATTTTAAATCTAAACCGTAAATACTAGACATTAAACAATAAAAAGTGAACTACTAAATCAAATAAAACAAAAACCCAGTCATAAACTCTAAAATACAAACTCTAAGTACAATACACTTTCACATTTTTGCAAGTGCAATATTTTAATACTAAATATGCAAAATGTTAATCCTAAATGTGCAAAATCTATTATTATTATTATTATTATTATTATTATTATTATAATATTAATAAGAGCCAATAAAGTTAGGCCTATAACGAGAACTATAAAATTTCCGTCCAATTATTTGATGAAATGAATGATTTAGATTATTTTGATTTTAGTATTTTTGTTTGATTTTCCTACTATACCTTCTATTATATAACTTACTTTTCCTAAGTACCACTACACTCTATTAGTGTAAACTTTAGTAACGGAATATTCTGTTAAATATTTATTATTCTTAACTTAATCATTTATTTTCATAAGGAAGGTCTTAGATTCGAACCCCAACCTACTCATCGAAGTTGGCATAATTTTTGAACATATACTATGCATATGTTAGAATGTATTAAAAAATACAATATAAAATTTGACATGAACTTTGGTCAATTAATTAGTCAGACTATATACATAACATTCAAAGTTGAGCATAAAAAATTACTAATAAGAAACATTGAAAATCATTTTCTTGCATTTTTTAAAAACAAATCTATGTTAAGTTTTTTTTTTTTTTTTTCGTTTAATTAATCTTCTTTTGGTTATTTAGAACAATACTTAATATTTTAATTATGCTTTTGCAGTATTGGGATTGATTTAGGTCATTATGGTATTAATAATATATAAATGGTATATTTAAATGTAAGGAACTCGTGATACTGTTTGATCATGACATTGAAATTTATGATATCACTCTACAGACCAACTCATAGTATATTATTGAGTTAATACCCAAAATGGTCCCCCGACTATTAGTTAATACTCGATTTAGTCCCAAAGTATTTTTAGTACCCAATTTAGTCCTATGTCTTTTAAAATCACACCCAATGTCGTCCACCGTTACAATTGTCGTCATTGAACCGTTATTTTGAGGGTAAAGTAGTCAATTTACTTGGGCGAAATCCGTTTCTTCCTCTAATCTCCGTCGTGACTCCTTTTACTCGATTAAACACAAATTATCTGTCCTAGTTGAGGAAAAATCTGGGTAAGTGTATGAAAATGGTAGAAATCAAAGCATAAACTAGAGAGGAGGTGAAAATATTATTTGGTGTAATGTCTGTGGCATGTGGAGTGGAGTGTGTGGTGGTGTTGGGCTGCTTGCGCTGTGGTTGGAAGTAGTGCACCAACGTCAGAAGCGATGACAGCGCCACATGGATAGCTGCGACCAGGGAGGAATTCGACACCGTGTCACGTGTTTGTCGCACGATCCTTGCCATCTACGAGGATGACCTCCGGAACCCCAAGTTTGCGCTTGTAGGTGGCTACCGACTAAACCCCGACTGGTGATTAAGTGTGTTACTTACCAGGGAGACATGCGGCAACACGCAGGGCTTCGGCTGAATGTGGCTAGCGGATCGGATCCCGTGCCGGCCGTAAGGGAATAGAGTGTGGTGTTTTCGTAACCAAGCCTTAAGCTTGACCCAGAAAACACCCTCCCGTCAGGTACCTAGCGAGATCGGTTCCTATGCCGGTCCTAAGGGAATAGAGTGTGAAATTTTTCTTGGGGCGACGCCACTTGAGGAGGCGACGCACTAGATGAGGCGGACGCCACTTGAGGAGGCGACGTCACTGGAGGCGGATGCACTTGAGGAGGTGGCGCCATTGGAGGTGGACGCACTTAGGGGTGGAAATAGGCCAGGCTAGGCCAGGCTTTAAATAATTAGGCCTGGGCCTGTTACAATAATTCAAGGCTTGGGCCTGGGCCTAAGCCTGTATGCAGGCTTTTTCTTAGGCTCAAGCCTAAGCCTACCATTAGCCTGACAGGCCTGAAGCTTGTTTAAAGGCCTAATAAAATTCGTGTAATATAATAGGAGATTCTGGAGAAGCATAACCACCAATACATTGCAAATACAGTTTTTAAAAAAAGTACATTGCAAATTCCTAATATATACGAATTATGTCAACCTATACTTCACTTTCAAAAAAAGTGCTCCCAGACACTTGCAATTAACAAATTGAAACAAATTAAACAACAATAAAATAAATTCTCAAAACACATGAAGGCCACTCCTTTAATGCTGTCGCCCGTGAGCATATTCTTTAATGTTGTCACCTTTAAGAACTTGTTAGATTTGCTGCAAAGTTCCCGCATCTGCAGTACCACAATTCCACAAAGAAACAGTGAGTATTTTACTAGTTTTTTTTCTAGGATAGATTACGAAAGGATCTAAGCATCATTAAATAACTTACCTGTAGCAATAGTTATGAATTATTAAACATCCATTTATATCCTTCCATTACCAACTGATGAGCACGACATATGTAGTATATGTTGTTCGCATGATTGAATGTTGAGGCACCACACAGTGAAAATATTTAAATAGTCACTAAAATTTTAAGTAATAAAAACAGTGAATTTTCATTTGTGCTCTAAGGTCGGAAAAGAAAACTAAAGCAACTAGAGAAGTACTTACCAAGATAATCGACCGGAATTCTTCCGTTGCAGAAGCGGCCAGTAGGTTGGCGACTTGGCAAGTCAACAGAGGAGTCTCCGATCACGAACAAAGCCGGCACCAACAGCGGAGAAGGACCAGCGGCAGAGAAGGAGAGTTAGGAGACAGAGCAGGAACATTGTTGATGAAGGAAAAGCGACGGAGAAGGAGAGTTGGGAGACAGAGCAGGAGCATCGTTGATGAATAATGAAACCTTGAACGTAGGCTTAGAGGAAACGGAAGGAAAGGGGAAAGGAGCGGTGAAAAGGGGAAGGGAGGGGAAGGAGGCGGCAGAGGAAGATAAGAAGTAGATTAGGGTTTACATGTCTGAGTAAAGATATTTAAATAGAAAAATATATTGGATATAAAATATTATATATTGCCTTAGATTGGGCCTAAGCCTGGCCTATTTAATAAATAGGCCAGGCCTAACCAGGCCCTAAATAGGCCAGGCCATAGGCCCCTATAAAGGGGCTTGGCCTATTCCCACCCCTAGACGCACTTGATGTGCCCGACGCCACTTGAGGAGGCGACGCACTGGATGAGGCGGACGCCACTTGAGGAGGCGACGCACTTAATAAGGCGGATGCCACTTGAGGAGGCGATATAGCTTTGATAACGGAGGCCAACCGATGTTGGAAGCTAAAGTGTAGAAAAAGGGATGCATACTTGGTTTAACCTCTTATCCCTTTTCTATTTTATGCCCCGTTTTCAAATTCACAATGTGGAAATTGTTTATACAGCTTTGCTTGTGTACTATGTTCAAATGATGAACGTACCATGTTATTTTGTCATTAAGGATCAATTTAGTATACCCTATATCCCATAGCAAATTCCAAAGTGTGGAAAGGAATTTTGTTTGCAATGTTTATTTATACCTGTTTCCCTTTATCCCCTGAGTTGGAGGTAACATCGAGGACGATGTTTCATTTAAAGTGTGGAAATGACGCACTTTGTGCTTAATGTTTGTTGCTTTAAGTGGTCTCTTGGGCATGATAAACGGCTGTGTTTGCAAATTGGAGAGTGAGTTATTGTTTCTGCTATCTAGGAAGAATTTTGACTAGATGCCAATTAACTTTTTATTCTTGAAATATCTTTGTGGAAGTTACTTTTTGCACCCATGAGAGTGTTTAGAGCCAAATAAGTTTATATTCTTGTTTGCTTGCATGATGTTCACCTCTTATTTAAGTAGGACCTTAGTCAAGGATCTCTCGAAGTGGAGTGTGCACTTTTTAATTTGAGAATGATAAATTAAGCGGGGCCCGAAATTGAACTAATTTTTGGTAGGGCATGGGGCAAAAGGTGAGCTTATTAGTGAGCTTAGAGTGAAAAATCCCTTAATCCCAAGGAAAAGGCATGAGGGGTTGTATGGAGAAACAGTAGAAAAGGCAAAAAGGCCAATCCTAGAGATAAAAACTGAGGAAAGCCATCTCACTAGGTTGTGTTCAACCATAGTCTTCGGAAAATCAAAAGCTATACCTAGAGTAAGTTGTCCACATAAAATGTTCCTAGGAGATGAGAAAATAGAGAGGATGTGAGCCGCTTCGCTAGGATTCGGGCACTCATTGCACTATCTTCTAAAAAGCATGGAACTCCATGTGAAGTTGGATCGCTCGATGGCGATATCCCAGGAGAAGTGAGAAGAAAGAGGGACCGCCCCAAGCCATTGGCGGTGAGTGGTCCATGTCCCTACCCTCACTTATCTTACTCGTTGGGCTTTGGCGTTAGGACGAAAGGGTTGATTAACTAGTGTACATCGTTCCCACTAGTGGGATCGGCTAGAGGCTCTAATTACATGAGAGGTAAATTCTAAATTGGGTTGCATGCTTGCGCGTGGTGTGAGAAGTGTGTTCCCCTTTGCTTTAATTGATTATCTACGAAGGGTTTTACTTCCTGAAAATATTCCTTGAGTTATATGGCATCTAACCAACATTCTTTGTAGATAACACAAAAGATTTCCTCTCTTTGATAGTCTTAAAAACTCATTTTTGATTAACCAAGAGTTCCATATTGATTGAGCTTAGTATCTTGGAAACTTATGTGATTAGAAATGAATTGTCTTGCTTGAGGGCAAGCAAGAAGTAAAGTGTGGAAACTCGATAAGCTCCCAAGATACCTATATATTTTGATATAAGTAGGGATAGTTTTATAGCATTTCGGTATCCTTATGTGACTGATTTATGAGATTATGTGCTTTAAATCAATGAACCACACACAAAGCTACCTTTGGTGTATTTTGAGACATTTCACAGGTCCCGGGAGCTGTTAGGCACGAGAGAAAAGCAAAACGAGCAAAACCGAGCAGGACAGAAGTCCCGTGGGCCCAGGATGTTGCATCCACGCGTGAATGCCACGTGGATGACTTCTAGTATGCATTCACGTGACCATTCACGCGTGAAGGTCACGTGAACGAGACACTGCGGAGAAATTATTTTTAGGGCAATTTTTGGGAGACTATTTAAGGAACATTGATAGGATTTTTCAAAAAGAGGAGAGGAAGCTCCAATAGAATTTTGATTTCTTAGTTTTCTAAATTTTAGGTTTTAGAAAGTTCCCAAAATTTCCATTCTAGATTAGATTATATTTACATTTCCTTAGTGAATGAAGAATTGAAGCTTGGATTGAAGACTACTATTTCATCTACTAGGTGATATCTATTTGAATCTTATTTCTATTTACATATCTTGTTCTTGGATTGAATTAGTTTATTAGCTTAAATCTATGATCATGTTTGGCTAGTTTAATCTAGGGATTGAGTTGTGTGAATCCATGTTGCTAGTGTGAAGATCATATTTCTTATTGTGATTTTGATCGCTTTGATGTTGGAAAATCTATTCTTGTCTATTGATTGTTGGTTTGATTAGATCTTGTATAGATTTGGCCAATCTATTGAGAGATTGAGACATTGACTCTATCATGGTATTGATTTGAGTTGAGTTGAAGCTTTTGCAATCTTAGATCCTATGGAATTCCATGATTGGGAATAGTAGGAATGTGTGTAGCCTAGGTGTTTGATAAAATGTCTCTTAGGGCTTTTGGTTGCCAAATGGTACTCCTAAGCCTAAGAAGCCCTAGTACACAAAGGTGGAAAAGGACTAAGATGACACACTCTTGAATAGCCAATACAATTGCATCATTAGACCACTACTTGAGACACACGATGAAGCAACATAGACAAGCACAGTTCATTCCCTTGTTTCTTATTTCTTATCCCTTATTACTTATTTCTTATCATTTATTACATTGATTTTCGTTACCTCTTGCACACTTACATTTCTCACATGCCATTCACCACCCACGCTCGTCTCATCACATGTTCATTCGATTGAAAGCAATAGCATAGACTAACCTCCACGTCCTTCCTTCGAGACAGACACTCGAGGAGTTCAGACTCTTCGTTTTATCATTATCACTTCTATCACATGCATTACATCTTACCACCACTAGAACTCAAGAATCGATTGTTAGCGACGCACCGGATGAGGCGGAGGCGCACTGGATGACCTCATCGGCGTCGACATGGAGACGGAGAAGCGGGGCAACCGTCTCATGAACTTGTTGCAAAACCACACCCAGTTCGGGTTCATCGCGGTCAGCTTGGGTTACTACAAAGATCCCCATTGCGGCCATGATTGCCGTTGCAGTACAGGATCTATGGGAGCTGCTAGATCCTCATCTAGTCATCTCCAATAATAAGCTAGTATTTTTATTATATGTAGAGCTTTACCTGAGATTTGGCCTCAACTCTCAACAAGAGCACCAATGACGGTAAATATGTTACCGGAATATCATTTGTATTATTAGTTCAGTGCAATCAGTGATTTCAATGTCAATACAGTAGTGTTGTGTGTAGTAAACAAAGTGTCCCCCCTTCCTCCTACAATAGGCTTCTACATATACTCCAGGTGCAACGACTCCTCTTCTATGAGTTGTAACAGACAGTATGATGGTGAGCTTTCAATGTATGGTGATGGAGCCGTTGGTAATAACTTTTCCCTTCAATGTGCAGTTCTTATGTAACTGGTGGCCGTTTATCTTCTTTCGGGTCAGTGCGTGTCTTCTTGCAGTTCGGGTCGGGGTGCTGCGTGCCCAATTATCCTGTCGCATTTTAACCCTTTTGGAGGACTTTTTGATCCTAGATTTCAAAGAGATGATCCAAGACACTTTTAAGAACTTCAACCATGCTTTAACTCTTTACATCTCAGGAAAGTTTGGCCACAAGAATTCTTCGCGGATTAAAAGGGTTTTTTGTATTCTTGGATTCTTTGATGAGCGTTAGTATGAGATCTTGTTCTTAATTGTTTTCTTGCCTTAATATAATTGTTTATCATTTGATTCAATCATTTTTTCATTATCCATGAATTAATAATTGTTGAGTTATTAAATTAATGTTTGATGCATATTTATTGCGATAGAGATATTCTCTGTATGTGTAGACCACCACAAGATTGAAAGGAGTAGCAAGCAACCCTAGAATAGAATGACATCAATCATTTGTATGTATTCGAGTGAAATCGTTAGTAGAAATCATAAATCCTTAATGCAATCTTTAGAGGTTTTATTTTAGTGAAAATTCCAATTAGTCAAACATGTGAATTAGTTGCTAATACTCTTGCAAAATATATTAGCATAAATTAGGAGGTTTCACGGTCTTATACATAAGTAATTATTTTAGGTATTTATTTATTGTGGTCAATGAGATTCTAGGGGATTCATAGATTCAAGTATCCTTTATTGTGGTCAATGATGAGATCCTAGGCTCAAGGTAAACACTCCCTCATCAAGCCCACTACAAGCGTGAGCAAGAGTAGCTATGGTGCTATGTCAACTTCGAGAGAGTGGAAAATAGAAAAAGAAAAAGAAAAGTGGCATGGCGTTTCTTACATTTGAATTTAACTCAGCTCAGAACTGTCATTTTTTCCCTAGCAATTAAAGAAGAACACCTTATAGGCCAAAGGAGAAAACATTTTTTTAAGTTACAATGTTAGTTTTCTCGATGCCCATGATTGTCTTTAGTTAGGTTCATGGAGGGATGAACCTAGATTCCATCAAGAGATCTTGCTCTTCAATCGTTACCCAAAGGCTCCCTAGTATGGTTTGGACATCCTTACAATTTTTGAATGTTCAACGAACTATTCGATTATCATATCTTGACAGAGAGATAGAGTTGGGGGCTTTGTTTGTTAGGCAACATACTCTTGTACGAGCGAGTAAAGAATATGGCTTGGATGTCAATAGTGATGATGTTTTAATTATTATTATTTTTTTTTCGATGATGTTTTAATTATATGCTTCAAATTTGCTATATCTCAAGCATCTAGGATAGGATGAAAATAAGTAAATATTTGATCGTCAAAGAACTAAATTGAACAATTTTAAAACATAAGGACAAAATCAGTGAAATCAACTTAATTTATGGACTATTATAATAATTTTCTTAGATTTTGAATAAGGCCACTCATAGGATTGATTTTGATACATGTTGTTTGTAATTAAATTTGTTAAAATTTGTAGACATAATTCTTCAATCGTTGAATCGTGTCTTTATGAATTAGAATCAAGCACTTCAATTCAGCGCAAACAAATATGAACTCTTTAATCTTATTTATTATATATATTTAAATTACACATAACAACACATATAACTATTTCATAACAAGCACAATATAATACACGTACATCATTATTGTGAATACGTAATAAAGCTAGCTAGCCACAAGGATGGTGGCTTGTACGTGCTACATACTTTCTATATACTACAAGGAAGGATATGATGCTCGCTAAGAGTGCTCAAGGCTGGGCTTCATTATCCTCCGCATAGGCTTTTGCTTCTTGAGCAGTATGGCAGCAATAGGTGCAGCCTCCATATCTGTTGTGGCCACAACAACCATAACGGCATCCGCGGCCTCTTCCCCAGCTGCCGCCGCCGCCACCGCGTCCTCCCCACCCTCCACCGCTATAACCACCTCCACCCCACCCGTACCTATACCCTCCATTTCCTCCGTACCCATAGCCATACCCGCCGCCTTCCGCATCTTCAGCTGTTACTTCATTTGCTTCGGCATCGCCCAATTCTGTATTATATTATATTATATTATTGGTCCGTCCACAAATAAAGGGTTAATCCCATTAATTAGAACGTACCAGAACTATAAGGGCAGTTTTGATTTGTAAATTATTAGGATCAGAACCATGAGTTCTAGTTCAAAATTAAACTAGAAAGTAAAAAATAATCACTCAAGTATTTTAAAGTTTAAAAACTTTACCTACTGAAGCACAAAGAGTCAACAGATGTCTCCACTAAGGCTCAAACCCACCCACTCCCTTCCACATGGGAGTGTATACCAGGTGCCACTTGACCACAAGGCCTTTGGCACCCTCTAAATATTTGATCTAAAATTTGTTTAAAATAATATAAAAAAAACTCTTAAAAGTTAAATTTTAAAAATATAAAAATTGGAAAAAAATTCTCAATTTGTAATGAAGCAGTTTATTTGAGGAATCGATACAGAACCTTCCTTATAAGGTTCCAGTTCTAGCTAATTCCAATCCTCCAATATTATTGAAAGTATATATAAATTGTAGGTTCAAAATTAAAATTAAATTAGAATAAGAACTAATAATGTGAGAACTGTATGAATGCACACAATCTATTACAAATGCACACACAATTACTCAAGGGTCTTCACTGTCCTTCAAGTAAATTGTGTGCATTGTAATAGATTGTATGTGCTCATGAGTAGTTCGCATATGCATATTTTACCTAAGACATGATTCTAATATAAACACAAGCATATATATATATATATATATATAATTAGGCGACATCTATCATTCTATCTCACCAGCTGGTCTGCAACAACGGGTGCACCCAAAGTGGCCCAAACGACCACAGCAACCGTATCTACACCTGCGGCCTCCATAGTATGGATTGGTTTCAAAAGCTTCCTCCTCTTTGTTTGCGTCTTTCACATCGTTGCCTGCATATATGCCCTCACGCCTCAGTTTTTGCAAAACATACATAATGTGTGTGTGTATATATATATATATCATCAATTTTAACTATCTTTGCACGCTAATTTAATACATAATAAACCTATATACCTGCACGAATGTGTATCTATATTTACAATAATTTAATTAAATACCTTTTAGAAAAACATCTAATATAAATGCCAAATCACTACTCTATATTAACTTAAAAATAAATTACGGACACCTTTGTTACCATTCCAAATGAATGGTTACAAGATCAAACTCAAATTTGTGTTGATAATTGACATAATAACCACACAGATTATTTAAATAAAAACATGACTTGTAATTAAAGACTAATGGATCAGCGGCATTATTCCAAAAATGCATGCACAACCATGATCTTTAAATAGGTATTCCGATCCATAGAAAAAATAAAGGATATAAAACCTATAAATTTATTATATGCAAGCTAAGCTAGCAAAGTAGAGCCTTTGTAACATACTCTTCTTTTCATCTTGAGATGTATCAGTAGCGAAGGCTGAGGTGACAAGAAGTACACCAACAACGAAAACACAAATATATGCATTAGATTTCATGGCCCTGTATGTCGATCTTCTAATACTACGTAGAAAGATTGTGGGAAGGATATGATGCATGGAGTAGTGCATTGATGGTAGGTATTTATACAGAGAAAAATAATTTTATAAATGAGAAGAAGACATATATATGCATTTAAGAATAGTGATGTAAGAACCTGTGTTGGTTGGGTGTTGCGCGCATTTACGACTTTGTTGCAAAATCTTATCGATTTAGTACTTGATAACAAGGGAGATGAGTATATCTCGACACGCATGTCAAATTTTGAATTTCATTCCTGCCTTTTTCAAATTCATCTATTAACTGATATGATGATATCTGATATAGGTATGCAACGGTAGGAATTAGTATACACAAATAAATAATCTCAAATATATCAAACATTAAAATATTTTTTTTACCTAGTGTATATTGAAGGATACATGGCATGCATGCACTATCAAGATCGGCATTATGTTAAACAAATACTATTTATAGGTTAGAATGTATTTTTTTTATAAAAAAAAAAAAAAAAAAGTAAAAACGAAACTTGTGTGAGAACGGTCAAGTCAAATGAAAATGTAATATCTATATTGAAAAATATAATACTAATCAATAATAAAATATTTATTATATTACTTACTCCGTATAAGGAAAGTGTAATACTTTTGAAAAAATATATATAATACTTTTACATTATGATTTTTTTTAGAATACTTTTACGTTATGATTTAAGATGCCGTTTAATACTTTTCCATCAATTAAATTCCAGAGTTCACAGTCGTCTCCACTGAGGCTCGAACTCACTCATTTCCATGTGGAAGTGTAAACCAAGTGCCACAAGGTTCAAATACAAATATCAGATAGAGTTTTTTCCACTTTTGGTCCTATGACTTTAGTGTTTCGGTCAATTTAGGTACACGACTTTCATTTTGCCACTTTTAGTCCTTGACTTTAATTTTTTTGTCACTTTTAGTCCTTGACTTTGATTTTTTTTCCACTTTTAGTCCTTTCGGCCATCCGAGCGACAATTTTTAATCGAAATCAACAAATTGTTGTGCCATTAAGGGTAAATAACGCTTAATGTATTTAGAGATTTATCAATAGACAATGTTACACTTAATGACACAACATTTTATTGATTCCGATTAAAAGTTGTTGCTTAAAAAGCGAAGCAGAACAAGCAAATAACATTTCTTTTTCCTATTTNAAAAAAAAAAAAAAAAAAGTAAAAACGAAACTTGTGTGAGAACGGTCAAGTCAAATGAAAATGTAATATCTATATTGAAAAATATAATACTAATCAATAATAAAATATTTATTATATTACTTACTCCGTATAAGGAAAGTGTAATACTTTTGAAAAAATATATATAATACTTTTACATTATGATTTTTTTTAGAATACTTTTACGTTATGATTTAAGATGCCGTTTAATACTTTTCCATCAATTAAATTCCAGAGTTCACAGTCGTCTCCACTGAGGCTCGAACTCACTCATTTCCATGTGGAAGTGTAAACCAAGTGCCACAAGGTTCAAATACAAATATCAGATAGAGTTTTTTCCACTTTTGGTCCTATGACTTTAGTGTTTCGGTCAATTTAGGTACACGACTTTCATTTTGCCACTTTTAGTCCTTGACTTTAATTTTTTTGTCACTTTTAGTCCTTGACTTTGATTTTTTTTCCACTTTTAGTCCTTTCGGCCATCCGAGCGACAATTTTTAATCGAAATCAACAAATTGTTGTGCCATTAAGGGTAAATAACGCTTAATGTATTTAGAGATTTATCAATAGACAATGTTACACTTAATGACACAACATTTTATTGATTCCGATTAAAAGTTGTTGCTTAAAAAGCGAAGCAGAACAAGCAAATAACATTTCTTTTTGCTTAAAAAGCGAAGCAGAACAAGCAAATAACATTTCTTTTTCCTATTTTTTATCTGATTTTATTTATAAATATATTTCTTTTTCCTATTTTTTATCTGATTTTATTTATAAATATATTTCTTTTTCCTATTTTTTATCTGATTTTATTTATAAATATATTTATTTTTCCTATTTTTTATCTGATTTTATTTATAAATATATTTAGAACTTTTATTTTTTATCTGATTTTATTTATAAATATATTTAGAACTTTATCAAAATACACTTTTACCCTTAATGGCATAACAATTTGTTGATTTCGATTAAAATTGTCGCTCGGATGGCCGAAAGGGCTAAAAGTGGAAAAAAAAAATCAAAGTCAAGGACTAAAAGTGGCAAAAAAATTAAAGTCAAGGACTAAAAGTGGCAAAATGAAAGTCGTGTACCTAAATTGACGGAAACACTAAAGTCATAGGACCAAAAGTGGAAAAAACTCTATCAGATACGAATAAATTGTTAAATTACAAAATACATTATAAATATTGTTGGATATAGGCGGAAAATAAAACGTATCAAAACTTTATAAAATTATTCATAACGCTATGTAAAACATAATTAATTTGATAAAATAATTCAAATAGAAAACACATTATAAATTATACATCTTATTATTAATATATATATATTAAAAAAGGAAGAAAGCTATATATGTACGTATACAATTGTAAAGCAAAGTGCTAGGCCTAGGATTCAAACCTTCGCCATTTCAAGACAAAACCACACACTTACCAACTCTACAAGCTTAATAATTGATTACTCTTATCTGTTTATATATATTTATATATAAAACATGTACTATATATACATATATACATACAAAGGCTATATATGGGGTGGGGGTGAGGTGAGTGGGGGCAGCTGCCCCCACAGTGGTTCCGTCTATGTTTACAATGAATATGTTTGATGAGAATAACTTTACATGAATCATTAATTAACATGTTTGATTCGTTTAAACTTCCCTAGAAATTTTTTTATAATCTCTAATGTATTCTTGCTTAAAACAATCATATATATATATATATATATATATATATATATATATATATATATATATATATATATATAACAAATAATCGAGAGTTTAATAAATTACTTGTAAATTAATAAATAATATGCCAAAAAATCTCAAGTCATCAAATTAATTAATTATTAAAAAATAAAAATTAAACTCAAGTTAATCAAGTTATATATATATATATATATATATATATATATATAACACGTACGTACGTACTGTAGATTCCTAGCTACTCGGGAAAAAAATCCTACATCCGCGAGGCGAGATTTACTTTTCTTGACATCATGGAATGTAATTCTCATTGATCCGAATTTTAATTACTAAGTTAAAGATTGCACCAAATGTGAAAATAATTTTCCACCTTTTAAATTCACAGGAGAGTTCAAACATTCCCGACTACCAAAGGACCTCTAAAAGTATTATATTTTTCTCTTATAAGTAAAAAAAAAATGTAATACTTTTACATTTGGTTTAAAATTATTACATTTTTCATCAAAATAATATCCTAAAAATAACAAACATTTTAATTTATTCCTGATTAGTATTATATTTTTCAGTATAAGTATTAAGTATTATATTCCCATATTGATTCGATCCGATCAGATTCCGTCTCACGAATAAGGATTTGTAAGATGAATTCATACAAGTATGGCCTAAAAAATTTAAAAATAATTTTAATATTTAAATGATTACAAGTTTAATTTTTAATTCTAGTATCTGAATTATTATAAATTTGATTCTTACAAAATATGTGCAATGAACGTAATATATTACGGAGTACATCTTTATAAATACTTTTATAAAAAAATACAAATAAATCTAATGAGGTAGAAAATTTGACGTTTGAATGTGGCATGGATACTTGCATGTCGAGCACGTGGCCGCCCACACTGCAAAACGCTCACGCAGACAGTTTCTCTCAACGATCGATCATCAGCCGGCCGGATCCCAATTCCCAACAAGCGAAGCTATCAATTTCAATCCCAATCGCCATTGTACAATCAGCGAGGCTTTAATTTAATGGAGGTGAAACATCTCTCAGCCATCGCCAACGACGTCGTTCGCCAATGTGCACAGTAATTATTTCTCTCACCTCCCCCATCATCATATCGATCCTAAATTCTTCTTCTTCTTCTTCTCAGAATTAGTATCATGTTGATTATATTAATATGTGTACTTATCATTGGATGATCATTTACTTTGACGCCAGAAACTCAGTCCAGATAGATCGAGTAGTTGAAATAAGTGGTAGTCGTCATTTTAATCGGCGGCCTGATTGAATTGAATGCAGCCCTAGAATTCAAGTGCATTGTAATCCTGTTTATGTCACTGCAATCCATTTGTATTCTTTTGTTGACTTTTTAAAACAAATTTCTACTTTTTTTTTTTAATAATAAGTTTAAACATTATTTTATTATTATAGTAAATTAGAATTCTAGAAGTGCAATAAAATAATAATGAATTGTAAATATGCTGGTATGATAATATTGAGTATTTTTGAAAGTGAGAGTAACTTACCGGGATAAATACAGTCTTAGGTTTATACTCGCATGTATTTTTTTAAATGGAAAGAATGCAATTTTAGTCACTCAATTTTTTCATTGTTAGCGATATTAGTCCCAAACTTTTTATCATTGCAATATACATTTTAAATCTTCAAAAAAGTTGCATTTTTAACCTTTGGAGCAACAAAACTATTAAACTCTATTAAAATTTTTACTTAGTACATGGATATTTTAAAGTTTTATTATCTTTGTTCTTTATAACAATGTCAATTTTGGTATTTCATCTGCAAAATAGAGATTTGACCGCCTTCTTCCCTAAAATTTTCCTTTTCAATTGTGTCCCTATTTTTCCTACATGACCCAGTTAAAATTATGTTTTTTTTTTTTAAAAAAAAAATTGTACAAATGAAATATCAATACTAAATAAGATTATAATTAGAGAATAAACATTAAAAAATACGGAGTACGAAATTCCAATGTACTAAGTATAATTTGAATAGAGTTTAATTGTTTTGTTGCTTCAGGGGTTAAAACTGTAACTTTTTTGAAGGGTTAGGGTTGTATATTGCAACGGTAAAAAGTTAGAAACTAAAACCGCTAGCAAGAAACAACTGGGAGACCAAACTTGCATTTTTCCCTTTTTTTAAATGTTTCTTTCAAGAAAAATCTCCATATAGAGGGGATGCCTAGCTTACAATAAGCACATTTTGTTGCAGGAAGCTAGATACATCTGTTGATGCACTAGTGGCTGAAAGTGAGGGTGGTGGATATGAGGCTGATGTGAAGGTATATTCAAGGAAGATAGTGGAAGTTTGCTGCTCCAAGGCACTCACTGGAATATTCAGTTACCCTGATAATTGTATTCTTGATGATTCTTTTAGCCGCTTCACATTCAACATGATGCTTGCTTGGGAGATGCCTAGCTTAGAACATGAAGGCCTCTATGCAGTAATCATCTCTGTCCTGTCATTCTTATTATGCCAATATTTGTTTTGTACATATACATTCCAATTCACTCACCATTTTTTTGCTGGCATTGCTAAGGATATCAAAATATTATATTCTCTGTTGGGCGATGGCCGGTAAGGGCCAAGTCCAGCACCATGTGGCTAGGGGATTGTTCGGCGGAGGCCAGTAAACGGTCAAGTCCAGAATCCTGGCTCTAGAAAATGTGTGGCGGTATAAGGAAATAAAGCACCATGTGGCTAGGGGATTGTTCGGCGGAGGCCGGTAAACGGTCAAGTCCAAAACCCTGGCTCTAGAAAATGTGTGGCGGTATAAGGAAATAAAGCACCATGTGGCTAGGGGATTGTTCGGCGGAGGCCAGTAAACGGTCAAGTCCAGAACCCTGGCTCTAGAAAATGTGTGGCGGTATAAGGAAATAAAGCACCATGTGGCTAGGGGATTGTTCGGCGAAGGCCGGTAAACGGTCAAGTCCAGAACCCTGGCTCTAGAAAATGTGTGGCGGTATAAGGAAATAAAGCACCATGTGGCTAGGGGATTGTTCGGCGGAGGCCAGTAAACGGTCAAGTCCATAACCCTGGTTCTAGAAAATGTGTGGCGGTATAAGGAAATAAAGTTGCGCCTTCGCTACTAGTTATAGCTTTAAGTGTAATGGTAAACGCTTGATCCTAACATTCCCTTAAGTAATGGACATGAAATTCTACATTGAAATGGTCTTCAAATCATTTGAGAGATTTCAATGCCTGTTTTGGGGGCATTTTATGAATGGTTAAGTCCATTACTGCAATGTGTACTATGAACACCTCTTTAATCTGTTCCATGTACAGGAGAGTTTGGTTAAAGAATTAGAAGATACTAACAAAGAGGCTATAAAGATGAGTCATGAACATGATGACATTGCTTTGTTCTATTCAGATATCATGCCACTCCTTGTACGTAACTCTGACCTTTAATTTGAACATTGTGACTGCATTTTTACAAGAGTTAATACCTAATTTAGTCATTGACTATAGCGGTTTTTTTTATTTAGTCCTAAACGATTTTTTGTGCTTAATTATGTCATCGACTTTGATGGTTTTATTCAATTGAGTCCTCTACCTATTAAAGATAGCTTGGTAATTTCACATCTATTAATACCCAATTTAGTCATCGATTATGGCAGTTTTATCCAAGTTAGTCTTCGACTATAGTGGTTTTACCCAATTTCAATGTTGTAAAAATCGGCCTAGGCGCCCGCCTAGGCGCTAGGCGCCCCTAGGCCGTTCCGCTTTCATTGCTAGGCGGTAAAAAATCGGTCGGCCGCCTAGTCGGCCGGCTAGGCGGCAAAATCGGCCTAGGCGGCCAACTCGGCCGAGTTGGCCGATTTCATCCGATTTTGACTGGTCGTTGGAGTCTAGACTGCTACTGTAAAGTTTTAAACTTTAAACATTTAATTTATTTCATTAGTTAATACATTTTATTCATTGATTCTATAATCCAATTTATTAATTAATAATTATTCATTTATTTGATTTATTTCATACTTCATTAATTAACAAACATTATTACCATATCCTGATATTTTTTTATAGTTTGCTACTTTGAATCATTGGATGATTGATTGAATGTTGAAAACTGCAAGTCTGCCATTATTTTTTTTGTGCCCGCCTAAGCCGCCTAGGTGCTAGGCGCTACCCGGGCGCCCGACTAGCGCCTAGCACCTACTGCAACCATGCCCAATTTAATCATCGACTATAGTCACTTGGGTAAAACCATCAAGGTCGAGAACCTAATTAAGCACAAAAAGTCATTTAGAACTAAATTGAGAAAAAAACCACTATATATAGTCGAGAACTAATTTGGGTATTAACTCATTTTTACATGGTAACAAATAAAAGATTCGATTTTTTTTTTTTTTGGTGTGTGCGTGTTAACTGTGACTGCGTTTACAGGTTGATGACAGTTCCTGTGTTGGAGAAGATTCATTTGTTTGGCTTGCAGCACTTGTACCAGTAGTAGCTGATGTTGTTAATGCGAGATCTACTTTTGAGATTTTGACAGCCTCTACTGGCAGTCGGCTCCATTTTCCAGCTTACGACGTGTTCTTGAAAGAGATTGACAAGTAATTCAGTCTCCAAAACAAAAAAAAAGTACTTGTTTTGTTGCATGCTCTTATTTGGAATCAAGTTAATATTGAGTTTTCTGCATCAATCCTTTATTCTTCGGATTGTTTCCAACAGATGCGTAAGGCATTTACAAAAACAGGTGGTACCAACGGGGATGGAGCTCGTGGATGATGAGTTTATACTACACGTTGAAGGAACTGCAACCTCGCAGAGGGTTGTGCGCCATATAGGAGGAACAAGTTGGCCTGGTATGTCTTAAGCTTTTTCATTTTTTTTTAATAAATATTATTTACATTATCGGGTAAATGGCAATAATTTCAAGAGTTGTCTTTTAGGTAGGCTAACATTAACAAACTATGCTCTCTACTTTGAGGCATCTGGAATCTTGTCTTATGAAGATGCTCTTAAGCTTGACCTTTCGAAGGACGTTCAAAAGAGTGTGAAACCAACTGTAACAGGACCATGGGGTGCTCCGCTTTTTGACAAGGCTATAGTGTATCAATCTTCTGAGATGTAAGTCCAATCCTCAACCATAAGATTGATAGAAAATTACCTAAGCATGTAAATTTAATTATTTCCCATCTGGTGGAGCTGGAAGTAATGGCATTTCCTTGGATTGTGTAAGCATAGGATCATTAACGCAACTGAACAGCATATGATAAGGAAATGCCTGTGTGTTGCGTAATTTAATTCTTAAACTTTAGCATTCACCCTCCTGCTTCTTGAGTACACAGATAAAATTTCATCTTACGGACCAAACCTAGCACAAAAAGGCAGAGGAGTATTGAAAAATCTCAGAAAAGAATCCAAGGAACAAAGGCCCATGTAGATTGGCAATTGTCTAGCAAAAAAAAAAAAGAGTCAGATCCATTGCCTAGGTCTTTACGATTACTTCAATAAGGTTTTTTTTTTTTTTTTTGGGAATAAGGGTCAAATAGGCCACCGAACTACACACAAAACTGCAATTAGGCCACTAAACTCAAAAACAATGCAATTGGGTCCCTGAACTACACAAATTCATACAAATTAACCCAAAGTGACTTGTTTGACCTGATCTTCAAGCGGGCTTCGTCGACATGGCCGCCCGGAGATGAAGGTTCTTCGTCTTCGGGCCATGGCGACGAAGCCGGCCGGAGACGTCTGTTATTGTTTTTTTTTTTTTAAATATTTTAATTAATTATTTTATTTAAAAATATTTTAAAATATTTTTTTAAAACGGGTAACCGGAAGATCAGGTCAAACAAGTCACTTTGGATTAATTTGTATGAATTTGTGTAGTTCAGGGACTCAGTTGCATTGTTTTTTAGTTTGGTGGCCTAATTGCAGTTTCGTGTGTAGTTCGGTGGCCTATTTGATTCGGTGGCCTATTTGACTATTATTCATTTTTTTTAGATGGTGAGGGAAACCCCAAATCCCTTTTGGGTGTAGGTAAACCTCGCCTTGTTTCCCTAGCTAGCAAAGGACCACAAGAAAGTAAATCAGGCTAGGTTAACCAGCTCAAACCAAGGAGGCAAGAATTCAAACTTGTGACCTTGTGATTACAAGTGTGGATCTCTTGCCATCTTGGCTAGGGTAACCTCCTACTTCAATAAGGTTTTTAGTTGACTGTTGCAATGGTCACATGCATTGCACTTTGCTTACTGAATTTGGGTTTTCTGGATAGCAGCTTGGTTTTGGTTGACAAACATAACATGTAATATACCCTATGCAAAATCTTAATACCAACAGAGAGTAATTGCACTGTTTGGAATTCTTTGAGGTTTTAGATATTGTTATGTGATGGCTTGTTTACATTGACTGACCGCTATATATATAGGCAAGAAGGTGTTGTCCTAGAGTTTCCAGAAATGACAAGCTCCACAAGACGTGACCACTGGCTTGCTCTCATAAAGGAGATTATGTTGCTGCACCAGTTCTTATTAATGTTCAATATTAAATCGCCGGTCCAATCATGGGGAATGCATGCTAGGACAATATTAGGAATTATAAGGCTTCACGCGGCAAGGGAAATGCTCAGGCTTTCACCCCCAATTCCCAAGAGTTTCTTAATCTTAGACTTGATTGATGAGCTGCCCAAGGGTGAACATTTACTTCAAGAGCTCTGTGAAAGTTTGAAGAAGACCGATACTAGGCATCCGTGTAGTTCCAGCTCAATCTTGAGGACCATAAATGTTCCCCAACTCTCTGTACCTGCTACTGAGGTGAAAGAAATTGACAATAAGGGCACCCTACTTGTTCAATCTCAAAATGCCTCGCCACTGGCGAGTGCAATTGAGCAATCGCGGGAGGAAGAGAAAGAAATAGACATGGCTAAAGCTACTGCTCGGGAAGTAAAAGAAGAAGGACTCGGAGACAGCTTCCAGGTTTTTATAGTAAGTGCTCATCCCAGTGGGGATAAAAGTGCATGTTTATATATAAATGAACAATCTAAATCGATGAGGCATGAAGACCCATGCATCTAACTCAACATATATGTTGGACGTTAGCCGAGTTCAGCCCATGCTCGATTCGAGATGTGGCACTGTGATTTACCATAGAGGGATGTGGTTAAATGGCTAATATCCACATACTTATCACCAATTGGTTTTAAGAAAGATATGACACCTAGAGAATCAAAAACTCTATGGTTATGCATGCAATGCTGAGATCCATCAATATATCACTGGTTTTATGAAAATTTTTAGACTACGTACTTGATAAGCGGTTTAGTAGACACCACCATTGCTAATTCCGATTAATTGACAATCTTCCTGATGCTTCATATTTCTAACTCATTTGACTTTAATTTTGTTGCACACAGTGTCTTCTCCAGCCACTTAGAGATTTAAAGCTACGAGTTTGGAAAATTTTTACATGGGAAAGACCAGTAACCACTTCTATTGTTGCTGTAACAACCCTCCTAGTTATTTACAAGTATGTTCTTTAAGTTTGGCTATTTGTTTGTTATTCACTCAATTGGGCTATAATGCACGTGGGTCAAATCACACCAAAAGATTGAATCCAATCAATTAGCTAGTCTAACCCATAGCCTTATAAACTCATATGTTCTCTCTTAGATTCTTACCACTTACAAATTGGATGGATTTGAAATCTTTTGAAAATGTAGAGAGTGGGTGGGCAAGGCAATTTCAGCTTTCTTATTGTGGATGGTTGCTACAATGTTGATGGCAAGACGAAGTAGGAATCCATACAAGAACAACAAGGTAGTTGTTTATACTGAACCTCAAACGACAATGCAATGCATTGTGTCACTACAACAGGGAATAAGAACTGTGTATGACATGATTCAATGTTTGAACGTCATAATATTGAAAATCTGGTCAGTTATGGTTTCGCACACTCCTAAGGTACTAACTATGACTCTACCTCATAGTTTGCATTTGTGTATTCCAACAAATACCAATTTTGGTCCCACAAGTATTATCAAAATCAATCGTTATACCGTGGACCATGGTCATGGCTGATACTGCAGTTGTGTTGAACTGATACTGCAATTATGTTGAACTGATACTGCAGTTATGTTGAAAGGAAACTGCAATTGCACGAAACAGAGGCCGTTTCATCCGTCTGAAACTGCAGTTGTGTTGAACTGATACTGCAGTTGTCTATTCTGCGCAACTGCAGTTCCCTTTCAACGCAACTGCAATATCAGTTCAACACAACTGCATATCAGCCATGACCATGGTCCACGGTATAAAACAAAATGACAATTTTGGTCCACATATTTAATTCCTATCAAATTTTATCCATGATTATTGTTTTAGTACGAAAATTCATCACGCCGGTCACCCCTCGGTTTAGGACATACTGGAATATGAAATTATAAGTGTATTTCCCTTTAATAATTAAGATACCAATTTGAGCATAAATAAAGAGATTTAAGCCCTAAGATCCCAATTCGCCATTCTCCTTTTCATCCTTCTTAAATTAGGAGAATGGCAAATTGGGATCTTAGGGCTTAAATCCCTTTATTTATGCTCAAATTGGGATCTTAATTACGAAAGGATGAAAATACCCATAATAATTTCATCTGGCATGTCTTAAACGGATGGGTGATCGGGCGTGATGAATTTTGGAACTAAAACAATAGTTGGATGAAAATTGGTTGGAATTAAACATGTCGACTAAAACTGCCATTTTGTTAATATTCGTGGGACCAAAATTGATATTTTCTCTTGCGTATTTTGATATGACTTCCAACCTTTTTGTGTAATGTAGCATGCATACGTTGTAATGATCGCTATGACCATCGCTGCAATTGTGCTGGCACTGATTCCATTCAAGTTTGTCCTCATGGCCCTTACGTTGTACAGTTTCATGGCAACGTTGATGGTGGCGAAAGAAAGGCAAAACCAAAGGGGGAACAGGCGGCTGCAGGAATGGTGGGACTCTATACCGGTAATACCTGTTGAACTTGTCCAAGATAAGGCAATGGAGACTTCAATTTTGAATGATTTAGATTGGTATTGACAGTTTGTTTCTTCACGTACTATAATTTATTGTGGTCTCTCCATTGTTTGATGACTGTTTAGGTTGCCTCGTACAATGCAAAAAATTGAAATACTACATTCAGCGTAGACACAGGATTTTAAAGTTGTATATTAGTCCTTGTACTAAGTTCAATTTACATCATGTACTAGAATTTTTAACAATATGTAAGTTCGAACTTAGCTTGTGTGTTAATATAATTATTATGGAAATAATTTATTCCAATAAATTAACTATTAAATTAGGAATAATACACCAAGGTGTGGGGCATTTGTTCATCACCCTACTACAATTCTGAACACGTGGTGGTGTATTCTTGCATTCCTGGTGGTGCATGAATGCACATGCGCACGGGAAGGTCTGCCTGCATTTTATCCAGCATATATATATATATATATATATATATATATATATATATATATATGAAGATACTTATGTACATTATATTCTTTAGGTGAGAAATAAGATGGAATTATAGCCATAGATCTAATTCAATCCAACGTATGAAATTGCATCATTAAGGGTACTATTGTAATTACCTCATATTATTTTTCATAGTTACCTGTAGTGCATAATTTTCACTCATGTAGTTCACATTTTTGTGCCTAGTAGTGCACATTTTTATATCTAACAGTGCACGTTTTCTGTCTTAGAGTTCATGTTATTAACCATTTAGGAGGTTAGTTTTATTCTCTGTAATGCATGTTTTTATGTCATACAGAGCAAAAATTTGTGCCTACCAATGCACATTCTGATGGTTAATCAAATAAAAATTCACAAATCACACTATTTTTTCATAAATACTTGCAATGCATAATTTTCAACCGTATAGTGCAAATTTTTGTGCCTAGTAGTACACATTTTCTCAACTAACAGTGCACGTTGTTCAATCGTAGAATTCAGGCTATCATCCATCTTTTAGGTTAGTTCTCTGTAGTGCGTGTTTTTGTGCCGTACAGAGCAAAGGTTTGTGCCTACCAGTGCACATTCTTATGGTTAATCAAATAAAAATGCACAAATCACACTATTTTTTCATAAATACTTGTAGTGGATAATTTTCAACTGTATAGTGCAACTTTTTGCGGCTAGTAGTGCACATTTTCTCAACGAACAGTGCACGTTGTTTAGTCGTAGAATTCATCGACTTCACTTCGTCTTCTTCGGCGGAAAGTAACTTGTTCAAGACGAAACACAAAAGTGTCCTCGCAATAATAACTATTTCCGTCAACTGTCCTCGCAAATCACAATCCGCCATGGACGAACCTCGAAAGCATCAGGTTCCTATTTCACTTTGTATGCAATGATATTTGTATCTTTGTTTCGTTTATATACAATCTATCCTTTTCTTATACTGTGTGTGATTAGTGGTAGAGCTTGACACAGAGAAAACAGAGTAACGGAAAAGGTTAGTGGATCGGAAAGGCTACAGACGATTTTGCCCAAGAACGCTAATCTTACTACAGATCATTTAAAGCACAAGTTTTAAATCCAATGGCTGAGATCATGCATCAAAATTGAATCCAATGGTCTATATTTCATCCTATTTCTCACTTAAGGGACTAATTTCACAGGATCCCTTATATATATATATATATATATATATATATATATATATATTTATATATATATATAGACACACACGCACGCACTAGTTTTTCACGTGCATTGTGCGGATGATATAATGCCCAATGATTATTTTTAAATAAGTACTTCAAATTATATACAAGCAAGATTATGTAGGAGATGTTCATGCATAGGTAATTCAATGTTGAATTTGTTTATTTAAACCAATAATTCAAAGTATATGACAAGATAATATAGAAGAGATTGATTATAATTGTCATTAAAATAAATGTTTTCAACTTTGTAATAATGCTAGTCTAAATACTTAATCTAAAAAATATTAGTCTAAATAAATAATACTTTTGGTTTGAATATATCTAAGTCTTCTTAATTCTCTTTTTGTAGCATTGAATCTTCGGTATTTATCCTCTTCTTTTTTATTCATAGTGTGTCATATGCAATTGGGTTACTAGTAGTAACATACAGGGCAACGTCATGTAATGAGATTATGGTGTACGAAGTTTTAGATTTGTCTTGCTGTGTATATGATTGGGATCTTAGTTGTACTATGAACTCTTTATTTTGCAAGCGGCTGTTGATATTTTTGACAATGGTAATTTTTTCCCTTACATGTTTCATGTGTTGTGAGATGTGTGTCGTAGATTCTCATGTAAAAATATTGAACAAAATATTAATATTTATTATATTTGTAGAAGGTTTATGAGTAGTGCATTTTGTTCTAGTTCCATAACTTATTTACTTGACAATAACAACAACGACTCTACAAGTAGTCTGAATACTAAGTGTTTTTTTTGTCAAGGTTAATGCTGATTTTTCCTTTAATCCAAAATATGTTGAGTCTAGAAAATGAAATGAATTGTAAATTTATATTAGTTCTAATATATTTAAATGATGGGTTTAAAACCTTGCGAGGTAAGGAATTCATGATGGATAGCACTTCTGTAGCCTAACGAAATCATGGAAAAACTTACATAAAACAATAATCAACTTTGTAGTCGATAAAATGTGGTCTATATTGAGATAGACTTGACAAAGTTGAGGGACGGAAGCATCAAAGTTTGACTTCCGAAGATCCTACACCTGGTGAGAGGCTAATGTGCACACGTGAGTTCAAAGTCTTTATGACTGATGAGTTCAAGATAAATCTCACTCTCGGGAAGGAGACTACTCAATGTCAGTATGTAAACACTGATACAAAATTCAGTGGTGTGCTTTGCTTAGACGTAATCTGTTTCAATTTCCTTTTCCTTTAAGGGTGTGTTTGGAAGCCCGGAAAATGACTTCCGGAAATCATTTTCTGGGCTTTGAGTGTTTGGCTGCCCTTGGAAAACCCAGTCAACGGAAATCAATTTCCGTTGACTGGGGAAATCACCCCAAAAGGGCGGAAAATGACTTCCGCCCGTCAGTCCTTCGTTGCATTATGGTTTCCGGCGAAAACCATGGTTCCATGGTTTCCACCGAAAACCAAAAATGCTCTGGTTTCCGGCGGAACGGCAACGGGAAACCAGAGCACTGCTTTGCGGAAACCAGGGCAGTGCCCTGGTTTCCGCCGGAAACGGGGGGAGTTTTTTTTTTTTTTTTTTAATTTATTATTATTATTATTATTATAAATATTTATAATTAAAATATTATTTTTAATAATATTATAAATATTTTAATATTTTTAAAAAATAATAAAAATATATAATTATAAAATTCTATTCATTTTTCAGAAAATGAACCAAACATACAAAGACAGTTTTCCAGAACACACCCAAACACAGGAAATGAACCTATTTTCTGGAAAATGGCTCATTTTCCAGAAAACATTTTTCAGAAGTCATTTTCCTGGTTTTCAAACACACCTTAAATGAGTAAGGGATTGTTGGGAAAAATAAGTCATTCAAAGGAAAAGATGTGTGTTATGCTTTGTTCAGACTAGTCTTTTCTCATAATTTTACGGATCACCAATGCCTTGTCCGCACGTCCGCTGCATGAGCGTGTCAAAGTGCGATCCATGATTCCTCTTTTTTTTTTTTTTTTTTTTTTTTGGGTTAGTTTTGCGGACAATGTTACAAAGTTTGTTGAACTCCTGTACTATAAATAACCTCATTCATCTGGTTACAAAATACAACAAACTCAAAAAATACAAACACTCATATGACACAAACCGTTTCATATCTCTCCCTTATGTCTGAGCTTAGAATCCAGAAGCCACTTGTGTGAACCTGTTGAAGGCATACTGGAAAAACATCGTGGTTGCACTAGGATAAAATGCTTTTAAGGTAGTGTTGGTTGACATGGCACAAACATATCCTCTTTTGCTTCATGCTCCCGTTTTCAGTGTCATTCTTGGTCTTACCTCTCCTATTCATGCATGTGGTAGTCCCTTTCTAGTAGGTTGGTAGTGTTCAAAATCTTTTTTTTTTTTTTTTTTTTTTGTTTTGTGTGTGTGTGTGTGTGTGTGTGTGTGTGTGTGTGTGTGTGTGTGTGTATATATATATATATATATATATGTAAGTTTCGTATTATAAGTACATTTGAATTATTTAAATTTAAAATTTTCAAACGCGGTGTACATGGTATCTAATAACACAATACTTTATAATATTCTACTAGTAGTATGCTGTGTTGTTTTAAACAATCAATTTAGTATTGCTAATGAAAAATACATTTCACAATCAATTTTGAGGATTAATGCCTGATTCCATCATTTTTTTTAAAATTTACTAAAATTAAAATTCTAATTAAATTTAAAAAATTTCTCAATGAATCAAAACTCTTTGTTAAAATCAACAATTAAATATGGCAAGCGTTTTCTTTTGTTTTTTTTTTCTTTTTTTTTTCTAAATAATTAATTTTAATAGACTTACATGGTAAATTGTAAATAGATGTTATTGCTCATGAAAGGAATATGCTACTATTTAGAACTCGACACCATACCCAATCAAAACCACAGAATATATATATATATATATATATATATATATATATTCATAATCAGGTGTGCCCGCGTCTTAATGTGCGGTCAGTGCGGCCGCACTACTATGTATACAGATATACACTATCCAATGTTAGAAAATGAATCACAAATATGCACCGTTAGGTACGCATCATCAAAAAACACACCACTAGATATGTAAATATACACCGCACAGTGTTAGGAAATGCACCATTAGGGGCAGGGGAGTTATGGTGCATTATTTTGGATGTGTGATGTGTTTTTTTGGTGTTCTTGTGTATTTTCATTGTAGTGCATTTTCTAACATTGAGTGGTGTATATTTATATACATAGTGGTGTATTCCGCACGGGAAGACGTACGTGGCCACATCTGAATAGAAATATATATATATATATATATATATATATATATATAGTTGAGTTCAAGTGTGGCTTGCTCCTTAGGTGTGGTCGTGCGGCTGTTTTTCAGCCATTAGATGACAGCAAATCATCAAATTAACGCGCAATATATGTGTTAAAATACCTACCATTCTACGTACTAAAATGGACGAGATGATAAATAAAACACACCATTCCACACTATAACTAAATGCACCTATTCACTTAAAATTCATCAACATACGTAATAAAACGCATCATTCTACGTATTAAAATGCGCCACAACGTGCCTCATGTCAGATTATAATCATGCACTATTTACACATATTAGAAAACATGTGGTAAAATATGCACCATTCTACGTACTAAAATGCACCACAACGTGTGTTAAAATGCATAATTCCACTTATAGAAAATTCACATATCAGATTATAAACATGCATTATTACACTTATTAGAAAATATGTGTTTTAAAATACACACCATTCTACGTATTAATAATGCACCAGAGGATGGATTAAAACACACCATTCTACGTATGAAAATACACCAGCGGATGGATTAAAACACACAATTCCACAACACGGTTAATGTATCAACATACGTAATAAAACGCATCACACCACGTACTAAAATGCACAATTTCAAATCACATAATATAGATACTAAAGTTACCAAAAAAACCATCCACTTAACATACGCGAATTACAATTGCCACTATTAGATTAATCGAATTGAATGACACAGATGCAACTACATGACCGCATGGGAGCTCATGTTCCATTTGAGCTACTATGGAGTCATTGCCATTTTTGGTCATACTGTTATTGGGGCATTGTCAATTTTAGTCCACTTCATTAATTTTTGCCACATTATGGCCAGTCTTATTAAATCCTTGCCATTTTTAATCCACCGTTAAAATTTTCGTCAAATGGCCGTCCAAAACAGGGGTATTTTCGTCTTTTCATGCTTTAATCATCTCCTTTACCCTTTGCAGTGGTTTTCCTTACACATTTGTAGTCGTCACTTTCTCCTTTCTCCTTTACCCTTTACAGTTGTCCAAAATAGGAGACGCCTCATAGAAAGATTTAGGTCTCCATTGGATGAAAATGTGTAAGGAAAACCACTGCAAAGGGTAAAGGAGACGAACAAAGCATGAAAAGACGAAAATATCCCTGTTTTGGACAGCCATTTAACGATAATTTTAACGGTGGACTAAAAGTGGCAAAGATTAAATAAGACTGGCTGCAATGTGGCAAAAATTAATGAATTGGACTAAAATTGATAATGCCCCAATAACAATAGGACCAAAAGTGGCAATGACTCAGCTACTTTGTGTGTGTGTGTATTAATTGATTATAATACAAATGTTTATTAATTAATCCCAATTGTAATTTATTGTACAGATTACGTCACGTTTTTTTTATATTTTTACTTTTAGTTATTAATTATTACTTTGACCAAATTTAAACTTTTAAAGTTTTTGAATGGATGAAATTCAGTTTAACATTAGAAAAGGGTAAAATTTTATAAAATAATGTTTAGAAGTGAAGAGGTATTTCAGATATTTTTAATAAACTTTATCGATTGAAAAGATTAATTAATGTATTAAAATAGAAGTATGGGTAAAACAGGACACGTATATAACATGTTATTTTCACACCTGGGCGGCCTGTTGTTGAAACCGACTTGGGTGCGATAAACATTAACCGACAAATTCCAGTCTACTAGCTAGAAAACCGAAAGAAAGAGGTGTCGTGGTTTCACCATAATCCTATCTAGCGCAGATAGAGAAATGGCGGCAGGGGAAGGTTGCAGCAAAGCGGAGAAGAGAGTTATGGTGTGAATAGACGAGAGCGAGTCGAGCTCCTACGCGCTGAAATGGGTTCTGGACAACCTCAAAGAATCCATAACAACCTCTTCTCTCATCCTCTTGATGGCTCAGCCCCGACCCAACCACTCCAACACCGTCGCTCCCGCCCTCCTCTCCTCGGCTCGCATGTACTGTAGCGCCGCCTCCAGTTACGTATTCAAACCCCATCCATCCATATCTACGCTCTTCAATTCTATTATATCACATTCATTTCCTTTTATGGCAAATTATTGTGTGGACCATGGTCCTCATAGTGGTGTGTGGCAAATTATTGCATGAACCATGGTTCACACAGCTGTATGGACCAAAAATAAAAAGTACATTATTTTTGTACTGAAGGTACATTATTTGATAGTACATATCAAATAATATACCTTCAGTACAAAAATAATGTACCTACAGTACAAAAATAATGTACTCTAAAATAATGTACCTACAGTACAAAAATAATGTACCTTCAGTACAAAAATAATGTACTTTTTATTTTTGATCTACACAGCTGTGTGGACCATGATCCATGCAATAACGATTGGTGTTGTGTGTACCATAACATAACGTATATTTTTAATATACTAGATATACATTATTTGTGTACTGAATATACATTAAACAAGTTTAATACAATGTATATTCAGTACACAAATAATGTACATCTCCTTAATATAATGTACATTTTTAATATATTAAAAGTACATTATTTTTAATATATTAAAAGTACATTATTTTTATATAGAATGTACATTATTTAATAGTGTGGTCCACACATGATCTACACAATAATGATTATCGTCTTATTATGTGCCTCGCTAATTAACTACTTTTGACTTTTTAAATTTCTTTTAATTTATTTTTTCTTATAAGGACTAATTTCATTTTTAATTTTAGACTCATGTGTTATTTCACTTTTAATTTTTTTTTCTTAGAACATTTTATATATTGGTCTGGTTATTATTATTACATGACTATTTTTTATCTTTTGTCAACAAACTTGTTTAAAACTTGTCAGCAAGCTGATGAAATGCCCCTTAGGTCAATCCACTTTGTATAAAAACCAAAAATGTTATCGTATTTTATGTAATTTTGTTGCTAGAAGATAAAATGATCATGATGATACTAGAACTAACATGGGGTGTTCTAAAAATAGAATTAAAAATGAAATTATACATATAAGTGTAGGACTAAAAATGAAATTAACTCTTTTTATAAATATTTTGTAGCTTTGGTTTGATTAATTAAATTTAACTCAAAAGTTTTAATCTAATTTATAGTAGTAATGAATAAAAATTATATATATTTAAAGATACATTAAAAAACTTATTAAGTACAAAACAAATTAATAAAATGTTAAAAATAAGAGAAAAGAAATTTGATTTAAACAATAATAAGATGGAGTATTAGGCCTTCCACAATAGTTATAATTTTGGTGTGGATTTTGAGGAGTTTTTGTAAGAATGATTAGGAAAGAGAAAATGGAATGGAGGAAAAAAATAAAAGGAAAAAATAAAACAAAACTAAAAAACTAAAAAAAAAAGTAAAAAAAAAAAGGTTATTTACGCGCCCAGGCAGGCGTGAGAACTGCGCCTCACGGACTGTGAGGCGCAGTTCTCCTCTCACCAAGGGGGCCCACCATGTCAGCATAAAATCTCAAGCTTGCAGGAGAAAAAAATAGCCCCAAATCACCTCTTCCCATTTGATAGAACACTCTTCACTCATTTTAAGGTCTGCAAAATCCCACCAAAACCTTCTTTTGGGAAAGGCCTTAGTATGGAAATTTTACATATATTTGAAAAAGTAATGCTACTCGCCCCCCAACAAATTTTTCTCTAATTAGTTTCTCTTCTAACATGGTATTATTTAATTGGTTACATTATTTTTTTTATTAAAAGGTAGGGATAACCAATTCATGACACGCAATAATTAAAAGTCATGTCATAAAGGAAAGAGTTTATTACTGAAATGGTCCCTCGACTATTACGAAATTACCAATTTGGTCCTCAACAATTTTTCGTGCCCAGTTAAGTCCCTTGATTTTGAAAATTTTAACCAATTTGGTCCTCCGTTTATTTTTCCGTTAAACATCCGATAAATTGGGACCAAATTGGTAATTTTACTATAGTCAAGGGACCATTTCAGTGAAAAATTAATTACCAATTTGGTCACTTGACTATACCAAAATTATCAATTTGGTTCCGATTTAATTAACGGTTGTTTAATGACAAAATAAATGGAGGACCAAATTGGTTAAAATTTTCAAAGTCGAGGCACTCAATTGGGCATGAAAAATTATCGAGGACTAAATTGGTAATTTCTCAATAGTCGAGGGACCATTTAAGAGGAAAAAAATTAAGAGGGGTAAGAAGAGCTTCCCTATTTGAAAACTATATTAAATTTTTTATTAAACACTACAATTTTTTTTTTTTGAGAATAATTAAACACTACAAATATAATTAGAAATTATAAAAGAATGTATTTCAAATAAATTAAAATAACTAAATAAATTTAATAGTAAACGTGATAGCTAAGATTGTGTACACATACAGCGGTACAAAATATTCATTTGATGATTTTGTAATGCATAATGAATAAAAATAACATATATTCAATTTTTTTATAATTTTCAAATTATTAATTAAAATTTTATAAAACTAAGAAAAACAAATTACTTACCGTTCATCCTATTCCTTTCTCTCCTCCAAAATAGTCATTACATCAATATATATATATTTTTTGAAATAAATCATTACATCAATATATTTTTTTTTTGAAAACCATTACATCAATATATAAATCATAAAAATTGAAACTTTATTATAATATATATATTATAATTATAATTTATGAATTATAAAAAATTGAAGATTTACTAATACTTTCAAACTGAACTAATAGAAGCCAAGCACCTTATGCTCAGACGGCATGTAGTGACTCTCCCATATGGGAGATCATGAGATTGAGCCTTAGATAAATATTTCAGTTCTCCCACATGGGATTACACTCTACATATACTACACTCTATAATAATAGAGTCAGTAAAACTAAAAAAAATTATTTTAGTTAAAATATGATTAACTTTATTAGTTTGGTTGATTAATTGAATTTTCACTTAATTGTAGATACCTCTATACATGAGCTTTTTATTAAGAAATATTCTACGTATCCCTCTTAACTTTTTCCTAATATTTTATCCCACGATGCGACTTATATTTATTAAATGTCATAAATTAGTTGAGCTTACACACTTTTAATGAAATACTATATAATCCAATTAGATGTTGTCACATTAGGAGGGGAATTTGAGATGGAAGTTTTTAGAAAGGCCGTTGTAGTATTACTTTTTTCTTAATTTGTGGTATTTGACCCAATCAGAAGTAGTCAATAACAGTAAAATGTTTTTTTTTTTTTTTTATAATTTGTTAGAGCATAATTTCATGTATGTTTGGAATCAACATTATAGAGTGATTTTAGTAGGAAAAATAATATTTTTCATGAGGTACTCCTCCTTTATTTTTAATATTTTATTGTGTAAAATACTATACAATTTAAGATATAACATTTCGCAACTAAACGGATGTTGTTTTTGATCTTTCGTAATTAAATTTATCTCATAATGTTGTGTGCATGTGTGTATATATTGAAACATGAATAGGTGATCGAATTCTATCACGAACTGAAAACATCAGTTTAGCAATTAAATACAAAAACATTTTATCCTGTAGTGTCATATCAAGAGTGAATATTTAGAGAAATATGTTACCCAAATTAGGATCATATCACTCTCATTGCAAATGTGACAGGAATTTAGGGTTTATTTTAAGGGAAAATAGCATCTTTAGTCCCTGAATTATAGGGGTAGTGTAAACTCAGTCCCTGAGTTATGGGTGTATGCGAGTTTAGTCCCTCAGTTATTCGCGAAGTGACGAGTTTAGTCCCTGACCATTAAATTTGACGAAAAAATTAAAAAATATTCAAAATTTGAGGGATAAAATAGGAAATTCACATTTTATTATTCTTCTTATATCAAAACCACTTTTACAACATTATTTTTCACTTCTTAGCCTAATTATTTTCAAGATTTTTCATTTTTAAAAGCATTTTAATAACTTTCAAATGACTTGTTAGGAACCTGACTCTCGTATAACACACTTAAAACTTAGCACAAACAAAGAAATGCGTGATCATTGTATTTAGGTGTATGAAACACACTATCCTAACAAGTTTTTATCTTTTTACTAAGCAACAAATGTAATAAAATTAAAACTTTTGAGATTTTTTTACACACTATCCTATCTCAAAAGTTTTAATTTTATTACATTTGTTGCTTAGTAAAAAGATAAAAACTTGTTAGGATAGTGTGTTTCATACACCTAAATACAATGATCACGCATTTCTTTATTTGTGCTAAGTTTTAAGTGTGTTATACGAGAGTCAGGTTCCTAACAAGTCATTTGAAAGTTATTAAAATGCTTTTAAAAATGAAAAATCTTGAAAATAATTAGGCTAAGAAGTGAAAAATAATGTTGTAAAAGTGGTTTTGATATAAGAAGAATAATAAAATGTGAATTTCCTATTTTACTCCTCAAATTTTGAATATTTTTTAATTTTTTCGTCAAATTTAATGGTCAGGGACTAAACTCGTCACTTCGCGAATAACTGAGGGACTAAACTCGCATACAGCCATAACTCAGAGACTGAGTCTACACTACCCCTATAACTCAGGGACTAAAGATGCCATTTTCCTTATTTTAATTGTTTCAACTTCATGAATGACTGAATCGTATTGGGTCAAAATAACAGCTCCGGAATTGGTTACCTCTATCCAAGAGAGGAATCACATGGTTTCAGTTGGTATTCTGGAAAAGGCGAAGGAAATGTGTGCCATTCATCAGGTAACCACTCATCATTCACTTCTTATATTTTTATCCATTTTATGTCCTTTTTTTTTCTTAATTGCAATGATGATTCTAAGTGCAAATAATCAAACCGATAATGCTATTTTCCTCTCTTAATTTTACCTCTAATGTTTGTTTACCTTCAAATGGCAATATATTAGAACTCTTCATTATTGGCTATTGTGAATTAGTCATTCACCCACACACACAAAAAAAAAAAATTATTAATCAAATACAAAATACACCATCATATATTTACGTGACACATAATGAGATGAATATTACGAGGGGAACTACTATTTCAAGAGTTAATTACCGATTTGGTCCCTCGACTATTGGGATTTCCCCACTTTGGTTCTCGACAATTTTTCTTGCTCAATTAAGTCTTCGACTTTGAAAAAATTAACCAATTTGGTCCTCCGTTTATTTTGGTGTTAAACAACCGTTAAATCAGGACCAAATTGGTAATTTTGCTATAGTCAAGGGACCATTTCGGTAATTAATTTTGACTGAAATGGTCCCTTGACTATAGTGAAAATTACCAATTTGATCCCGATTTAACGAATATGAAATGGTAAAATAAACGGAGGACCAAATTGGTTAATTTTTTCAAAGTTGAGGACTTAATTGGGCAAGAAAAATTGTCGAGGACCAAAGTGGTGAAATCCCAACAGTCGATCCAAATCGGTAATTAACTCACTATTTCAATTATGTCAATATTTTAATTAGTTATATCACTCACCAGTTCAATGTTCATTCAACATAATTTTAACTAATTTTATATCACTACCCAAAAATTAGGCATTTAGGCATTATCGACAATTGGTTCATAATACTCTTCCGTAGTCCTGTACTAATAATATACGAATATAAGAGAGTGTGTATATATATATATATATATATATATATATATATATATAGTATTTAATATATTGACCTATTGATTTTTTTTAGTACTATTGACCTTGTTATATGTAGTATATGTCCATATATATATATATATATATATATATATACTTTCTCAACCAACTGAAGCATAACAAGTCAATATCGCTCCACTAAGGCTCGCACCCATGATCTCCTATTTGGGAGAATCACTTCATGCCGCTTGACAGGCACATAGTTATTTTTATTTATTTATTTATTTTTACACAGAATAAATGTGCTTAATTTTTTATTTTCATTAACTATAACATATTTTGGTGATGAAGCTTTAATTGTTATTATTGTTATATATTTAGTGGAGAAAATTTCACTTTTCGTCCCTGAGTTTTACGATAATTGTAGAATTCGTCACTAAGTGTTGGTTATACACTTATACTCACTTTTTGTTCCTAAGTTATCATTGTTATTTCACTTTTCATCCCTTTACTAACAAAACATCAGAGACAAAATTTGCAACTTTAGTATAACTCAGAGGCGAAAAGTGAGCACAAAATGTTAATAAAAGAACGAAAACTGCAACACCAATAATAACTTAGGAGCGAAAAGTGAGCATGACCAGTATTTAGAGACGAATTTTACAAGTATCATATAACTTAGGGACGAAAAGTGCAATTTTTTCTATTTAGGGGAATGGACAATTTTGTTAGAAGAATAATGGTACTTATACCTCTAAATTTTTTCATCCTTGCAAGACTTTTTTTAATTGAATAATTAACTTTCAATTTTAATTAATGGTGGGGTCACCTAGTTCATGCCGGCCTAATAGTTATAAACCACAAATTATATCGTGGACCGCGCATCAAAACGACGTCGTTTTGATTAATAAAAATAGACGGATGAATTCGCGTCACTCACTTTCAGTTCATATACACTGCAGTTACATTTCAACACAACTTCAGTTACATTTCAACACAACTACAGTTACATTTTGATAAAACTACTGGAAAAGGGTCAAATAGACCCCTAAACTTTACACCAGAAGTCAATTAGAACCCTAAACTTTCAAAAAATCAATTAAACCCTCAAACATGTTAAATTGAGTCAAATACATCAAATTTACCGGTAACCAACAGGTTACCGGTAGAAATTAACCGGAAAAGGCCCCAGTCACCTTCTCCGGCGAGTTGCCGGCGAAGGTGACCAAAAGGTCGCCTTCTCCGGCGAGTCGCCGGCGAAGTTGACCAAAAGGTCGCCTTCTCACGGGAGAAGGCGACCAGATCTGGTCGCCTGGCCGCCTTTTCCCGGGAGAAGGCAACCAGTTTCTGGTCGCTTTCCCTAGGAGACGGCGACCAACCTTTTGAGAAGGCGACCTTTCTTCCGCCGGAGATGGCGACCGGCGACGTTTCGGTCGTCGCCGGTCGCCGGAAGTTGTCATCAGAGGCCGAAAATTTTCGTTTGTCACCGGAAATGAATATATGTATATATATGTATACACATATATATATATATATGTATACACATATATGTATACACATATATATATATATATGTATACACATATATATATGTATATAAATATAATTCAATTCTAGTGTGGTGGGGTGTTTCCCATGCGGTTGTTTGGTGGCTATAGGTGCGTAATTTTCTTCTTAAGTGACTCCCCAACACCTAGCCAACGCCAAAGTCTCCTCATCTATCCCATAACTCCCCACACTTGGTGAATGGTTGTAGTGAGCATATGGGGGTTGAGTGCCTTGGGGGTATGGTGTGTAATGAATGGGTGAGGGGTATTGAATTTGAGAGTAATCTTGAGGTGGGAAAGGATGTTGAGGTGGATTGTAGTCATGTAAATATTGAAAGTATTGGTCATATGAAGCATATTGGGGATCTTGGTATTGTTGAGGATCATAGTAATTATTTGGAGGTGGGGCTTAAATTGTACAAGGACTATGGGACATTATTGTATCCTTGTTGAGACATGTAGTATCTATACCCTTCATAGAATTGATAATTGCAATATCCTCCTTGATCCATCATGGGACATCCCTTTCAATCAAATCAAATGATATAGACTTGCAAACACATTAGCAAAAAAAAGTTTGTGATTAAATAAAATAAAATAAAAACTTGATCTCTTAAGAATTCACTAACTCTAATGCTAGAAATAAAACAATTATACAATACAACCAAATTAAGCCAATCCCTGGCAACGACGCCAAAATTGTGATGAGTAAAATGGTGATAGTAAAAAGAGGGTGTGAATGTCGTTACGCTGAGGATTAGCGCTATGACGCGTACTTGTATGATATGTAGAATTCTAGGCACTAAAATCTTGAAATTCACTAGAATCCAAGCAAACTAAGATTGAGAAATGGAAATAAAGGAATGCAAATTAAACAAGGGATAACTATATGATAAAAGAATGGGTCCAGATTAGGGGTATTGTTATCTTGATACACTAACAATCTCTGAATTAGGGGAAAACAATTAACCAAGGGATTATTGACAATGCACATAAGAATTAAAGTTCAAGCTACTTTCGCAATCAATAAACAAGAATTAGAGTAGGATTGCCCCACTTTCGTGATGCATCAATCTTAACCTTTGAAACACACAAGCATTATAAGCCCCTAAATTACCCCTATTCTCATAGTACGAAAATTGGGTTTGAAATTGGTTAGGCTGAGTTTTTCATCCAACTTTCGTTGTAAAAAAAACCTCTCCAAAGCAAATCAATAAAAGATGTGCATCAATTATCAATAAGAGGAATTTATAATCCAATTCAAACATAAAAATCCTAGGTTAATAAATTATCCCCTTTATGCAATAATCATAAACCTAGCGTCAAGAATAGCAATAGAACTCTAATCCAAACCCAAAAGCGAACTACTCACGCATTGTAATGGTAAACAAAGCAAAGCAATAATGAATAGCCATAAACATTGCAAGAAATCTGAAAAGAAAGTAAATAAAGGGAAAAAGATAACTTTACTAATAATAAAGAATAAATCCAACTCTAATCCGAGATTCCAAGCTTGAAATTAAATAATCTAATGTAAAACTAATCTAAACTATGCTAGGGAAATCTAAAGAGAAGATGAAAAATAGACTAAAACTAACTAGGGTTGGGAACCACTTAAAGTTGCAGAAATTCATATAATAAATAGCGGACAGATGGGCCTCACGGCCCACCTCACGGCCGTGAGGCAGCTTCCAACTTTGATTCTTGTTTCCTTTCGTGCTCCGCTGCTCCTTTCATTCCTTAGGTAATTTACTTTGCTTCCAAAATTAATCCAAAACATTCCAAAATTCTTCCTTTGCTACTCGTTTTAGGCAGTTGCACCTGTAGACACCAAATATATAAATGAGTATCAATTTCCTATTAAGAGTTAGGCAATTACTATAAAAAAACAACTAAAATAAGGATTGAATAATGGTTCAGAATCAAAGACATCATTTTCATTCTTAAGGTGCGTTGTTTTTCTTCTTAAAGTGCGTGATATATATGCTTAAGGTGCGTGAGTTGTTCAAACTTAAGGTGCATCATTTTAAAACCTTAGGTCGTGGTTTGTGTTCTTAATGTGCGTGGCTTGTGTACTTTAGGTGCGTGGTTTGTGTACTTAAGGTGCGCAGTGTGTTCTCAACTGAAGGTGCACCATATAAAACCTTTAGGTGCATAGTTTTTGTTCTTTGCTTAAGGTGCGTGGTTTGTGTACTTAAGGTGCGTCGTTTTAATGCTTAAGGTGAGTACCGCACAGCCGCATGGGAAAGTATACCCACACCTGAATCCTTCCATATATGGTCAGGTTCCCGTGCGGACAAGACTTCCCTTGCGGGCGTGTAGATTTTACCATTAGGTATGCATAAATGCAGCATTACGTGTGGTGCATTTTTGTGGTGTGTGGTGCATTTGTGCATTTCATTCTGGTGCATTTCTGAATACTGTATGGTGCATTTATGCATACCTAATGCACCTTATATATATATATATTGCTTGCTGATAGGCTGGTCGACTAGGCAACAGGTCGCCGATGTTGGTCGAGCGTTCGACCAACTAGGCCAACTAGCCAGCTTTCCCCTTGATAAGTGCCAAAGATACCTAGGTTAAGGGTCTAAGGGGTGCAATCGTGCTTATTTGATATCCTTTTGTGGTTAATATATGGTGTTTTTTGCTCTAATGTGCAAATCATTGCAAAGCTCTAGTCTTGGCATACTTTAGATGGTTTTGTAGATTTTTTAGGCTTAAAGGAGAGAGCATATGAACTTGGGGCATTGAAACAACAAAAGGAGGAGGCACAATGGAAGATCCACGTCCAGTTCCACGCGTGGAATGTGGTGTGGATTATTTCCAAAAACTTCCACGCCACAACTCCACGACGTGGAAAGAGGGAAGAAGGCGGTTTAGTAAAAAGCCCACTCGTGGAACCATCCTTGCCGCGGAAATGAGGTCAAAGTGCAATTGGAGGAAGCTATTTAAGGAGTTAGGTTAGATATTTTAGGGGGTTGGAAAGTTTTAGTAGAAAGGAATTAGACAATTTTAGAGAGAAGTTAGAGCTCACTCTTAGATTGTAGAGAGAAGAACATTTACTTCAATTCAATCTTGTTGAAGAAGATCTACTTTTAAGCTCTTTGATTTGGATTTCAATTGCTATTGCTTAGGTAATTCCTTGATTCTAATTTTATTTGCATTTTGATTTCAATTGCTATTTCGAATTTGTGCAGTTAGGTTAGTTGGGATTTCAATTGCAAGCATGATTACATAATTTCTTCATTAGGAATTCAATTGCGAAGTGACATGATGATAAGTGTAACTCTTCATTTTTAAATTGGAGATTGTATTGTGTGATTGGATTACTTATTCTTGTTCATTGTTGATGAATTGTGTGTTTTCCTTGACGGTGGCCATCTAATTGAATAATCCAAGGCATCAAGGCTAGGCAAGATATTGCTAGACTTGATGTAGCTCATATCAACCTTGATTTCCAATTCTGGACCTAGAAAGTGCAAGTAGGTTAGGTGGTGAAGGCTAAGTGTTTGTGAAAATGCCCCTAAGCTATTTGGTTGCCTAGAAAACACTCCAAATCTAGGGAGAACTTAGCAGACCGATTGGTGAAAGGTATTTGCAAAACCACCCGGGAATAACCAATCTAGCAATGCAATTCTCCTAGAACTTAGACACACGATTATGCATCATGTCTACTTGCAATTCACTTCTTAGTTTCTTTAATTGATTTCAGCCCTTATTCTTTGTAATTGTAGATATTACAACACCAATTCTTTATTCTTTGATTGATTGTGATATAGCGAATAAGGAAGTTGCAATGTATTCCCTAGACTAAAGATTAGACAATACTTTCAAATTTGACCTCCCTATCTAGAGACCAACAAAACCCGGGGCTAACCCTAATCATCTTTTGACTGATTGCACACGAAAAGTATAAATTAAAATGGCGCCGTTATCGGGGAGGCAAACGATTGTTATTGTCTAGTCTTTTATCTTTGGAATATTTGCATGTTTTGACTCCATTGTCACTAGTTTTTACTTTTGCTTGTTACTAACCTCCCTACAAGGACTACTTCTAGTCGGGGAGGAAACTTTACTTCTTTCAACTTTGCATAGGTGAATGCAAACAATGGCGAGAGGCAACCAAGGCCTACTCCCTCTCAATACGGAGATAAACCGTGCAACAAGGAGGAGGAACACACACCAAGAAGACATGGCTTCCACAGGTGCCAATAGGGGAGGATCACAGGAAAGGGGGATCCCGCCTCAAACACCACCTCACATCCAAAACCACCCACCCGGAGAAAGAGCTCAAGGGGGAGTCCAAGTCCCTCTTCGAACCAACCAATGAAAAGGAGCCCCAAATGGAGAATGTAGGCCATCCGGGTGGAGGAGTTTTTAGATGCTCCGAATAATCAAAGGGGGAGATCCATTGTCGACTATATGACACCCAACTTTAGCATGCACAACTCAATCTATGTGCCACCCTTGGAGAATCTCAATTTCCACATCCATCCATTAGTACTCAACTTGGTTCAAAATAGCCCGTTTAGTGGTTTGCCTTCGGAGGACCCACATGTCCATATCACAAGATTCATCTGGACATGTGGGATGCTCAAACATGAGGGGGTGAGCGATGAAGTCATCCGGTTGAAATTTTTTCCCTTCTCCGTCATTGGAGAAACATCTAGGTGGCTCGATAGCCAAGATGATCACCACTTCCGCTTATAGCCCCAACTCCACAAGGAATTCATGAATGGTTTTTTCCCGTTAACCAAGATCATGAAAGTCAGCAAACAAGTTCAAGAATTCAAGCAAAGCTCGCTTGAAAGCTTAGGTGAAGCGTAGAGAATGTTGTTGTAATCCTCGTCTCGTGGTGCCTTTGTATGGGACGTAATAAGTTCGTTTTACGGAGGTCTCACAGACAAGAGGAAAATGTTGTTTGACTCCTTGTTTCATGGTGCCTTTGTATCTTCGTCCCCATCCGACACGGAGGAGTTGATAGAGAGGATCTCATCCAATACCTCATTTTGGTATAACAAGTGGGACTCCCGCGCCGGTATGTATGAAGTGAAAGACAACCTGGCAAGTGATGCAAAAGTGGAGGCTATGAACCATGAGATCAAGAAACTCCAAGCCATGGTGGAGAAATTAGAAGCTAGGTCGAAGCCATGTATGGCCCTTGCATTGTATTGCAATATTTGTGGCGGACCCCATGACACCAACATGTGCACTTCCACCTCCGCTAGTGAACAAGTGGAGGCGGATGACTACCAAAGGGGGAATGACTTCAATGCTTATGGAGGTGGCGGAAACAACTAAGGTTGGAAGCTAGGAGAAGGTTGGAACAATAGTGGGGGGTACCAAGGGAGGCCCCAATTGAACCAAGGTGGCAAACCCACCTATGGCCAAGGTGATAGAGGTCGAATTGCATATGGCCCACAACAAGGAGGAGGAGCACAAATGAATCACTACTAGCCAAACTATGTCTCCCAAATGGACCACCCAGGGAAAAAAGAGACGATTTGGGGGAGCTTGATGAGAGGCTATCTAAGGCTATAATGGAGCTAAAGAATGATAGGTGAATTTCAAGCATGAGATCATACAAGATATAAGACAAGAGATTGCGTCATTAAGGCAAGAATCAAAGCCCACCATGAAAACCATTGCGAATCAAATTTCACAAATGTTCAAGATGATGTCGGAAAGGCATTAGGGACAATTGCCTAGCAATACGGAGAACAACCCCAAGGAGAGGGTCAATGCGATTGTCGTAATCAAGGAGGATAGCCATGGAGGATGTGATGCTATGGAAAAGGTGTGCGGAACTTGTTGTGGTGGGGAGAGCAAGGAGAACAGAGTAGGAAGGGCCACCTCTTGTGGTCCATTGTTCAATGGCAAGGAGACCACCTCTTGTGGTTTCCAAAAGGAAGAAGCAAAGGAGAACACCTCTTGTGTCCAAACGTATTATGCCAAGGAGACCACCTCTTGTGGTTTTCGAAAGAAGGAAGAAAAAGAGACCACCTCTTGTGGTCCACCAAGCAAAAAGGAAGAGAAGGTGCTCCTAAAGCACCAAATCAATACCCCGAAGAAGAAAGACACATGGGCAAGGAAATGTACTTTTAGCGCCTTTTTTAAAGTTTCATTGTGATGCCCAATGGCGGAAAATGTTTGAAAATGATGATGATGTTGAGGAGTTTGCTTGCATAGGCAAAGAGACTTCGACTTTATTCTCTACAGGGTGCCCAATCAAAAAGGGTGACCTCGGGGCTTTTGTAGTTTCATGTTCTATCAAGGACGTGGAATTCCACAAAGCTTTGACCGATCTCAGAGCTGCCATAAATCTTTTGCCATTAAGTGTCTTTGAGGAATTGTAATTGCCATATTTGAGTCCGACTAGACTCACCCTCCGACTAGCCGATGAGACCATTTGGTATCCCAAAGGTGTGGCGGAGGATATGGTAGTCAAGGTTGGAAATTTTCTGGTGCCCGTTATATGTGAAATGGGCAAGGATGAATCTTTTGGTTCTTTGATATTGGGAAGACCTTTCTTGGCCACATGTCGTTCCTTGATTGATGTAGGCACGAGGGAAATTACTATTCGTTTTGATGGAAATAGAGCAAAGACCGAAATGGTCAATTGTGTGATGGAAAGGAGTTGTGCTTCAAAGCAAATGGTCAAGGTGAAAACTAAGACCAAGCCTAAATGGGAAATTGATAGATTGAGGTGGAAGAACACTTGGGTTCCCAAGTGCTACCAACCAAACGTGGCGCTTCTTGGGAGGTACCCCAAGGTTATCTTGTGAATATGTGTTATTGTTTCTTTTGTGTTTTTGCTGATTTTGTTGGTTTTTGTTCTTGGGACTTCTTTGGGACTAACTTACAAGAGTTGTGTAGAAAATTTTGTGAGAAAAGTGTGCATAAAATGATCAAAAGTAGAGAGGAAAACAGTGGAAGAAAGCGGGGAGCTTCTGTTTCATTTCCACGCCCAAGTCCACATGGACTTGAACGTGGAAAAGAAACAGAAACTTCCACACCTAAAAACCACGTCTGAACAGAACGTGGGAAATAAACATAAACTTTCACGAGCACATGGACTTGGGCGTGGAAAAGAAACAGAAACTTCCACACCTAAAAACCACGCCTGAACAGAACGTGGGAAATAAACATAAACTTTCACGAGCACTTCCACATGTGGAACTGTTAGTGGAAGTGATCCAGAATCGGGCATGTTAGGAATAAAATTGTAATCGTTTTGATGAGCCAAATTGTAATTTTTAGAAATTCCCTATTTTATTTTTAGAGTATAGCTAGTTGACCCGAAAGTCAAAATCGTGACTTAAAATGGTACGAATTATTGTATCATAGAGTTCATCATGTCATGAAACCTGTAAATCATTTGCTTCCACTTAAACACATGAGAATGTGTGATAGAATGGAGAAGACCTAGATATCCTATATAAGAAGGCATGAGTTCAAATCCCAAAATTAAGCTTATTTATTTTTAAGCTGAATTATTAAGGAAGGGAGGATGTTGTCGTGTATGTTGGGGAGCAACTCAAGGTCAATGGAGATCAAAGGGGAGGAAGTTTGGAAAGTCTAAAGCTGCACCATACGCTACCACAAGCAAAGTATGTCTAAATATTTTATCTTGGTGATATTAATCGATGAGTTAATATGGAACATTGGTTAGAGACTTGAACATTATATCTACTAGTCTAGCGTTCAAAGATAATGAAGGGGAGCTAGTTTGGAACGGCTAAACTTTTAGAGGAAATCAAAGTCAACATAACTCAAGGGAGCTACTTATGGAGGTACTTTGAGTAAGAGGAGGAACCTTGGGAAGAAATTTGGCAAGGCTTAGGCGCGTAGACTACACTTCATCTATACACGCGTGAAGACTGATCAAAGAGCATGTTGGGGAGCAACGTTGAGTAGAACTATACTTAGCCAATTTTCTAACATCTCACATATATTTGAAGTCCAGTACATGAAGTTATGAACCAGATTAGATTGAAAATTTAAGATGGTGATTTCATGAAGATTATTATCAAATCTCAAGCAAGAATCACCAGAAAAATATTTTGGAATATCAACTTGCCAAGATCAAATCAAGATTGCAACAAAGTCAAGAATATCAAGCTCTGAAGGTAACAAAGTCAAAAATATCAGGCTTTGAAGGCAACAATGTCAAAATTGGAGGCTACACATTTCAAGATCAATTAAGTCGAATTAGAAGACTTTGTGAGCAATTTGTAGAGGTAATTTTTCAAAAATTAGCAAAGGTATTAAGGGGTCGTTTACTTCATTTCTCTATTTTTCCATTTCCAGTTTTCCATTTCTCCATTTCTCCAGTTTTCCTTCTCCATTCCTCCAGTTTTCCATTTTTCCAATTTTCTAATTTTCATTCCCATTCCTCCAATTTTTCATTTCTCTAATTTTTTTTATTTCTTAAATACGATCATCCCATATAACATTTTTATATTTATATAATAATAATAATAATAATAATAATAATAATAATAAGGAAGTGGTGGTGGTGGTGGTGGTGGTGGTGGTGAGGTAACAAAAGTCAATAAAAACATATTACTAAATAAATTATATTTAATTCAATCATTTTACTATATAGTTTGATTACAAAACAAAATGCGCAAAACTTCATTAAATACAATCATCTCAACATTTGTATATTTCTACAACAAATAATAATAATAATAATAATAATAATAATAATAATAATAATAAGAGGCGCTAGCACTCAGCAGGATTCAAAAACAAAAACATAATAATAATAATAATAATAATAATAATAATAATAATAATAGATAATAAGAAGCGCCAGCACTCAGCAGGATTCTAAAACAAAAACAAAATAAGAATAATGAAAAAGACGAAAAAGACAAGGCGCAGCAATCTCAAGCGCTAGCAGGATTCAATCCCAGGCCCTCAGCATAGCGAGTACTGTTCACCCGCATCCTTCCATTTCTCCATTTGGAGAAGCTTGTTTTGGACTTCTCCAAATTCTTTAAGAAAAGTGGAGAATGGAGATGGAAAATGATTTGGAGGAAGAAATTTAGTAAACAACTCCTCCATTTTTCCTTTTTCCACTTCCTCATTTCTCCATTTTTTTTGGAAAATTCTCCATTTTTCCAAGATAGTAAACAACCCCTAAATGTTGCAGAACAAATTGGCAAAGCAATCTGATCAAGAGTGATGGTCGCCGGATCAATTTGGTATGGCCATCAGATCTAGTGAACGCTCAAATTTGAATATTCACAATGGGCAAATAACTTTTTGAGTTATAAGAAGCCCAAGAAGACTTGAAGACAATCACAACTTACAATGGTGACGGTAACAGACTTACAACGAGAATTACGATAAAAATCCAAAGTGCTGATATTGAGCTATACACGAGAGAAATTCAAGTCTTAGAAAAGAAATCTTTATTTCTTGTAAAAACATCTCTACTTAGTGTAGAAAGAGGGAGAGTAGCAAGGAGTTGTGAAATCCTTGGTTGAGTGTAGCTATGTGCGAGACACTCAGAGAAACTAAGTGTAGCTTTGTGCGTGGCACTTGGTTGGTGTAGGAGCATGGCTTTGTGCGAGGCGCTCGGGAGCTTAGCTTTGTGCGAAGAGCTCAGTGTTGAGTGTAGTTTTGTGCGAGACACTCGGGAAATGCTTGGGTAGCACTGGTGTTTCACTATTTATATATGGGTAAATAAGATAGTGGAATTCCCTCATTGGAATGAAAGGAGAAGAGTGGACTAGTAGGATTACACCACATCTCTGAACCACTATAAATCTCTACCTGTATTTACTTTACAACAATTTATTTATTTTGCATGCTAGACTCACTAACCCTTTTCATACTGCGTTGATTAATCCATCTGGGTTTGTGTGTTCCCGCGTTTGCATGTGACTCAAACTTTACATACTTATTCTTTGAGCTATTTCTAGATAATCCATCGTGTTGCATGTGATACATCTCTTCATTTTTACGGAGATTTATTTTATAGCACTTTACTGTTCGATATTTCCACTATGCATTTCAAGTTGAACTTATTCACTTGGAATTATTTTTATTGAAGTGTTATAAAATTGTTAGAAAAGTCTATTCATCCCCCCCCCCCCCTCTCTAGACTTTTCACCACCCAGTCGGGATAAATCTCCGTAAAAATGGTTGAAACTTGTGAATAATGGTTAGTTTTGCATCTTAGAACAATGTTTTCTCTGATTTCTTTGGTTTAATTTGAATATCTTGTGATGATTGAAAAGCTTGAAGAACCCTAGTTTTTTTTTTTGAATAGTCAGTATTGCCTCACTGAGGCTCGAACCCACCACCTCCCGTATAAAGGGAAGGGTTTGATGCCACTAGACCACCCTAGTTTGAAATAGAAATCTTGCACATGCATGAGTTTGATGATAGCATGCAAATTGATTGAAATTGATGATGGAAATTGATTGGAAACATGTTTTATGCTTACTTGTGAAAGAAATTTGATGATGCACACACATTCTTGATGAAATTGCACTCTCCCTCTTCAATCCTAGTTATGAATTGGGGAAGAAGATGAAGTTGACTTTTTTAAATTGTTGACCATGATTGAAGTTGCATATTCTTCAGCTTTGATTAATTATGTTAAATTATGATAACTTTGTAAGTGAGGATTGATGAAAATTGATGGGATATCATGTCAAAATTTTGAAAAAAAATGAGAAAAAAAAAATTCGAATGAAGAAGAGAGGAAAAAGAAAGAAAAGAGTCCGTCGTTTGCTAACCATTGTAATTCATGGAGAAAATTCTTGTCTTGAGACTTTGTAGGAACTATGGGGAGACATAAAGAAGTGGCTAAGAAGAGGAAATATGATTATGCGAGCTCTAGCCGAGGGCCGACGGAGGCCAATATTCAAGCATCGGGTGAGGATGCACTTGTGGGGACAAGAGAGCTATGTAAATTGAACCCCGAGCAATTGGCACTAGTTGATGACTTGAAGACAAGGAGGTTGATGGGGTGCAAGTATTTTGACTACCCCATTTTGGATGAGTTCGACTGCAAGAGAGCGATGGAAGACATGTTATCCCACCGCCATTGGCACACAGTGTTTAGTTGGAGGGGACACAGTTATTCCCTGGTCACGTATGAGTTCATAGCCACATTGGACATAAAAAAAAAAAGAGCCCTATGATAGCAATCCATCTATTTTCTTCCACTTATTCAACAAGAAGTACACTCTTTCATTGAATGACTTGGCCTTAACATTGGATAACTACACCCGAGAAGAGATGGGTAACCCTGCCTTTCACAACTATCGTCACAATTTCTACACCGAGGGCGAGGCATCACCTTATTGGAAGGGAATTGCGGGCAACACCGAGTACAACTCGAGTAACTTGCATGCCAAGGACATCAAGAACAATTACCTCAAGGCGGTGAGGCTAGCATTGGCTATAAATTTCTCTAGAAAGACTACAAACTTGAACAAAACCTACTGCCAAGATCTTTTCCACATGTGGAGCATGGAGAACAATGAACCCATCAAAATGGGTGTGCAAGTTAAGAAGTGGCTAGCTTCTCAAGTGAAAACCAATGTGATAACCGTTTTCATAGGACCTCTAGTGACCGAGTTGTCCAATGGTTTGGGGCTTAGATGAAAATTAGCAAGAGAGAGGGTGATAGCTAGAATGGAGGCAATAACCTTGGATGATTTGGATAGCGCGAGCCTTAGGAGAGGAGGAGATTATGTACCCGAGTGGGAAGATGAGGAACAAGAAGAGAAAGAAGAAGGAGCCAACATCGTGCCTCAAGGGTTGCCAAATGTCACAAATTGGGAGAGCATGGAGGCTTTCAAATATCAACTTCATCAAGAGCAAATGGCACTCCTTTGTACCCATGGAGACACTCTTACTCAACATGGGGAGTCACTCACAAGGCATGGTGAGGCCATCGCACTACAAAGGGAAGAGATCGCTAGAACAAGAGAGGCCGTGGAGATGATGGTCATCTTGGCTATCAAGCCAACTAGATGCTTCTCCGATAACGGAAAATGGAAACAATTTCAACCGGATGATCTCGTCGCTCACACCTTCTTGCTTGAACATGCCACACGCCTGGATGAATCTTGTAATGTGGGCATGTGAGTCCTCCGATGGTAAGCTGCTAAAAGGGCTATTTTGAAGTAGAGTAAGCACGGAGGGATGGATGTGGAAGTTCAAATTCTCCAATGGTGGCACATAGATGGAATTGTTCCCTCTAAAATCAGGCGTCATGTAATCGGCTATAGATCTTCCCCGTTGGTCATTTGGGGCATCATAGAACTCTTCCATCCGGATGGGTTCTAAATTACCTTCATTCTCTAAGTGAGGCTCTTTTTCGATTGTAGGTTTAAGAGGGATTTGGATTCCGCCTTGCACTCTCTCCCCCGGAGGATGGGTTTGAATATGTGATGGTGTTTGGGGCGGAATCCCCCTTCCGTGGGATCCCCCTCTATTAGCACTAGTTGAAGCCATATCCTCCAAGTGTGTGTTTTTGCTCATTGTTGCAAGATTGATTTCCGGATTGAGAGGGAGTAGGCCTTGAGTGCCTCTCGCTCTCGTGTGCACTCTCCTACAAAATGGTTGAAAGAAGCAAGATCTCCTCCCCAACTATAAGTAGTCTCTAGGGAGGGTTAGTAGCAAGTAAAAGAAAAAGAAAAGTGATAAAGGAGTCAAAAGTACACAAGTATTCCAAAGAGCAAAAGCTAAACAATAGCAACCAATTGCCTCCCCGGCAACGTCGCCATTTTGATTTACGCTTTTTGAGTGCATATAAAAAAATTGGGGTTACCCCCGGGTATTATCATTTTCTCAAGGAGGTCAAGTAGGAAGTATTGCTTAGCTTTTAGTCAAGGGAATGCCTTGTGGTTTCATCATTCGCCCCATCACGAAAATTCAACGAATGAAAGAATTGTTGTTGTAGTTTGAACAAAAGAAAGAACCAATGAATTAAATCAAATAAAGAAAGCTAGGGAATGAATTGTGAGCAATCATGATGCCTCATTGTGTATCTTTTGCATAGGAGAATTGACTTGTGTGGTTGGTTATTCATGGGCAACTTTGCTACTACCGTTCACCTTTAGTCTACTAGGAACTCTCTAGCTTTGGAGTGCTTTTAGGCAACCAAGAGGCATTTTCACAAACACTTTGCCTACATCACCTTACCTATTCATACTTGTCAAGTCTAAAATAGGAAATCACAATTGATCGGAGCTACAACAATGCTAACAATATCTTGCCTAGCTTTGATACCTTAGATCATTCAAAGAGTTGGCCAACCTCACGGAACACATACAAACCATCAATCATGAACAAGAACAATTCATGTAATCCACACAATTCAATCTCCAAATTAGGAATTAAGAACAACACTTAGCATCATGAAATTTTCCAACTCAATCCCTAATAGAAAATTACCTACTCATGATTGCAAAAGTAAAACCTAATTTCATAAATTGGAAATGGAAATTGAAATCTAAATTGCAAACAAGATCACAATAGAAATAGAGATTTACCTAAGCAAAAGCAATAGAATTCCAAATCAAAACTTGAATGTAGATCTTCTCCAACAAGAGTGCAAGGAAATGTAAATGTTTCTCTCACTACAATCTAAGTGTAAGCTCTACCTTCTTTCTAGGAAAATCTCATTCATGATCAAACTAACAAAATTCTCCCTTAAAATATCTAATCTAATGTCTTAAATAGCCTCCCCCAATTGCCCTTGGCCAATATCCTCACGCCATGTCCATGCGTGGATGGTCACGTGGAAAACACCACTTAATGCAATCTCTCTTCCTCTATGCGTGGAATGGTGGCGTGGAGGTTGCTGAATATTTTCCACGCCACACTCCACGCGTGGAAGTGTGTGTGGATTTCCTCCGGTCTCTTCTCCTTTTTCGTTTCACTTGCCAAGTTCACATGCTTCCCCTTTAAGCCTCATGAACCTTTAGAACCATCCAAAGTGTGCCAAGAGTGGAGCTTTGCAATTGATTGACACATTAGAGCATAAAACACCAAGATTAGCCACAAAAGGATATCAAATAAGCACAGTTGCACCCCTTAATTAGACAGATTTACATATTCGTCGCTAAATTGTGACGGATTTAATAATTTGTTGCTAAAAATAAAAAATGAAATTCCCGCCTTGTATGTTAGTGACAGATTCAATAATTCGTTAGCGACAGGTTTGTTGTTAATCCGTAGCTAAATGTCAATTTCGCAACAAAATTAAAACTCGTCGTTAAGTTGTCGCTAATTTAGCAACGGAAAATAATTTTGGCTGCTAAATCCGTCACTATATAGGTGTTTTTTATTGTGTTTTTTTTAAAAAAAAAAAAATACATCTGATCCATTAAATCTGGACACGTGGACGACTGCGATTGGTTTTCAATTCTTTCCTAGACATTTGTTCTTACTTGAGCTCGCCCATATATATATATATATATATAGAGAGAGAGAGAGAGAGATAAACAAACAAAAAGAAAAAGCTTGAGGTATCAATGCCTCAAATGGTCCATGCTAAAACTCACACAGGAAAGTCAATCTTGCTTGCACATTCATATTGCCATTTCTCGGTTTGTATACCAGATTGCATGACACACTGATGACAGTAGGCCTCTCTTTACTAGACATTTAGATTTGAACGTGCAAGTATTGGGCACCATCATTTCTGTGTCTTTGAACATCAACATTTTGACATTTTCCTTTCATCTCAACAAATAATTTACGTGAAGTTTAAGCAAATGTCCTACAAATTAAATCAGTTTATTTTTGTCCACTTGAGGGCCAAATTTAATTTTGTTAAGGTTAAAGAGTTGAATGAAAATAGAACAACAAATCTGTAGTTAACACCAAAGTTTTAAAGGTTTATTAGAGAAAAAAATAAAAATTTTAAAACTTTGTAAATATTTAGTAATTTAATACTAAACTTTTGTTTATCTTACATGTCCAATTATAAATGAAAATTATATCTAGAATTTCAAATTTTGATAATTTAATATTAAACGTTTATATGGGAGGTCATGGGTTCGAGCCCCAATAGGGGCGATATTGTCTCTTTGTACTTCAATAGGTTGAGAAAGTAGTTATGAATAGATACTACACTATAACCGAGTCAGTAGTACTTAAAAAATATTGTAATAATTATATCTAATTAAATAAAAAACAATTTTACATATCATGATCTTGTTAAGTTCACTATTAGTTAGCATATGGATAATTTAAAAACGCTTAGTGACAAGCAAATGATTATTTCATATTTTGTGACAAGTATATCTTTTTTTTTGAATACTATTGACCATGTTACATGTAGTATCTGTCCATATACTTTTTCAAAGTACTGAAGCACATTGCCCCCACTGAGGCTCGAACCCATGATCTCCCATTTGGGAGAATCACTTCATGCCGCTTGACCACAAGGCCTTTGGCTGTGACAAGTATATCTAAATTTTAACAAAATAATAATAAATTTTTGTGTCTTGCAACAATTATATCTAAGTATATTAATTGAAGCTACAAATGCACACCTGTCTAATATAAATTGTTCGTATCAAGAGCTTCCACTATACAAAAAAGTTATACCTAGTAGTGAATACACAACTTTATTTATTTTTATACTTGCGTAGTACTCAACATTACGTTTCGATAGTAGGATGCTAGACCCACCCTCCAAACTAAGGGGGGGGGGGTGTATTCAATCACGACTTTTATAGATTTTTAGAGACTTTTATCAACTTTAAAAGTTTGGAGTATTCAATTTAGACTTTTAAAGAGACTTTAAAAGAGGCTGGTAAGAGAGGAGTTCGTTATAGCTTACAGTATATAAATCATCCTTCCCTTGCTAAAAGCTGAGAATGCAGATTTCGTAATCCATCCTTCCCTTGCTAAAAGCTTCACGTCTGAGCATTATATATAAACAGGTTGTGACATGTTGTTCTATGCGCACCTGTCGAAAGCATACGATTGCTCTAGTCTAAATGCTTTTAAGGTAGTGTTGTTAGACACGAAACATAACTACTCTCCTATTCCTATAAACACTCATTCTCAGCCAACCTACATCAAATCAAAACGCTTAAGAGCTTCGATGTTCTTCTTCCGTTTAATACATTAAGGTTCGAAAACTCAACAGTTAAAAGCATTTATTTCAACAGTTCGAGCACCAGGGTCTGGCCTCCGTGGCCGACCCCTGGCGGTGTCTGGGCGCCTTGGAGCCCATCTCCAGGGCTAGCTCAAACTGTCGGATCCAACCCATTTTTGTTGCCTAAGAGTGTGGATCTTGATTTTGTCATGTGGTTAACACGTATTTAGTTAAATTAGATACAATCCCCTTGTATAAATAGGCATTATATTGCCCAATTATTACCACGATAGGTCTTATTCCCTGGCTTTTAGAGAAGGATTCAATAAGAATTGCACACTTGTTTCTAAGATCGTTTATAGTATCAGAGGAGGACTCCTGGGGAAGATCAACGCCTTCTATCCAGTTGGAAATTGTTGGTTACGTGGGTGAAATAGAATCCCCGCCATCTTGGGTTTGGGGGTTCAAACAAGAAGTCAATTTGTCCTTACAAGATATCACTTAATATGTACTATTCATACAATTATCTTGTAATCTTCAAGCTCTAATCCATTCCATATCATTACAATTCTTCTCGATTATCTATTTTACTCCTTTATATATTTTATGCAAGCTTATTTGTTCATATAATTGCATACCCCGGATCAATTAGTTCCATCAAATACACACACACACACATAAATTCCTGATCGATAAAATTTAAAAAATTCTTAACAAGTTTAAAATAATATTTATAACTCCGCAGCACTAAAATGTTGTTTAAATTTTTAAAAATTATGTATAAACGTATAAAATTAATCATTACTGAATAAATCTGCAAGTAGCATGAGTAATCATTTATAAGGAGAACCATCTTTAGTGATTGTACTAATTATCTTATTGTATTTGAATAGTTTTTTTATTTTTAAATTCCTTTTGAACAAATAGTTATTTCAGGTAGTTAAAAAAAACGTTTTAAAAGTGAATTGAAACAGTAATTAATCTCATTTAATTTATTTATCCAAACTTTATCCATTACAGATCTTCTGAAATTTGCATTGGCTAAATGTGGCCAAACAATGAAAATTAAAATGTGAATTATTTTTGTTTTCACTTTGACAAAAAGAGGGTGAGTCTTCAAGATGAAGTTGGTTCTTTAATTTATTAATTCAAATATCATTTTCAAAAACTAGTAAAGTTTCTTTGGAGAACCTGTACAGGATTAGATCCTTTCATTCACCCTCTAGCCTTTCGGTGGCCAAATTCAATCACTTTCACACCACACACACTCTTTCTCTCTCTTCTAATCATTTCCCATCATGTAAAACCCCCAAGTATCACTCTGCTCCCAAGTGAAAGTAAATGTCTATGCAACACATTGTCCCCTATAAGAGAATGCTATTTGCATTTTAAGGATATTTTCGTTATATATAACTTATATTCATAAATTAGAAAGGAAGTAAAAAAGAGGGGAAAAGATCATCTCTTAAGACCAATCATCAATTAAAATGTGTAAAAATAAAATAAAGAAAAGTTGTTGTTTCACTCTCAGCGTTATAATGCATTTGTAATTTCGTTTCTAATTAACGTGGAATTACAATAGTACTCCTTAATTAGTCACCAATGTAGCATACTTAGTCCTAGTTCTAATGGATGGAGTTATTTTAAATGGAACTCTAAACAGAAATGACAAAATTGTATTTTCAGTATGATTTTCTTATATTAAAAGCTAAAAAAATATCCAACAAGTTTATACTACGTATTGTAGACGATATTTGTAGATGATTCAATCAATTTTGGATGGAAAATAGAACATTTGTAGGAGTTTAGAGATTTGTAGTGTAAGAATTATATAATCGTTAATATATAGTTGCAATATTCAATATTTACTAACTATCATCAATTACAACTCATGTTAGAAACAAATACACGTGTGAATTTTTCCATCCAAAATTACAGTATCGACACGTGAGAACTAAATACACCACCTTAGTAACTTAGAAATAGTAATAGGAAGAAAGTAATAGGTATTATTACAACACCATATTAATCAGGGAACACTTATGTTATAACCTAAGACAAACTGTAATTTTTCCTAAAATAAAAGTAGTAAGAGGGTGTTTGGTTGGATGGAAAACTTTTGTCAAAGAATTTTTTTTTAAATTTGAGGAATGTTTGGTTCATGAAATTTTTTTCTTGTGAATGACTATTTTATCCTTGTGATTCATTCTTACTTTTATTTTCATTATTATTGTGTAGAGACATATAAATCTTTATACTCATTATTCATTACAATTCTAAATCCAACCAAAAAAATCAATATTTACAATAATATAATTTTTACCAACCAAACAATTAAATCAATCTTTCAATTAATTATTTTTTCATGAAATTTAATTTGATTTCCTTCAAATATTTTGGCAAACTAAAAGGGACCTAAAACTCTATTTAATATTGGAATCTTGGGGCTGATGCATCCTAACCTTAACAAGAAAAGCAAAAGCCGGTTCTCATTCCCACAATATCCTCTCTTTAGCCCTCTCTTTTTGACTCCCAAATCTAACACCATGTTTCCCTTTGTCTTTCTTGATTCTTGTGCTTTAGGCTTTAGCCCCTTTCACCCACACCCATATAAATTCTCTCCCACTCTTAAAACATCCATCATAAACATGGCGGTTGATGTGTGTTGTGAGGTCTCAAGCTTGGTAGTCAGCCCAAGAATCTCCTTCTCTTATGACCTCAAAGAATCAGACAGGATGATCATCACCCCTGTCCGAGAATCCCATCCTCTCATCTCCACCATTGATTTCGATTTCCGCATCACAGCCGACCAAATCTTCTCCTCCGCAGACGAGCTCTTTGCCAACGGCAAAATCCTCCCCGTTGAGCTCAAGAAATCCACACCACCAAAACCCTCTTCTTCTTCTACTAATGAACCCACAAAACGACATATGCTTAAAGAGCTCCTATCACTATCAGCAAACTCATCAGAAGAGAAACCGCCACCATCAAAGCCACCATTTTGGCAGTTCAAAAGAAGCTTTAGCTTGAACTGCGAAAATGGCAGGGCCAATAGCCTTATAAGATCTCTGCAGTTTCTGTCGCGAAGTAATTCTACAGGCTCTTCACAGAATCACCCACCGCCTGTGCTCCCAAGGCCCATTCAGCGGCGGAGTTCAAAGAAAGAGCCTCCGCCGATGGCTACACGCGCCGCATCATCATGCGGTGGCCACCCTTTGAGAAGTTCATCTAAAAAGAGTAGTAGTAGTAGCTGTAGCAGTAGTCCATTGAAGAAGAGTAGGAGTGGTAGAGCTTATGGTAGTTTAAAAATTAGCCCTGTTTTGAACATCCCACCTGTTTATATTTCTAAAGCGACTTTGTTTGGTCTAAGTTCATTATTTTGTAATGCCAAGTCTAAAAAGAAGAAAAAATGACAACTACAGTGTGTTTTATATACTTCTTGCAATCAAATGCCTTGTTTGGTAATCAGCGGTTAGCGGATTATGTTAGCAGTTAATAGATAGTGGTTTGTGTTGGTGGGTTTGACCAACAAATTTTATTAGTATCTTTGTAAAGAGATGTTTGATAAAATTAGCTATTTGTTATTAGCGGTTAACATGTAAAAAGGCTTAGCGGTTAGCATTGTTTTTCTTTAGAAATTAACTTCATTTAAGAAGCCTTAATTTCTCTAGTTACAAGTTTTTTTTTTAAATAGTATAAGGGCATTTTGAAGAAAGAAAGATCTTTCCCCAACACACCATGATAAAAGGCTGCTATATGTGGCTGTAGAAACTTGGCAGTTTGGAGCAAATCCGTTGCTCCAAACGGCCATTTACCAAACTATTTTTTTAGTGTATTGATGTTCAAAATGGCGGATCCGCCAATAACCAATAAGCCCAAAGTATCGTGATATATATATATATATATATATATATATATATAGAGTCATGATCAGGTGCGGCCGTGCTGTCCCGTGCGGCCGTGCGGTTCACACCACTCAATGTTACGAAATACACCACTCAATGTTAAGAAACACACCACACAAATATGCACTGTGGTGTGTTTCTTAACATTGAGTGGTGTATTTCGTAACATTGAGTGGTGTGAACCGCACGGCCGCACGGGACAGCACGGCCGCACCTGATCATGTCTCTATATATATATATATATATATAGAGTCATGATCAGGTGCGGCCGTGCTGTCCCGTGCGGCCGTGCGGTTCACACCACTCAATGTTACGAAATACACCACTCAATGTTAAGAAACACACCACACAAATATGCACTGTGGTGTGTTTCTTAACATTGAGTGGTGTATTTCGTAACATTGAGTGGTGTGAACCGCACGGCCGCACGGGACAGCACGGCCGCACCTGATCATGTCTCTATATATATATATATATATATAGAGTCATGATCAGGTGCGGCCGTGCTGTCCCGTGCGGCCGTGCGGTTCACACCACTCAATGTTACGAAATACACCACTCAATGTTAAGAAACACACCACACAAATATGCACTGTGGTGTGTTTCTTAACATTGAGTGGTGTATTTCGTAACATTGAGTGGTGTGTGACCGCACGACCGTACGGGAGAGCACGGCCGCACCTGAAATTATTTCTATATATATATATATATATATATATATATATATATATATATATAAAGTTAATTCTAGTGGAGGTCTATTATCTTTGGTAGCAATTTTAAATTTAGTCTCAAACTATCGTTTTTGCCATTTAATATCTCAGACTATCATATTTTGGACACTTTTAGTCCTTCCAAAGATTTTTTATGTGAAACACTATTTTAGGCAAGGATATTTTCGTCTCTTCAATCTTTTTTTTATTATAGTGTTTTACCCGTGCGATGCACAAACAAAATTATGTTATTATAAATTTAAATAAAAAAAATTGAGAAATATAAATATTATAAAATGTACAATATAATAATATAGTTGTAATTCAATATATTTTGTTAAGTATCTATTTTTCATAGCATATAAGATTTAAATTTAAATTTTGTATAATGAATATAGTCTCTAATCAATCATGTACACATTTAGATAAATTTATAGAAAAAAAAATTTACACAATTAATTTGATTTATTCATAAGTGTATTTCATATATATTATAATTCCAACAATATGGATAATAACTAAGAAAATTATATTTTAAAAAAAAAAGATGCAAATTTTAAGTTTTGTATTAGTAAATTTAAATTCTAATTGGATGCATTTTCTTAACGATTGTATAATACATCGTATGCAAATAATATTTATTAATAAGTATATAAGAAAATTCTATAATATAATTTCTATAATTATAATATATATATATTGATGGATTTATAATTAAAATAATCACATTTAAAATTAACAAAATTTGCATTTTAATTTTGTATGATTAATATAGTGCATAAATATTAGTATGTATTTTATTATTAAGTGAATTTCGTTTCCTAACTGAATTTCATTTTCTTTTCCATTTTTTGTTTTCTACGGCTAACATTATTAATATTAATTATTGAATTAAGGATCTTTTTATTTTTCCTTTTTACTGCTAACTTTTATACTGATTATTATTAGTAGAAATAAGTGATTTCCATTTCCTTTTCTAATTTTCATTTTTTATTGTTTGGGCAGAAGTGTCTGGGCAGGTATGTACGAAAGGAGGATTTTTTTTTAATAATAGTATAGATTTCAGATCCTTATTATTATTAATTAGTAATTTTTGGTAGAATTTTACTTTGTTATTGGTATTATTATTATTATTATTATTATTATTATTATTATTGTTATTATTATTATTATTATTATTATTATTATTATTATTATTATTATTATTATTATTATTATTCCGTTTCATGGTAAGTTAATTCTGTTTCCTTTTCCACTTTTCCTGGTAAGTTAATTTCGTTTCTCTTTCCATTTTTTCATTTTTACTGCTAATATTATTAGTATTAATCAGTGAATTATGGACTCTTTTTTTAAATTTCATTTTCTATTGTTTCCTAAATAATTTGTCCTTTTCTATTGTTTAGGAAGAAGTGTTTGGATAGGAATGTACGAAATAAGAATTTTGTTAGGATTTTCTTTTTTATTGGTAATCTTATTATTATTAGTCCGTTTCCTGGTAAGTTAATTTCGTTTTCTTTTCTATTTTTTCTAGTAAGTTAATTCCATTTCTTTTTCCATTTTTCATTTTTATTGCTAACATTATTAATATTAATCATTGAATTATGGATCATTTTTTATTTTCCTTTTCTATTGTTTGCTAAATATATTTTTTCTTTTTAAATTGTCTGGGCTGAAGTGTTTGGGCGGGAACAAATAAAATGAAGATTTTATTTTTAATAATTGTGTGTGTGTGTGTGTGTGTGTGTGTGTGTATATATATATATATATATATATATAGAGAGAGAGAGAGAGAGAGAGAGAGAGTGTGTGTGTCATGATCAGGTGTGGCCTGGTTATTAGGTGTGGTCGTGCGGCCTATTTTCAACCATTAGATCATATCAACTCATCAAATCAACGCGCAATATATATATCGGCCAACGCACTTGCTCGGTTGGCCCATTGTGCAATACTTCGGTCAAGTAGGTATGAGTAGGCAGTTGAGTTGAGAAATCTGGCAACTCTTCTATCTCGGGTACATCAATTTGGAATCCTTCGACCATATCCTCGCCGTGTTCATTTCTCGTGTTCTTGCATGCATTTGGTTAATCTTGAACACTTAGACGATTCATATCATTGGCTATGTTGTCAATGTTAAGACTTGATGATGACTCATGAAAAATCACATGTATGGACTCTTCAATCACCATGCTTCACTTGTTGAGGACACGGAACGCCTTGTTTACTGCTGAATATCCAATGAATAGTCATTCATCAGCTTGTTCATTGAAGACTTTAAGATATGTTTTTCCGTTGTTGTGAATAAAACACTTGCTATAAAAAATATGAAAGTAGCTCACAACAGGTTTCTTGCCTTTCCATAATTCATAGGGCATAATCCCATGAATCTTGTGAACAATAGATCGATTTTGGGTGTAGCATGTTGTGTTAACAACTTCGGCCCAAAATCTCTTAAGCAAGCCGGAAAATGCTATCATTGTCCTCGCTACTTCTTTAAGAATCTTGTTCCTTCTCTCGCATACTCCATTCTGCTGAGCAGTCCTTGCCGCTGAGAGTTGATGTAGAATTCCATATTGATCGCAGAAGTCTTGAATCACCTTGTTGACAAACTCGGTGCCTTGATCATATCGAATCTTGATTATGCTTAGACATTTCTCTGTTTGAAGTTGTTTCAATAGCTCAGATAAGACCTTCTCGGTCTCATTTTTCTTCCTTAAGAATGAAGTCCACGTATACCTCATGTAGTCATCAACTACCACCAGAGTATACTTTCGACCATTTAAACTAGCTGGGTCGTTAGGTCCAAACTAGCACCAAAGGAAGATATTAAATAAGATTTTAAGGAGAGTGTGGGTACAGATGACTCGAACTAACATTTCCTTTTGTTTCTTGTGCTTGTATTTTCTGGAAATTAATATTTAGTATTATTTTCCTACAAATCTATGAGTCATGAAAATGATATTGTACCTAGATTGTTTAAATAAAGAGTTTTACTATGCAAGATTCCAAATTATACTCCCTGATTTGGCAAGCATGGATATAACATTTTCATCTTGTAAGTTTAGAAAAAATTGTTTACGTTTAAAATTTGTAAGTGAAATTAAAAGTTGACAGTAAAATTTGGGAGTACAAGTAGTATTTTTTTAAAATAAAATGAACATAATTTTTAAGTTGGAAGATTTAAAGGGCAGATGTTCAATCCACGTTCACTGCAGTTAGGTTCTGTTTTTAAAGTGTAAATTCTTACATCTAGTTAATTAAATTGGAACAAGCTTAACAAGTTGTAAATCTTTCCGTTGTCGTCCAGCGGTTAGGATATCTGGCTTTCACCCAGGAGACCCGGGTTCGATTCCCGGCAACGGAAGTTTTGTATTTCAGATGAGGAGAAGAAAACACAATAAAAATGAATTTATTCCCGGCAACGGAAGCTTTGTATTTTAGATGAGGAGAAGAAAATACAACAAAAAATAAAAATTTAAATTCATTAACAATTTAAATTTCAAAATCTAAACAAATCAAACGTATATTTCTAAATCTTCAATCCAATGCATATTAAAAAATTCAAAGTCCACAAATCACATAAAATTTAATCGAAATAATAACATAATAATCTAAGTGTCTAATAGATTAATACAAAATATAAATCAAGTTTGACATTTTGAATTCTACATGCAATCTATATCTATATATATTAAAAAAGAAGTGTGTTTCTCCTGCACATCCTAAGAAAATATTCTATTTTAAAATTTGAAATTACAATCATTTTTTACCTAATTAAATAATAATAAAAATATTATATATGTTAATTTAATTTATAGTAATGATTACCTCAAATATTTATTATACCATGAATCATGGTCTACTTTTAAGGTACACTAAACTAATACTCATATTCTTTTTTAACTCGGGTCACACTTGTGTGAGACCGTCTCACGGATCCTTGTTCGTGAGACGGGTCGGGTCGGGTCAAAGCACCATGCAAATATCATACTTATATGTGCAAATATCATACTTATATGCTCAAATATAACACTAATTAAGAATACACTTTTTGTTACTTATAAGAGAAAAAGTAATACATTTTTCATAATTTTTGTTACTTATAAGAGAAAAAGTAATACATTTTTCATAATATTTGTTACTTATAAGAGAAAAAGTAATACATTTTTCATAATAAGTATTACTTATAAGAGAAAAAGTAATACATTTTTCATAATAAGTAATGTTGACAAGTGTCCCTTACTTATAAGGGCAAATATAATACTTTTGAGGACAAATGTAATACTTTAAATCGAAATGTAAAAGTATTGTATTTTCCCTTAAAAGTATTAGATTTACCCTTATAAGTAACAAAAATTTTATTTCTGATTAGTATTATATTTGAACATATAAGTATGACATTTGTGCATATAAGTGTTACATTTGCATCTCGACACGACACGACACGACCCGACCCGACCCGACCCGTCTCATGGTGAGACGGTCTCACACAAGTTTTTGCCTTATCTTATAAGTGATGTTGGCAAGTGGTTGTTAGTTATATGAGAAAATGTAATATTTATTAGGAAAAGTTTAATACTTTTAATAAATTTTAATTTAAAATACTAATTTAAATTAGTATGATTTATTAAATTAGTTCGGTTAAATTTACTAAATAAGTAGGATTTATTAAATTAGTACGAGATTAATTAGTATTCCGTATTAAATTAATACTAATTAATTGGTACTAATACTGTTAGAGTTAATTACCGAGTTGGTTCCTCGACTATTGGAATTTCATCACTTTGGTCCTCGACAGTTTTTCTTGCTCAATTAAGTCCTCAACTTTGAAAAAATTAACCAATTTGGTCCTCCGTTTATTTTACCATTTGATATCCGTTAAATCGGGACCAAATTGGTAATTTTCACTATAGTCAAGGGACCATTTAAGTCAAAATTAATTACCGAAATGGTCCCTTGACTATAGCAAAATTACTAATTTGGTCCTGATTTAACGGCTGTTTAACACCAAAATAAACAGAGGACCAAATTGGTTAATTTTTTCAAAGTCGAGGACTTAATTGAGCAAGAAAAATTGTCGAGGACCAAAGTGGTGAAATCCCAATAGTTGAGGGACCAAATCGATAATTAACTCAATACTGTTATGTTAATTTAATTGGTATCAATTGGTCAAGCGGCATTAAGTGATTCTCTCAAATGTGAGGTCATGGATTTCAGTGGGAACGATATTAAGTCATTGGGCTTCAATATGTTTAGAAAGTATATATAGACAGATACTACATGTAATAGGGCTAATAGTATTCAAAAAAAAATTGGCTTCCATTTAGTTAACTTGTATTTATATCCTATAGAGAGCATCTAATTAGTATTTAATAATGGGAAAATGATCAAATAAACCCTCAAATTTTAACCAAAAGTGCAATTAAGCCCCCGAACATTCAAAAAGTTCAATTAAACACATGGACTTGTCATTTTGGTGCATTTAAACTCATATGACCGGTTATCCAGGTGAACAACCGGTCATAATTTTTTCGACCAACATTTCGGCGGCCGGCGACTAGAATATTCATCCCCAACCAACAGACAATCGCACTGTTCGTCTTCTCCATTGGAGAAGACAAACATTGCGAAGATACTGTTCGTAGGCTCCATAACGAACGGACCGTTGGAGAAGACGACCTTACTATTCGTCTTCTCCAGTTGGTTGGGGATGAACATTCCGGTCGCTGGAATGTTAGTCAGAAAAAATTATGACCAGTTGTTGACTTGGAACAACGGGTCATATGGGTTTAAATGCACCAAAATGACAAGTTTATGTGTTTAATTGAACTTTTTGAATGTTCGAGGACTTAATTGTACTTTTGGGTAAAGTTTGAAGGCCTATTTGACCCTTTCCCTTTAATAATTAAAAAATATACAATAAATGAAGGCATTGGGAAATTAAACCTGAAAGTACCATATTCTATTTTTGAAGCACAAAGAGTGACCTCCTATTTAGTAAAGTCACTACATGCCATTTGACAACAAGGTCATTGACATATATATTCTGAATTTTAAGATCATATCGTAACTCCTTATTTGATACCTAATTATGATATCAATAACTTAGGTTGTAATCAAAAGAGATTACTAATTTTGGACAATCACATCAAAATTGGTAGGACAATTAGTATGTAATCACAAGGTTTTTTTTTTTTTTTTTTTTTTTCTGAAAAGATGTAATCACAAGGTTTTAAGTTCAAATTTCTTTGATAACTATCTATTGGCCTTATATATTTGAATTAATTAGCTGTAGTCTATAGATAACTCGTAATTCTTTATCAACTAGGGTAACAAGCGAGTTTCAAATAGTAATGGCTGACTTCTCCATAAATCAATATGAGGTTACCAAAATTTAAGATAACATTCTCCACATAACGTGTGGAACTCACTGAACCAACCGTAAATAGGTTACACAAAAATACAAATATATACCAAAAAAGATAGACCAGCTATTGAATGCGGGGATAGCTCAGTTGGGAGAGCGTCAGACTGAAGATCTGAAGGTCACGTGTTCGATCCACGTTCACCGCATTTTTGAACGTGAAAAACTGAAAATGACAGTTAATTTTATTAACTGCCAACATTGTCTTCCTATCCGTTGTCGTCCAGGCGTTACGATGTTTGGTTTTCACCCAGGTTTGGGTGATTAGGATGGAATTAGTGATTTTTTACTTGACTATATATATTAAAGACAAGTCTTATTCACTTCATATATATATCAAAGACAAGTCTATCTTATTAAATTCACTTCTATTTCTTATAAGAAAATGCTTATTAGTTATTACCCCTCTTAAATTTCTTCCATAACATGTTTTATAATCATTTAGTGCTATGAATTTGACGGCTCCCACCAACTTTTAATTAAAAAACTAAAGTAACCAATCAAGGAGTGTCAAATTATGAAAGATTTTTTTTTAGGAGTTGATAGCATTACTCATTTCTTGTACATGCCTTTTTATTTATATGCATTTTAATATGGAGTATTATTTAGATTCAACTTATTACAACTAGTACTATTTTTTTTTTTTTTTTTTGGTGTAACCCAGGGTCTCCACCATCGGACATAGTGGCTAACCCTTCGCTGGATTGTAGACACCTCTATTGGGTGGGACAGCTGACCTGGAGATTTAAGACTGCTCCATACCCAAAGTCAAGGATCGAACCTTTGACCTTTGGTTAAGGATGAATAGCAATAATTTCAATATCTAATACAGTACATATAGTGATATAGATGCAACTTGCTTGAAATTTATTGTTCGTTGTTGAATCAAATTTTCTATCATTTGGCGAGACTATACATATTCAGTTATAGTAAATAATAATTGGCAAGTAATGAACACAAAATTGAATTTGAAAGGAAATAAACCAAAACCTTGTCAAAAGTTACGGGTTTTAGAGTTTTATTAGTGCAAAATCTATATCTATACTCTATATAAAAGTAAAATCGTCCTCGTTTTCAAAAAAAAAAAAAAAAGTAAAATCCTTCTATTTCATTTTCCCGCCCAATCTTTTGTAGTCAATTAATTAAATATTTTATTGGTCAAATAATTAATAAAGCTTATTTGGTAAGAAAATGTAAAATGGAAATTAGCTAATATCTATTAATTGGTAATATTGTTTCTATTTTTTTTTTTGGTAAATTTAAATTGGTAAAAAATAATAATAACGTTTAATTGGTAACAAAATTTTATTTACCAAATTTTGATAATAATTGAACTATTATAATTGTGTGGAAAAAATAATTTATTAATTATTATTTACACCAATAATAATAATTCGAATACTTATCTATACTTCTATATCTATACTACTATTAATAAAAATAAAATCACCATTTTTGAAATTCCGCCCAAACAATATAGTAAAGATAAAATGAAAAAGAAAAATTGATATTACTAATTGATTGAAAATATAAAAAGATCCTGACAAGGTAATTGGTAAACACCAGACCCGAACCGCCCTAACCACCCCTCCCCCGGCCACACACGACCGCCGCCGCCGCTCCCCAACCACATCCCTGGAACCCCAAACCAACACCCAACAAAAAAATAAATAAATAAACAAAAACAAGAAACAAACCATCGCCAACATTAATGAACAAGTGAAAAACGAAATACCTTGAATAGTGTAGCACGGGAGGAATTCCTCCTATGCCGCTTAGACCGCCTGATGGAAGAGCTAGTCATGGACCTTTTTCCCGGAATGCACACACTGATGTAGCAGGACAACCGGCTACTGGGTTGGCGTGAAGACAGTAAGTTCCATCTGGAGAATGAATCGATTAAGAGAGAACGAATTGGAAGACTAAACGCGGAAGGAAACTGGTTAAAATAACATTGAATTCATAATGGTAATAAAATAAAAACCAAGCATAATGACTCCAGTGTCCATACAAATACTAATCTTGACCGTAAAAAGCCTAAAACAAACATTTAATCACACTCGTTAAATTAAAAAAAATGAATGACCAAGATCGAATATCTCACATATATATATATATATCCCACTCAGGTAGTTAGGTGATAACACCTCTTAACGTGAGAACATGCGAACCTCTTCAGTAATGCACAGAAAGTTCTTCACGAATACACAATAACTACTCCATCTCTGTGACTACTAAATAAATAAATAAATATTTGTTTGTTTGTTTAGTAGATATTATGTTACATCTTGCCCCAAAAGTTGAATATTACGGAGTATATTACATCTGTGTATACGCTTTGTAGTGCGTGTACGGAATCTCATAATCGGCTAATCGCCATTAAATTTTATGATTTTAATAAAATTAAAACCATTAGTTATTTAAATTTTAAAATGAACTATAAAGCCGTAAGTTTTGATTTTGAATGTTTCAAAATATATATAAAATATTGCTTATAGGATTTGAACACTGGACCAATAAATATATGCTCAAGTCTTTAACCATTACTCCATTTCTGCTCATTCAATGCATTTATGATCTATCCAAAGAAATTCTCCAAGAAAGATAATGCGAAGTGGAGACCGTCACCGAGTCCCTATCTGAAGTAGGTTCGCTGGCGGCGACCTCTCGGTCGCCAACAACCGGGGACCTACTGCATCGCAACACGAAAAAATCGAAGCGTCGACGAGAAGGAATGGAAACACCGGTTCCGACCCCGAGAGACGAGGTTGTTCAAGAAACCCCTCTATCAGCTCTGAAATCACCAGAATCCGCCCAATGGAGAACGCCAGTGGAGACCCCCAATGTCTAGGCCAGAAAAGAACAACAGATTCAATTGGGGGAAGTAGATGTATCAGACGATGAAGCGATGGATGAGGCAAATTCCGACCCAAATTGCCCAAGGATTCCGGTGACCAAAGAGGAGAAAGAACGCCTCAGGCGCCCATGGCAACATACCCTCATCGTTAAGGTTCTTGGACGCAAGGTTAGCTATTCCTACCTTAAGCAAAGGCTCCAGAAGATGTGGAAGCCGGAATCAAGTTTTGACCTAATTGCAATTGATCAAGATTTTTACTTAGCGAAATTTGAGGCATTCCAAGATTATGAATTTGCGAAGTATGAAGGTCCTTGGATCATCATGGGTCATTATCTAACTGTACAACAATGGGTGCCGAATTTCTTCCCCCATAAGAACAAATTGGATAAACTGTTGGTCTGGGTAAGATTTCCTGCGGTTCCTATAGAGTACTTTGATGACGACTTTTTGAAGAAAATAGGGAAATACATAGGGCGACCGATCAAGGTCGACACCACTACAAGCCTGGTTTCAATTGGCAAATTTGCTAGAGTTTGCGTGGAGTTGGATTTAACAAAACCGTTATTGTCAAAATTCACATTGGGTGGCGAGGTTATCCCAATTGAATACGAGGGAATCCAGATGGTATGTTTTCAGTGTGGCATATTTGGCCATAAGAAGGAACAATGTGGGTTGGTGAACCAGGAAACAGGCAAGGAGACAAATGACCCAGGTACAGAGCAAGCCCAAATGGCAGAGAGTTCAACAAATGCAAGTCCGAATGCAGTACGACAAGAGCCTATCTCAGTTCGAATTCGGAAGGAAAATATTGGGTCATGGATGCTAGTAGCCAGGAAAGAAAGACGAGGACAACAGAGGGGAGGTAACTGGAATAATGGTCTGCCGAACGCCGGTCAGAACCGAACACAGACATACAACGAAGTTGATGGAGGACTAGGATCGAACTCCCGATTTGCAGTTTTTGAAGGCTTGAATGAGGTCGAGGACAATGGCCCCAATGACTACAGAGGACCCAGGATTACTGATCTTGATACCCGAAGGCCACTCCCGAGGATCCGTACAAACCAGAACAACCAAACGAAGGAAGGTCAAAGATTAGCACCTCAGAATGCCCCACCCAGACAATATATTGCGCAAGAGCGTGGTGCACCTAGAGGAAGAGGGGGAAGAGGATCGGCACCAAGACGAGCAGCGGCCGAGCCCGAGCATACGGTAGTCAGAGGCTTTAACAAAGGGAAACAGATCACAACCACAAGGATCCAACACCCGAACGACCTGCCTGAATCATCTGATAGAATGGAAGATGACTATCAGCTGCTAGGAGAACCCCCCGACATCCCCAAACTTTTTGTACCTAGACCGGAGGACCAAGATACTACAATGGTGGATAATGTTGGTCGTTTGGACCAAGGGTTTTCGGAGGGGCGTGATCGCATGTGCCCTTGAGCACGTTTTCCTTTTTTCCTAATTATCATGATTTGTTTATCCTGGAATTGTCAAGGGGCGGCATCAACAGCTTTTCGCCGTACCCTTAAACAACTATGTAGAGATCATTCTCCGGATATTGTGTGTTTGTTTGAACCGAAAGTGTTAGGAGCCCACGCTAATAGCATATGCATTAGCTTTGGCTTTGAAAATTGGGTCCGAGTGGAGGTTGTTGGCTTCTCCGGAGGCATATGGATCTTCTGGAAGCCATCAGTAAGTTTGGAGATCTTAAGGACTCACCCTCAATTCATTTCTTTGCAGGTATATGAGCAGCATTCACCGCCATGGACGTTATCAATGGTGTATGGGAGCCCCAATAGGCTCCTCCGCAAAAAATTATTTTCTGATCTAACTGCAAATAGCCCCGGAACACAGCCGAGCTGGTTAGTATGTGGAGATTTCAATTCAGTGATTAGCAGGGAGGAAGTTAACAATCCAGACTGTTTTAATAACGCAAGATGTGCAGACTTCAAGGAATGGATTTTTCAGGAAGGGCTGGTGGACCTAGGTTTTGAGGGAACTAAGTTCACATGGATGAGAGGTATAAACTCCGATTCCTTCAGAGCAGCAAGACTTGATAGAGCATTAAGCAGTGTGGAATGGAGACTCAACTTCCCAAATGCTATCGTGAATCACTTACCAATGATAAATTCTGACCATTCGCCACTTCTCATCTCCTGCATCCCAAGGCACGAGTTTAATGGAGAGAGGAAGTTCAAATTCAATATGGCATGGACCACCCATGTCGATTTCCAAAGGTGTGTGAAAGAAGCATGGGTAACTGATATGGAACTAAAGGCAAACATTAGACCCTCTATCAATGTGTGAAAGAAGCATGTGACAGAAAAGCTCCAGGGCTGGAACAGGACGGTATTCGGCAATGTGTTTTTTAGAAAAAAACGTTTGATAGCCAGGATAAAAGGTGTACAACGGAGCCTAGCCCAACGACTTAGAACAGACCTTATAAAACTGGAAAGGAAACTAAGGAAGAGCCTGGATGAGACCCTCTATCAAGAAGAATTAATATGGTTTCAACGATCAAAGGAGGAGTGGATCACATGGGCGATCGTAATACAAGATTTTATCATATGGCAACTACAATCAAAGGTAACAAGGCCAAAATCAACAAGCTACGTTCAGACGACGGCCACTGGATTACTGAGAAAAACTTGTTGATCGACCATGTTCGCAACTTCTTCATTAACCTGTTCTCAAAGGTACAGAATGTTAATCCTCAACCTTTAGTGTGTGGCAGCTACCCAATACTGGAAGAGAAGGACTGGCAGGAGATAAACCGACCTTTCCAACCTGAAGAAATCAAGAAGGCCCTTTTCGATATGGAGCCATGCAAAACACCAGGCCCAGATAGACTGACCACCGGCTTCTATCAGAAGTCTTGGGAGACTGTCGGAAAAAGCCTGGTAGAATTTGCTTTAAAGTTCTTCTCGGGAGGCACTCTATCAACAGGTTGCAATGACACGATAATCACGCTTATACTAAAGGTACCATGCCCTGAATCTGTTAGGCAGCTACGGCCCATTGGACTTTGCAACGTGACATATAAGCTTCTGACGAAAACAATAGCTAACCGACTCAAGGATATCTCAATGAAACTAGTTGGACCCCACCAAACCAGCTTCGTCCCCGGCAGGCAAATTTCGGACAATATCATTATCTTCCAAGAGGTACTAAACTCAATGAGGACAAAGAAAGCAGCAACAGGATGGATGATTATGAAAGTAGACCTTGAGAAGGCCTATGACAAGCTGGACTGGAAATTTATAGAAAACTCCCTGACAGACATAGGTTTCAATTTAGATTGGAGACGAAATATTATGCAATGTGTATCTTCCTCGAGGCTAGCAGTCAATTGGGAGGGGCAGACTTCGGACTGGTTCTATCCAAAAAGGGGAGTGAGACAAGGAGATCCTATTTCTCCACTTCTCTTTGTGTTATGTATTGAGAAACTTAGTCACATCATAAATGACTCAGTACTTAAAGGCAAATGGAAAGGTATAAAACTTAGTAGGCAGAGCCCTAATCTTTCTCATCTTTTCTTTGCAGATGATATGGTATTGTTCGGGGAAGCTACGGTGGAACAAGCCAACGAGATGTCGCGGTGTTTGGAAGTCTTTTGCAACCACTCAGGACAGAGCATCAATATATCAAAATCTTCCCTATTTTTTTCCAAGAATACCAAAGAGGAAATAAAGCAAAGGATCATAAACTTGACTGGAATGCCCAATGTGGAGAACATGGGGAAATATCTAGGGATTCCATCGATACACGGAAAGTTGAAGAAAGATACTTATGCAGAACTAATCGAGAGAATTCAGCACAAACTTGCAGGATGGAAGACTAAAATGCTCTCAATGGTAGGCAGATTAACCCTTGCCCAATTAGTCTTATCTGCAATGCCCTACTATACGATGCAGACCACACTACTGCCAAGAGGGGTTACTACGACAATAGAAAAGCTCATTCGCAGCTTCCTATGGGGAAGTTCAACTGAAAAAAGGAAATGCCACATGGTCAATTGGGAAACAGTTACAAGAAGCAAACAGTGTGGCGGCCTAGGCCTCCGAAGCTTGGATGCTATGAACGAAGCATTTCTGGCGAAATTAGGTTGGCGACTGACTAAAGGAGAAAATGGCTTATGGACACAAGTCATTAAAGCTAAGTATGCAGTGAATGAAGCTGACCCTTCAACATGGAGCCCAAAAGCAAATATGTCAAACCTATGGAAAGGCATCCTTAGAGCTGTACCAAGACTCCAACAAGGCATGACGACAATGGTTAGGAGTGGTAATCAAACTAGCTTCTGGAAAGATATCTAGTTGGGTCAAGTTCCGCTTTATACCTGCTCAACCAGTCAAGTACCAGAGTCAGAGTTAGTTAAATCTGTATCTGAATACTGGATTAGTGGTCATGGCTGGAATTGGAGAATATTGCACCATCTTCTCCCAGCACATGTAATTGAGGAATTAGAGGCAGTAATGGTCGATGAAGATCCAAGTGTGGATGATATTAAGGGCTGGAGATTTGAATCATCGGGCTGTTTCTTTGTCCGGTCAGCCTACGAGCTTTCACTTGATTACCCTACCTCGCCAGAAGCAACCAAATGGAACGCGATATGGAAACTGAAGATCCCTAGTCGGATAAAAACGTTCCTATGGCTAGATCGCCATGAAAGACTAATGACTAATGATTTCAGGATGAAAAGAAGACTTGCACCTCATGATAAGTGCTGGTTATGTAGACACGCAGTAGAAGATGTAGACCATGTTCTGCGCAAATGCCCCGCGGAGGCCGAAGTTTGGAGAAGTATCTTCCCACAGCTACACACTAGATTCATCAACCACTCATTTCGAGACTGGTTAGATGGTGGAATCACGTGCAAAGGAAGAGGTCACGAACCAGCGAATGCAAGCGTCATGTTTGCAACAACAATCTGGTGGATTTGGAAGTGGAGAAATGAAGCGATCTTCAACGGGTCACTGCATCACTTACAGTCCAAAGTGCAATGGATTAGGACCCAAACGAGCCAGGCAGAGACAGCATTCTCAAAAGACAAAACACATAGAGGAGCCTCTCCCTCAGGTTGGGAAAGCAGAACGTGGAGGAAACCTGAGGTCGGGGTGGTGAAGCTAAATTACGATGGCTCGGTCGACCATACCCTTAAGAAAGCAGGATGTGGAGGAGTTCTAAGGGACTACACAGGCAGCTGGATATGTGGATTTACCAACAGATTGGGACCTGTTCACCCACACAAGCAGAGGTCTGGGACTCTTGAGAGGTATCCAAGTGGCGATAGAAAAAGGATTCAAAAAGATCATATTGGAGGGAGACTCACAAGAGATCACATGTCAACTAATAAACAACCAGCCCTCCAGCTCAGTAGTTGGAAACATCTTGAAAGCTTGCATGATGGAACTTCGTAACATGGAATCCTGGAACGCCGAAACAATTCCCCGGGAGCTTAATGCAGTGGCAGATCAACTAGCTAAGGTGGCAAGAGAACTTAATAAGGGTATACTTATTATAGACGATCCACCGGAGAATATTCAGAACCTTCTAGATAATGATTTGATTGAATGCCCCTCATGGCGCTTTATGTACAATACTACTTAGCTGTTTCATATGGGTTTCCCCCTTCCACTTTAATAAAAAAAAATAAATAAATAAATAAATAAATATATATATATATATATATATATATATATATATATATATAAATAAAAACACTTTTGAGTTTTTTTGCTTATGTAAAATATATATATATATATATATATATATAACGAGTTTGAATGTAATAAAGTCATCAATAATTGCTTTCCTTTAATGCGCATCACACAATAGTTTATAACTTACAAATTGAGCACTTAAAAAAAGTATATACACGGTGAATTAGAACAAAGAAGAATGTTAACTTTGTAAGAGATGTTTGTGAAGTTTTCTTAAAGAATGTGATAGTAGGGGAAAATCGAAATTTTCACATATTCAAGAATTTTGCAAAACAGCAACAAGTATTTTTTTTTTTTTTAAGATGAAAGAATTCATTAATTAAGATCCAAGCTCAAAACGTGAACAATAGAGGGAAAAGAAACCATGAAACAGTCTGTACGATCAGTTATGGATGTATAAGCTAAGGCTTCCCGAACTAAGCAGTGGGCGACCCTATTCGCAGACCGTTTAAGTTAACATAACTAGAAGCTAATTCTCTAATGTCATCAAAAATAAGTTGGAGAGAAGAAACTGAATCAAAATCATGAAGAATGCCATTAACAACAAGCTGACAATCACTCTGCACTTGTAAATTATCAAACTGCAGGCTCTTGGTCCACTTCAATGCCTCTTGGATACTGATCGCCTCTGCTTCATCAGGACAAAAATCTCCACTCCAAGGAAGACGGCAAGCAGCATGAGGTAAGGGCACATGTTCAAATGTTCAATCCACGTTCACTGCAATTAAGTTCTTCTGTCTTTAATGTGAAAACAACGTGTACTTTAGTACTTACATTTCAACAAATTAAATGTAGCGTGCTTCCGTTGTCGTCCAGCGGTTAGGATATCTGGCTTTCACCCAGGAGACCCGGGTTCAATTCCCGGCAACGGAAGTTATAATATTTTGTTGTGAAATCATTTTGTGCAGCTCGCTTCAGGATAATTAATACTGTAATATATTCACTTTAAGAAATAGAGATGGGAATTCTATTTAGGGTAATCCTATCTATCCCTCCAAATATTTTTACTCCTTAAATATTATTTTTTTAATTGAATAATTAACTTTCTTTTTAAGTAATGATGGGTTCACCTAAATCATGAACACCAATAATTTTAAGCTACATCATGGGAGAAAATCAATGGAATTACATTCCATTGGAAATTTAAATCAATGGAAACACATTCCGTGATATCAAAAAGAAAAAAAAAAAAAATTCTCGAGTGACTAATAATCTACCAAATTTATTCTATTACATTTGGGTTTGTGGTTGTTGACGGCGTCGACGCTTCCTCTTCTCAGGTTGAGATTTTACTGCTACCAGTGTTGCAAAAATCCCACCTAGGTGCCGATTAATTCCTTCCTAGGCGCTAGACGCCGGTCGACCACCTAGCGTATCACCTTAAGTGGTGGTCTAGGCGGTTGGCCGGCTAAGCGACCGCCTAAGCCGCCTAAGCACCGCCTAGGCCGCTTAGGTGCTGACCGCCTAGACGCCGATTAAACCTCCTAGGCATCGACTAAGCCGCTTAGTCGGCCAATTAACTATTGTTTTTCTTCTTTTTTTTTTTAATGTGTTATTTTACTCAAAACAACATCGTTTTGAGCAAAATAACCTAAATTGTACAAACTCTTGTTATTTTTAAGTTAATATTTAATATTTTAGTATTAACTATTAAATTATTATATAATTTATAATTATTAGTCTTTAAAAATTGAAAATAGTTAAACAAATCTTTAAAAAATAAAAAATAAAATAAAATAAAATAAATACACTGGCACCTGAGCGCCGATTAATCTCCGCCTAGACGTCCTAAGCGCTAGGCACTTCCCGAGCACCTAGCGATTTTTCCACCATGATTCCTACTGTAGGGAGGCAAGGTGTTGTTGTCGCTCACTACGTTCGGCTGCGAGACCTGCTCTTCCAACAAGTTGTGCATCTCATATGTACGCAAGCTTGATTTCCACCGTCCTGGTAGTTCGCCCCAGCGCCGTCACCGCTGCTTGTGTAGGTATAGCATAAATTCCTAACAGTGCACAGCCTCGACTCTGGCACAAAAAAGTAAAAATAAATTTCTTCAGAACATTTTTTTTTGAAGGCAAAAGAGAAGACTGTAAAGTGTTCAGAACTTAAAACTAAATGTATACAACTTTATCATTTCAGAAGTGCCAGGAAACTATCTAATTCGATCCAGAAATCTAATGTCCTACTGAAATTTCAGGAATTTAATATTAGAGTAAGCTTCATAATTCCTGATCTGTTCATGTTCATTGATCCACAATTATTCTATACCATCATTTCTTACTTTTCTTGCTTATATAAATAAATAAATTTAAATAATTCATGATCTGTTCATGTTACAGTAGGCGCTAGTAGGATGATTGACTAGCGCTTAAGCGGTCTAGGCAGTTCTAGGTGGCGACCTATAAAAATACAAAATTAATTCATGTGTATGGATGTATGTCATATATTATATTATATATATTATATATATCTCTCTTAATTCTCTTACTTATATAAATAAATAAATTTAAATATATATAAATATAATAATAAAATTAACAAGGCCGACTCGCTCGAGTTAACTCGGCTAACTCTACCAAGTTGAGCGAGTTAACTCGGTCAAATTTGTCCTAGTCGGCCGTTAACTCGGCCCAGTCGGCCGAGTTAAGCGCTAGGCGGGCCGACCACCTAGGCGGACGCTTAGGGTGCAATTCGCCTCGATCTAAAAGCGCCTAACGCCTAGGCGGGTGCCTAGGCGGCCTAGACGGGAATTTTTGCAACAGTGAAATAAATATGAATCACCATTCTCCAAAGAGCATGAACATTGAAAATGAGTCCCGCTGCTTCTCCGGCGGGGTGATTGTTGTTAGGCTGCCCGACCCCGACACCTACTAAGATGAGGCCTTTGTTGATGCATATGCTACTACTGTTGCCATAGCTCAAAACCCTTATTGTACATCTCCTCATTCTTGTTGAACATATATAAGTTCCAATTGTTGTTGCTAGCTCCTAGGTTTTCTCCTCCTAAGCTGAAAAAATCCAAACATAAATTTCTACTCAAAGAAGAAGAAGACACAAGGAAAATTTTACCCCCAAACCTAATGCCTAAATAACGCCATAGTGACAGAAAGACTCTTAATGCCTAAATAACGCCATAGTGACAGAAAGACTAATAGTGGAAGACAAAAACTTGTGTGAGACCATCTCACAAGTCACAATTCATGAGATGGGTCGGATCTTAATTAAATATTCAACCCATTAATCAAAATTCGACTCGTCTCACGGATTGAGACCTGTGAGACGGTCTCACACAAGTGTTACTCATAATGGAAAGATTTTAATAGTTAAGTGCCATATTTGTCCAAAAAGCAAATTTCACTTTTAGTCCTCGACTATTGTACTGTGGCATTACCACATTTAGTCATATTCTTTTAATTTTGCCATATTACATCAATTAGTTTGACCAACTTCCCCTTTTAGTCCTCAACTATTATGGCATTACCACATTTAGATATATTCTTTTAATTTTGTCTGATTACATCCATGACTTTCATTTGATTGCCACATTAATTTTCCATTAAAAATTCCATTATTTTTATCGTTAGAAATATGAGTTATTTGATTAAATCCTTTTATATTTACGATATTTCTAATATGTTTGAAATATGAGTTACGATATGTGTAATGATTTTTTTCTTTGTTATTTGTTAATTCTAACGGTACAATAATGAAATTTTTAACAGAAAGTCATAGACGTAATATGCCAAATTAAAAGAATATGACTAAATGCGGAATGCCATAATAGTCGAGGACTAAACGTGAAAGTTGCTCAAAGTCATAGATGTAATATGACAAAATTAAAAGAATAGGACTAAATGTGGCAATGTTACAATAGTCGTCGATGACTAAAAGTGAAAGTTGTTCAAAGTCAAAGATGTAATATGACAAAATTAAAAGAATATGACTAAATGTGGCAATGCCACAATAGTCAATGACTATAGAATTTGCTCTTTGTTCAAATTAAAAGACGAGTACCAAATGTGAAAAATCACTATAGTCGGGAGACCTTTGTCGGAATTAATTCGATAAAAAATGTACTCTTTGCACTATCACTCAAAACAAGAACATAAATATTAGGGAAAATTATCATTTTAGTCCTTCAATTGTTTCTCAACTTTCAATATAGTCCATAGTTTTCAATTTCAACTAATTTGATCTTTGAATTGTTTAAAATTTCTATCAATTAAACCTGATAGTATAAATACACCTGCACCGATCGGTATCACATGATCGGTAGGTCGGCATCTCGACCCGACCAGTTAGCGGTCCGCTCGCCTTGGACTGGACGATGCTTCGCTCGGCTAGTCGAGGTCATGTCGAGGTCCGCCACGTGCTCCATCCCGCTTGGGCAAGGAGCGAGGCGGACGCATGCGCACCACGTTCTCGCCATGCCGGAGCCCCGGCGACCGCGACTTTCCCCTCTTATAAATACCGCATTTATGAGGAGAGAGAGATCTTTTGGCTGATTCTAAACTAAGTCTTGAAGTGTGCTCGGACAATAGGAAAGCCCACTGCCGACCCGCCGAGCCCTTCGAGCCCTTTTTGTATCCTAAACCGGGCTTGGATCCTTTGGATTAATAAGAGATCGTATTTCCCGTTTTAGCTTCGTATTGCCGTATTTCACATTATCAAAACCCTTCAAGAATCAAATTGACAAAATTTTAGAAATAGAAAAATCGTCATTTGGTCTCTTGAAAGGATTTAATTGATGAAATTTTAAATAATTCGATGATCAAATTAATTGAAATTGAAAACTAGAGACTACATTAACAGTTGAAAAACAATTAATGAACCAAAATGATGATTTTCCTAAATATTAAATTGTGTTTTTATCTTACCACGAAAATGGAAAAACAATTTCAAACTAACTTGTCACGGTAACAAAATACTAAAACACTGATTTGGAGACGCCACGTGGACCCAGACATTATAATCAAACTCATACCATCCTCGTACAAAAATCTTGTTCTACCCACGCCACCCGCAAAGCACTCAGACTTGTAGGTTTTTTTTTTTTTTTTTTTTTTTTTGAGAAAACTCAGACTCGTAGTTAAATAGGGAAAATGTTGACATGTAAAGTCTACCATAAAATTTCTAATGCATATACAATAGGAACTTGCATGCTGCGTATCAGCTCATGCACTATAACAGTGCAATGCATGAATTGACACATTTACAATTTTACATGGTAATATTTATATTTTTGAACATTTTTGCAGGTGAATGGCTATCACAAAATTCTAGAAAAAAAAATAATATAATACTCAAACAAATTGGACAAAATTACATGGTGGTAACTCCCACAGGCAGCAAATGGGCAGCAAGCCACCTGGTTTAAAAGAATTGAATTTCAAGCTCTTTTTTTTCTTTTTCTTTTTTTAATAATCCTTTTAACCAAGTTTTTTATCAGATCCTTTGAGGTTAAGATTGAACCATTTTTTCTTCTTGGACTCTGAACTTCCATCTTCTGGACTCTCCGCCTTAAAATCTTCGCCAGGAGGTCTACTGCTACTTCCATTACTGAAAAGTCCACTCCCATTACCACCAACATTAGCAACTGCCCTTGTGATGGTGAAGGAAGAATGGATGGTGTCTCGTTGTTTAAGAAGTTCCTCAACCTGTTGGTAGGAAAAAAAAAATCAATTGAGTAAAATATAAAACGCAATTTTTATGGCTTAATATCACACTCAGACATTCTCCCTGGGTTGGAAGTACCACAAGTTAGCAAAATATTTCATAGAAACATCATGGGGGAAAACATTTGAGGAACTTACTGACTGCTTCTCCTGGCTGTATCTGTTGGTGACTTCCTGGAAACGTGCTAAAGCCTGCGAACAAAATATTGACAAAAAGATTAACCGGAATGTATACAGATGCAATCACTAAGCACCAAGCTAGAGAGCAGGGAGGCAACCTTTCTATACTCTGTCTCAAACTGTCGAAGCTCATTTCTCTTGCTTAGAATCTGAGCCTCAATATCCTTCAGCTTACATGTTGTATCCTCATATGTCTTGGCACAAAGAGCCTCAATTGTGTACGTTGCAGGTTTAAAGAAGTTATCCCCTGCACATAAAAAAAAAAAAAAAAAAAAAAAAAAAAAAAAAAAAAAAAAAAAAAAAAAAAAAAAAAAAAAAAAAAAAAAAAAAAAAAAGGTTGAGTCCTAGGCAAGTTTTAAATAACGAGTCACAGTAACCAAATGAGAATAATTGAGTCCAGACCATAAACAGCAAAAATATGAGTGCCAGACTTTAGCTCTGAGATTTCACAAGGTTGAAGGCCTTCCAGCCTTTTGAAAAAAGCAGCTTCCGGATCCTTGGCCATTGCTAACTACAAAGAAAAACACATTTATAAAATATGATACACCCTTGAAATTGTTTTGAAATGAAAAGATGTGAATATACACACCGCATTTACTGTTGAATCCATTCTATAAACCAGAAAATGCAAGAAATACATCCCTGCTGATGTCACCTTCCCTGCTTTTTCACTATCTTCCTGTTTTCATTGACAAAACATCAGGTTTATTAAGTCTAGACTAGAGAAAAAAATCAATAAAAAAATGTCACATAAAAACAAGTTCCTTAAATCAGTAAACATGCATTGATTTCTATGTAGCATTTAATCTTTATTTTTATTTATTTATATAAGCAATAACAACTGTAATTAGGAAAAAAAAAACACGGAGGTGTTTACAGCATTGCAAAAGTTCTTATTCATAATTCTAGGCTAATGTTGAATTTACAAAGTCCCATGTATAATATACTACATTAACAGCCATTTTAATCTAATATGCAGGACAAGAAGACCTTTTTAACCAACATTAGTTTCAACAACAGAGTCATCAAAATGGAATTCCCCTCAAATATGCATGTTGAAAATATTGAAAGTACCGCTTTTGAATAACTACACCCATTGGAAGCCATGATATGAACCTTGTTGAATTATGAAAACTAGAAACCTTAGTGTAGCCCAAGTTTGAACCTAACCTATTAAGTTAAGGCCATAAAGTTCCTATATAAGCATGTCTAACCTCTTATCTTAGAATGCATGCAATCTAGTGCAATATATTATCAATACAATCATATATTATTTCTTTATCTGGATCACACATTTTTCTTTTGCCTAACTAGTGGGCAGTGATTATTCGCCTACCCACCAAACCTTTCAATCCCTCAATTTCAACATCGTATTAGACCCTAGATGCAAATCTATACATTTTCAATAACAAATTTTAGTTTTTTTTTTTTTCCTGAGATTTTCTTCTCATCATAACAGCCAATTCTTATTCAAACCGGTTCCAGTGGTTTTTTGAAACTAACACAACCAAATTCTTCAAGATGCTGTCACGACCTATCGCCAAAGAACCCATCACTGGAGCATTGGTGACTAACTGCCAGATCTTCTCTAGTGGTCCAATCACCTTACTGCAAACACCATTGGACTCATTTCCCTTCAGCAATCAAGCCTATAAAATTTCAGAAACTGCCTTTGCTATTGGTCCAATCACCTTACTGCCAACACCATTGGAATCATTTCCCTTCGGCAATCAAGCCAACTGCCAGCATCACGGACCGGCACGTGGCTGAGGCCACCTTTGATGACTGTCTCATGAAAAAAATTTCAGATCCCTTCTTTGCCATTTTTCAGTCTTTCTAATGCCATTGTTTTTTGCCACCTAGAATATTCTAGGTTTTTTGGCATTGTCATGTACATTTCCTTATTTCCAATGTGCCATCTTTATTCCCCAAGGGTGTCCAACTTTGGCACTACCATATTCTATTCCCAAAAGCTGTTTGTTAAACCAGTGTTCTTTTTTGTTTTTTTTTTTTTTTTGCTAAAGGCTTCACTTCATTGCGTTGGGGCTATCTTCATTACTATGGGCTAGATGTATCCCTTGTTCCTGCTCCGTTTCACCTCTACCATACTTGATGGGCAGTTTGACATTTGCCCTAGAGCTCTTGTGTTTCCGTGTGATTGAGGTTGTTCGTGTTCAGTTCCATCCTTTGCGCTTTCATTTTCATTCCCAAGAGTCGTGCATAATGTTGTGTCTTTCGAAACCATCCAGCACTATTATCTATCTTCTAGTCACATCTAATCTTCTTTTGTAGTTTTGAGTAAGGTGGAGTGCCTGTAGTAATTCAAGCTTGGAACTTCTAGATGTTCTAGCTTGAGGAGTGTTGAATTATAGAAACTAGAATTAATAATTAATTCCAAAAAAAAAAATCACTACAATTCTCAATTAATTAATTAATTAATTTTGGATTTAACTGTCATTGAAATCCAAATTTAATTGTTGATTTCCACTCAAATTAATTTATAGTGCATTATTATTCGTTAAACCCCAAAACTAAAGAGGGGAAACAAATTAACAATAAAAAGAAGCAACAAAATGACTGCAAATCCCAAGTAGGTAAATATATTTATTTACCCAAAAAAAAAAAGAAATTACTAAAAATCCCCATTGTTTAAAATATTTTAACAATATATAATAATGATTATTTTCTAGATATTTAAAAATTAATATTTTCTAGAAACAAAAATATTATTTAAACATGTAAATATTATACTAAAATTAAAATTATATATATGAATATGTATGTATAAAAAAAATATAAATCGTCACTTTTTTTCAATATGATTGTGCACATTCATAGAATTAAATATAAGAAAAAAATCACCAATATAATTCATACATACGATAAAATTATTTATTTAGATAACCTATTTAGCTCGAATTAATCAAAATTATTTAAATTAAGCAAATACAACCAAATAAGGAAATCAGAAAATAAAATACTACTATTATCTATTTATATCACTTTACTGTTAAATAATTCCAAAAAAAATCACTGAAAATCCTAATTAATTTAATACTTGTAAACAATTTCAAAAACCAAAAGAAAAAATAAATTTATTTTAGTCATCCTGATTTCTCAGATCAGAAGAAAACCATATCTCCAAATTATTTATTAATACAAAAAGTTGGGCACTGATGCATTTATTTATGGTATGCTGATAATGAGACTCCCTTATAACAATCAATAAAGGGATTAATAATAAGCAAATGCTAGAAACTAAGACTGCAATACCTGCAAGGCCAGCCCATAACCTCCATTTATATCTTGCTCAAAATAAAGTAGCTGCAACACAAACAACAGGTGAAATGCAATTTAGTATCTTAGTTTGCTAGAACTGCAGGTAAATTACATGCACACAGCACATATATCCAATTTAGAAACGGCCTACAAGATAACTATTGATTATCACTGGTGGATGATAAATAATTTATGAATTTACCTTAAATTTGCTTTGAGCAGCTGAGGTTACTCTAACTACTATCCCTGAAACAGCTTGTTCCTCGCTAATTGTTATACCAAAAAAATGAGCACTTTGCTTCTCGACCTGCAAGAAAACTTGAGTGAGCAACTAGCAAAAGCCTAATGAACAACATTTTGTTCTGCTCTTCAAGAAATTTAGAAACAACAAACCTTTGCACTAAATGATGTTCCAATTGGAAGAGGCCTGATTGTGACAGTTCCATTTAAAGCCTCCTCAAGAACATTAGCGGAAATGGTAGTCTTAATAGGGACTCCCAACTTGCTATCCAGACAAGTAAATCAAATGTTACCAAATCAATCACAAGAATATTTTAGATAGCATGTTTGGGCAAAAGAATACCTGAATAAAGCTGCAAACACTGTGTTAACAGTTCCAAGGTTGGACAAATCAACTTCCATATCCATTCCATCCACATCTAGAGCCTTAAACATTTAAAATATCAAAGTTCCATCAATTGACGGATGCGGCAAATTACTAAAAGAACCACAATCAGGTGAATCAGTAGAAAGTTATAATTCAATTAGAAAGAATAAAACTGAAACAAATTTATTTATGCTCTAAATGCCAAAATGGTAAAAACAATAATGCAATTTCAACTGTTTTAAGCAATAATAATGAGTGCTACTAATTTTGAAAAGATGATAGATTATGGCTTTAACTAGAGTATGCTTACTTGTTAGAGATCCATAAAAACTGCCATCAAAACAAATTTACCAAACTAAAATCCAGAAAAAGTAAGATAAGATTATGCATTCAGATGATAACATGAGAAGCAGAACTGGGAGTTAGAATGTTAGATTCTAACATCCTTGAATTCAGGCATGTTAAAGAGACAGCCTTCAATTTAAGATTTTATGATTTGTTGTTCCACCTTACTCATATAGATGTAGACATGTAGTTATCTAAACATGTTTATGTCCATACAGCTGCCTGGCCTCAGATGTTAGTTAAGACAATTAGATTTAGTAACTGCAAGTTTAGTTTTTCCCAGTTCCAAAAAAGAACAAACACAATAAATTAAATTCAGTCTGGCAAGGTCAGCAGAAATTGTTCTGGCTTCTTGAATATAAATTGCATATGCTAGGACTATGATTCTGTGCCTCAGACAAATGTGTAAGATGCATAAAGGGTCAGATGCAATTTTAGATTTCTCACCCCAAAACCCATAGGGGCAAAGAAAAGAATACAAAACCCACTATTCTGACATTGATAGACTTTACAGAAACAAGTTGAGTTGCTTCCAGGGTTGAATCTAATTAATTAATAGCTATTTCCTAAACTCAAGGTTTCAGCAAACTAGCAAGCAAAATATCTCATAACAAAACCAAAGGTTGTTGATGCTTTAACTGAACATTTCATATCACAACTACTGAGGAGCTATAATCCTTAGTAAAAAGACTTTTAGGCATTGCTCTTAGACAAAATTTAAGAATCCGGTTAGTCTAGTAAACAAGGGCTTTACAACTGGATGTACATGCAACAGTCAGAGATGACAAAAGAATTGCAAACTAAGGTAGTTACACTTAGCATTCCACCATAAAATTAAGAAAGCACCTCAAATCCAGCCATATCATATCGCCTCCTTTTCTCAGGATCAGATAAAATGCCATACGAATATGCAACCTCCTTGAAAAGTTCTGAAGCTTCAGGATTGTCAGCATTTTTATCAGGATGATACCTGCATAAATTCAAGCAAATAAATCATATATAAAACTATCATTGAATCAGAAAATTCCCAAACACCATATTCCAACCTTTGCAATTATAGAAATTTCCTCCACCAATTATCCCCAAGTTTACAGCCAACTCCAATTACACCAAATTCACTAATTCCAAGCTTCAAGTACCCATGTCAACATACTTTCAGCACTTGGATATAAGTCAAGAACACCTCTAACCACATTAACAAAACTTTCACAAAATTGATAGACATGTCATGTAGAATTTTGGAAGTAACAATTCAGCTTAAACAACTGTCTAATTCCACACACTTAACAAAATATAAACTCTCAGAGAAGTTTTTATAATTCGAAGTAGCTCATACTCATCAATTTAAAATGTTAGCATACATATATTATCAAACTATTAAACAACACAATTAACTTTAAAAAAAAAAAAAATTATAGAAGAAGAAACCTTCACATACTTGAGAGCAAGTTTTCTGTAAGCTGTTTTTATCTCTTGATCGGAAGAATCCTTCGTAACACCCAAAACCTCATAGGGATCTCTCCGCACCGATAGGGCTGACGACCCCTCGATTTTCGAGCCACCCATCGGAATTTTGCTCACTTCAAGAAACCTTTCTCCTTGAGCTATCTATCCGATTCTAATTGCCCAATAGGCCTTCCGAACATAAAATCTCCCTATTTCTAGCCTGAAAATCTACCAGCATTGACCAAATATTTTTCACAAAATGCAGAGCATTGAATCCCTTGTTTTTCTTTGGGATTAATGAGAATTATTGAACATTTAACTGATAAGATATAAAGAAAACAGTAGCAGGTCTACTTTACAAGAATGAAGGATGTGAAGTAGATAATTATTAGACATACAGATCTGGTTATGTACATAAACAGAAAATTAGGGTTTTGAAAAATTTACACAGGATGTGAATGATGTGAAATATGATCTCAAATAAGAGGAACAGAGAGAGAAAGGGGTGACCTTCACTTTTTGCTTGTGTACCTGTCAGAAATGATATTATATTATACCAGCCAATTTTTGGACATGATTATTTAATAATTAATAATATAAATAAATGTTTTCAAAAAAATAAAATAAATAAATTAATACTATCTGTCAAATTACTATGTAGTGTCATAGTGTGCAATCCTTATACCATGGACTCTTTCACAATACACAAGGTGCATGTGTATGAAAAACTTCTTGTTATGTGCCCGTGTTCGAATAATGAACGTTTATGAGTTAGAATAATGTACTTTATATGTTAGAACAATGTACTTTATACGTTAGAACAATGCATTTTATGTGTTAGAAAAATGAATTTTTTTTAGATCAGATAATGTATTTTTTGAGTTAAAATGTTGTACTTTATGTGTAAGAATAACGTTTTTATGAGTTATAATAAAATATAATGTACTTTATGTGTTAAAATAATGAAATTTATGAGGTAAGATACTATATTTTATTAATTAGAATAATGTATTTGACGGTAAATATGTTACCGGTATATTATGAGTATTCTTAGTATCAGTGTTGAGTACAATGTTGAGTACAGTGTTCAGTGCAATGCTCGGTACAATAGTGAGCTCTAGTATAGTAATGTTGTGTATCATAAACAAAAGTGTCCCCTAACAAAGTGTACAAGTCTGCTACTTATACTATGGCTGCAACGACTCTTCCTCTAGTGAGTGTAACGGAGTGCCAGTAATGGTGAGCTGCATTGAGTGCTGGTAATGCTGAGCTGCATTGAGTGCTGGTAATGGTGAGCATTCATTGAGTGCTGTGTTGTGATAATGGAGAGCCGTTGGAGTAATTATCAGCACTAAAAGTGTCGTCTTTGTGTAACGGGTGACCGTTTGTTGCCTTCGGGTCAGTGCTGATGCCCAATTATCCTGTCACCAGTCCCCCCACTCCCTAGCAAACGAGAGTGATTGAAGTGGTTTGGGAGTAATGGCGTGTGTAAAAATTGTTTGCTTTTTTTTTTTTCGAACGAACAGTAAGAGGGTTGTGGCCAAGGTCAGACCTCGGCCAATTTTGGCCGTTTTTTTTTTTTTTTTTTTTGTTTGCTTTGTTTTTTCTTTTTTCCTTTTTTTTTTTTTGCGTTCTGTGCGCGAGCTTACTTCGACCAGCCGTAGGCTCGGTCAAAGGTCAGTTCTCCCGTCAGGTGGCTAGCGAGATCGGATCTCGTGCCGACTAAGGGAGTGGAGTTTTTTTTTTTAAGTAAATAATTACTGACGGACCATCAGCGAATGACATGTTTTTTGCGCTGCGCGGGCTTCCCCTCTAGCTCACTGTCTCTTCCTTCCTCGCCCTGGTTGCACTTTCTCTTTTTGGTGTTGGAGGCTGAAGGCTCAGGATCTTCTTCCTTTCGCCACACATTGTCGAGTAGGCTTTGTTGATGTTGGTACTGTCCCGGGTACTTAACGAATTGAGTGAAGTATCCGCTCTGCACCAGTTCCTCTACTTATCCTTTTAAAGTATGGCACTCGTCAGTATCATGTCCAACTTATTGGTGGAACCGACAGTACTTGGTTTGGTCCTCGCACGTAGAAACTGCCATACACTCTGAGGAAAATGCACCATTCCAATTTCCTCGGCGTGACTTAAGATCACGCTAACCAGGTGAGTAAGAGGTGTTAAGTGTCGCGGTGGGGCGAGACAGGGCCTTTCTTGAACTTTTCCCTTCGTTGTGGATAACTGGTTTGGGTGTGGTGCGTGGTTGGTCGGACCAACTTTGTCAGGTCGCCCACTCCTCCTGCCCTCCTGCCCTCTTTCTCATCTTTTTTCTTTCTATCAACCTCATCGCCCTTGGCATAGCGGTTTGCTATCCTCATTAGCTCCTCATAGGAGCGTGGATGGTGAGTGTTCAGTTGTCTATGAAAATTGCCTGACCTCAATGCCTGGATGAACATGAGGATTGCCGCCTTAGAATCGAAGTCGCACACATTGTTGACTTCCGTCTTCCATTTGGTTAAGAAATTTCTTAAGCTTTCGCCTCTGTCCTGTTTTACTCCGTAGAGATGTGAAAATGATTTCTTATGTTGTATATGTCCAGAGAAATAAGTCAAGAAATGTTTGGACAACTCCGCAAAGTTTTGGATCGAACCTTCCGGAATCGTGTTGAACTAATCTTGGGTGGTTCCATCCAGAGTGGTCAAAAATGTTCTGCAAATTATGGCGTCGCCTGCCCCGGTCATTACCATGGCTGCCTTGTACCTTGTCATGTGGATACGCGGGTCAGAAGTCCCAGTGTAGGCCTTGATGGTGGGCAACCTAAAATCTCTTGGGAGGGGCGCATCCATTATACTAGGAGAAAATGGAGCGGCCATCCTCACTTCATGTTCTGGTGAATGTTCTCGTGCTTCTACCCTTCTCTCTAGCTCTTCTATCTGTTTTTGAAGTTTTTCCACCACTTCCTTCTGCATGTTTGGGGTTTGCTTGAGTGTCGTGGGCTGACACGGAGTTAGCCCCTTAGACTCACCCATCCCTTCCATTCGGTGCGACTGCTCACCTTGTTGTGGACCCTTAGTCCTTTTGGTCTTCGGTTGTGCCCACAACTTTGGCTGGATAGTATCTTTTTCACCCCACCGTCCCATGGCGGGCATAGAAACGGTTGGCCGAGTTGCACCATGATACAGATGTTGGGTCCTCTGTTCCTCTATTTCCTCCTTCTGCGCGAATGCTTGGGGCAGTTGAGCTTGAGATCGCACTTCCACCTCTGGAGGAGGCGGTGGCGGTGGTGGGGCCTGGCCTTGCATTCCTGCTACTAGTTGGGTCATCGTCGCCGCCGCCTGTTGGATGACCTGCGCTGCTGCTTGGAAGTCCACGGCTTGGATGGGAGTAGCATTCACTGGGAGGGGAGCGCGGCCCCCACCGTGGTTGTTGTTGAGTTGGCTACAGAGATCACCTTCTTGGTGATGATTGTTGTTGATCTGGCTGTGAAGATCACCCTCGCGACGATCTCCCACGCGGTTGCTATTGAGCTGCTCACGAAGATCACCCAGGGGTGACCATTGTTCACTTGACGAGAACCATGAGATCTACTGGATCTGGATTGCGCCATCGACAATGATGAGATGAGCTGGGTGTTTTTGTGCTTTTGTAAAGTTTCCCTGAGATTTGATCTCGGCTCTCAACAAGAGCACCAATGACGGTAAATACGTTACTGGTATATTATGAGTATTCTTAGTATCAGTGTTGAGTACTGTTATGCGCTGAGAGGATCGGGAACGCGTCAGCCGAGGGTGAACAGGACTGGAGGGGCGCGCGGGCGGAATCGGGGTTGCCTTGGTTCTACCTATGGTTGTAGTCACGGATAGAAACAAGAAAAAGAGTGTATAAAAGAGAGTAATTCTGAAGGTTTCTGGAGTTCTTCTGCTCCCAATAGACATTAACCAATAGAAATCTGATGATCCTCACCACAAGCTCAGAACTCCTTAAATATAAAGAAAGCAACGGTAAAACCCATAAAAATAGGAACCCAAATAAGTAGGAAGACTAAAATAACAGCTAAATTATTTGAATAAGTCTTGAGCTCAGTGCTATGTTTCTCTTCTGTTGCGCCTTTGGTATGTTTTCCCCACAAATGCATCAGCACACCCCCCCAAATCAACGAGCTTGTCCTCAAGCTTGAAGTCCGGAAAGAGCAATCGAAAATTATCCAAAGGCTCCCAAGAAGCGTCCTCGCGAGTTCCGCCTGCCCATTGCACTAAGATTTCGGGAACACCTCTGTTCAAGCGTGAGGTGAGCACAACCTCAGGGCGAAGTAAAACGCGGGCATCGCGAATCGGGGGAAGCTCGGGTAAAGAGTTCGGCGGGTCGCCCCGATAGAGCTTCAACAACGAGACATGGAAAACATCATGAATACGGCTACCTGCAGGTAAGGCCAGCTGATAGGCCACACTCCCAATCCTTTGAGAGATCAAGAAGGGCCCAAAGTACCGGGGGGAAAGTTTATGGAATAAGCGTTTGTTGACGGAGACCTGCTTGTAGGGGTGGAGGCGGAGCAAAACCCAGTCGCCAACCGCATATTCAATATCCCTGTGCTTTCGATTAAAAGATTGAGCCATGCGGGTTTGCGCACGCTGAAGCTGTTCCCAGATGGTGACCAAAAATGTGTCGCGGTCGCGTAATGCAACATCAACAGCATCCAACTTCGACACCCCAGGTTCGTAAGACAAAAGGCGAGGGGGCTCGCGACCATAGAGTACCCGGAAAGGAGACGTCTGCAGTGCGGAATGATAGGAGGTGTTGTAGCAGTACTCGGCCCAAGGAAGCCAACCAATCCACTTTTTTGGGAAGTCTCTGACAAAACAACGAAGGTACATTTCGATGGTTCGATTTGTCACCTCAGTCTGACCATCCGTTTGCGGGTGATAGGATGAAGACATGGACAGCTTCGTGCCGCTCAGGCGAAAGAGCTCCCTCCAAAAGTTGCTAGTGAAAGTCGAGTCTCTGTCGCTGACGATTGTCTCCGGAAGGCCATGAAGCTTGACAACGTTCGCAAAGAAAGTGGCTGCGACTGTGGAAGCAGAATAGGGGTGACTCAAAGGAATAAAATGTGCATATTTAGATAAACGATCGACTACTGACAAAAGTACCGACTTCCCTTGGGCTTTAGGCAGACCCTCAATAAAGTCCATGGAGATGTCACTCCAAACGAGCGAGGGAATCGGCAGTGGCTGAAGTAGTCCAGCCGGATGAAGATTTTCCCACTTGCAACGTTGACAAGTGGGGCAGTTACGCACAAAGTCACGAACATCCTGTCGCATCCCGGGCCACGAAAATTCTCGCGAGATCCGAAATAAAGTCTTTTGAGCGCCCTCATGTGTCACATCATGGATTCCTGCAATAACAATGGGTATGAGTTTAGACTTGTTTAATAAAAAGATTCTACCTTTGTAGCGAACGAGGCCATCTAAAACAGCCCAATGTGGCCTTGTCGAACCGTCGTGGATACGTTGTAATAAAGCCTTAGCATCCTCGGAGCAGCTGAGTTCATCACGTACAGAGTCTAATAAGGAAGAGACAGGTCCCGAAAGGGCAAGTAGAGAGACGCCAGGGACGTCGTTATCATCCCGTCGGGATAGGGCATCGGCCACAGTGTTTAGGCGGCCGGCACGGAATTCAACTTCAAAGTCGTAGCCAAGGAGTTTGCTGATCCAATGGTGTTGGGGTGATGTCGTGAGACGCTGCTGCAACAAAAACTTAAGACTATAGTGATCGGTGCGTCAATAAACTTGCGACCCCACAGGTAGTGACGCCAATGTCGAATTGCCTGAGATAGCCCAATTAATTCCTGCTCATAAGAAGCTAATTTATGATGACGAACCGCTAGCCGACGACTGAAGAAGGCAATGCGGTGGTTGTCCTGATGAAGAACCGCACCGATGTCGACGCCGAAGGCATCACATTCAACCACGAACAACCTATTGAAATCAGGAAGCCGGAGGACGGGAGCGGTAGTGAGAGCAATCTTAAGTTTGTCGAAGGCGACAGTAGCATCCTCGGTCCACAGAAAATTGTTTTTGCGTAGCAGTGAAGTCAAGGGGCCAACGATCACACCGAAGTCTTTTATAAATTTGCGGTAGAAACCCGCCAAGCCCAAAAATCCCCGTAAGGATTTAACTGATTGGGGACGGGGCCAGTCAAGAACAGCTTGGACCTTGCTAGTGTCCATCGAGACTCCCGAGGCGTTAATGACGTGACCCAGGTAGCAAACCCGTTCGGTGCCAAAGGAGCACTTGGAACGTTTTAGTAATAACTCATGGCGGCTAAGGAGGCTAAACACTGTTCGGACGTGTTGAATATGTTCCACCCATGACCTGCTATAAATTAAGATATCATCAAAAAAGACTAACACAAATTTACGTAATAGGGATCCGAAAACCTCATTTATAAGGGCCTGGAAAGTTGACGGGGCATTGTAGAGTCCAAACGGCATGACGAGGAATTCAAAATGGCCGTGATGGGTCCGGAAGGCAGTCTTTTCCACATCGTCATGATACATTCGAATTTGATGGTACCCCGAGCGCAAGTCTAGTTTAGTGAAATAGCGTGCATCATGCAATTCGTCCAGTAGTTCTTCGATGACGGGAATAGGAAACTTATCTTTGACTGTTTTGGCGTTTAGTTCGCGGTAGTCGATGCAAAATCGCCATGAGCAATCCTGTTTATGTACCAGTAAAACTGGAGAAGAGTAAGGGGAACGGCTAGGTCGTATAATACTGAGTTCCAACATGGAGGTACACTGGCGTTCAATTTCGTCTTTCTGGGCTTGAGGGTAGCAGTAAAGTCGAACAGCGACCGGATCAGCGCCATGCAAAAGTAGTATTCTATGATCACAGTCCCGTTGTGGCGGCAAAGTCTTCGGTTCCTGAAAAAGGGAAGGAAAATCAGCCAGAACGTGATCAAGGGCAGAAGCAATACTCGCCCGAGGCTGCACCGCGTGCAGTATAGCAGAAGAATTAATACGAGCACCCTGCCACGTGATGTTGCGATCATTGTACAAGAAACTCATAGTGAGGGCGTTAAAATCCCAGAGAATAGCACCCAAAGTGCGAAGCCATCTGACACTCAACACCAGTTCGAACCCAGCGAGCGGAATGACATATAGGCTAACCGAAAAGCGCTGACCGTCCTTCCAGAGGAGCACCTCGTCGCACACGCCGAAACCCATGATCCGCTCGCCATTAGCGACTGCAACCTGCAAAGAAGGGCATTCCCTTATCGTTAGCCCAAGCATTTTGGCCGTATTAGTGTCAACAAAATTATGCGTGCTCCCGGAGTCGATCAATGCAGTGACGGTCGCACGCCCAACATGCATTGTAACTCGCATGGTGATGCCGCAACCCGTTCCTGTAATAGCATGCAAGGAGATTTCTGGGTGGTCAGCATGGGTAGAATCTAGTGGCTGGTCGAAGGTGGTAGAGTCCAGGGCGTCTGGTTCGTGGGTGAAAGCATCGGTGTCGTCAATGACCAACAAGAAGAGTTGCTTGCAGCTGTGCGCCGGTGTCCATCGCTCATCACAGTGGAAACACAGCCCTCTGGACCGCCGATGCGCGTACTCTGAGCGAGAAAGGCGCCGTTCCGGTGGAAGGTAGCTACTGGAATTCACCGATGAGTTCCGCGACCCACCGGGGGGTCGAAACTGCCCAGGCGGTGGTCGGTTTGGTGCGATGGAGTGGCTCGCGAAGGAGCTCGTGGCGGAAGGCGCTGGGGCCTAGGTCTGGTGCTGCGTCCGCGCCGCTGGATGCTGCGGATACAAGGTCGCAGGTCGTGAAGTCCCACCTGTAAAGGAAGAAGAAAGAGTGAAACGAGTCACACCCTGTGCATTAGAAGGATAGATCGGAAAATGCGGAGCAGTCGTAAGTCGTCGAAAATAAGAACGTGCGATGTTCATCGCGACGTCCAAGTCCGCAGGCCGCTGATTTTCCACGTCGACGCGAAGCCATTCGTCCAACCCGGCGGTGTAGAGATCGACCTCCTGGTCTTGGCAGACGGATGGTGTTTGCATTAGCATAGACTGGAACGCATCGTTGTACTCCTCCACGTGGCGCCCATCCTGATTGAGTTTCACGAGGGAGCCGAACACGTTGCTGTGGAGTCCTGGACCAAAACGCAAGAAGCACTTCTGCTTGAACTGCTGCCATGATATCCGAGGTTCCACGAGTTCCAATCGAAAATGCCACATCTGGGCGATGCCAGTTAAATGGAAGGCTGCTGTGCTCACGAAATCCTGCGGAGGCGTGTTCTGAGCTTTGAAAAATTGTTCGCAGTGATGGAGCCAACCGGATGGATTGTCCCTGCCGTCATAGCGTGGGAACTCAAGCCGGGTAAACTTGGGGACGACCAACGGAGGAGGCGGTGGTGTACTGACCGGAGCTTGGTCGAGGTCCGGTTGCGTGTGGCTGCCAGAGGCGCCAGAGGCCTCCGCTTGCCCTTTTCCGGCCAGCAGCTAGCGTAGCAGTTGGCGGATTTCCCCTTGCTCAGCCTGGATGGCTTCGATAGCAGCTTAGAGGACCTGGACTGATAGTTCGGCTGAGGCCTGTTCGCCCATGACGCCGGGCTCTGATACCATATTTGTTATGCGCTGAGAGGATCGGGAACGCGTCAGCCGAGTGTGAACAGGGCTGGAGGGGCGCGCAGGCGGAATCGGGGTTGCCTTGGTACAGTGTTCAGTGCAATGCTCGGTGCAATAGTGAGCTCTAGTATAGTAATGTTGTGTATCATAAACGAAAGTGTCCCCTAATAAAGTGTACAAGTCTACTACTTATACTATGGCTGCAACGACTCTTCCTCTAGTGAATGTAACGGAGTGCCAGTAATGGTGAGCTGCATTGAGTGCTGGTAATGATGAGCTGCATTGAGTGCTGGTAATGGTGAGTATTCATTGAGTGCTGCGTTGTGATAATGGAGAGCCGTTGGAGTAATTATCAGCACTCAAAGTGTTGTCTTTGTGTAACGGGTGACCGTTTGTTGCCTTCGGGTCAGTGCTGATGATTTAGGTTAGGTGCTGATGCCCAATTATCCTGTCAGTATTTTATGTGTTTTTAAACCGTGGTCCACGTAGCTTTGTGGACCACAGTCCACACAATTATGATTGGTGAGAATATCAAGGAGCCTATGTCATGTCTTATATATTTAAAGCCTAGCCTATAGGCCTACCAGCCTAACCTATATATATATATATATGTATATATATATATATGGTCGCACTCATGTGAAAACCAACCGTAGTCGTCAACGTGTCCAGATTTAATGGATCAGATGTAATTTAAAACAAAAAAAAAAAAGACGCGATAGTATTTTTGTAAATAACTTGAACTTTAGTACAAGTAACATGTGTTACAAGTGAAAGTAACTAGTGTAAGTATGCAAGTAAAAGGTGTTTTGAACATTTGTCTTTGATTTTGATGATACTAAATGATAGGAATTTTAGACCCCAATTATTTTATATTCTAGACTTAGGATTTATTTTTGCTCAACATTCAGATGAGAAAAGTTTACAGATTGAGAATAATTTCTTAGAAGAGAGAAGAGACGCAGCTTATGCCCGAATTGCTGAGTATTAGTAGGCGGTCAAACAGCATCAGGATAAGCGAGCCAAAGTCAAGCACCTCCAGGTGGACTATCTAGTCATGAGGGATCGGGAGGCCAGTCGGCCCACCGAAGGAGGTAAATTGGTTGTCAGGTGGGAAGGGCCCTATAAAATCTCAGGAGTTGTGTTCCTAGGACTTACCGACTGGAAACCACGGAAGGCAGGCAAATGCATAAGACTTGGAATGCTCACCATTTGAAGAAGTTTTACCAATATATTAGCTGTTGTTTCTCCTTTATACAATTCGATGTAGGCACTCAGTGGCCATATTAATTGGTGTATTACTTAGCATTTCGAGTAATGAAATTCATTAGTTCGAGCAAATGTGTTCAAGAAGTTAGTTGACTTAGGCCTTCTTAGGCCTTAAGAAGAAAAATGGAGGTTTGGAGTTTGCAGTCAGGAGTTGACTAGTCGCTCTTCCTAGTGAAGTCGGTCGACTACGGAATTTCCAGGCCTTAAGAAGAAAATAGAGGTTTCGAGTTTGTAGTTAGGAGATGACTAGTCGCCCTTCCTAGAAAAATCGGCCGACTTAGGCCTTTTCAGGCTTTAAAAAGAAAATGGAGATTTGGAGTTTGCAGTCAGGAGCTGACCAGTCGCCCTTCCTAGCGAAGTCAGTCGACTTAGGCCTTTTCAAGCCTTAAGAAGAAAATGGAGGTTTGGAGTTTGCATTCAGGAGCTAACTAGTCGCCCTTCCTTGCGAAGTCGGTCGACTTGGGCCTTTTCAAGCCTTAAGAAGAAAATGGAGGTTTGGAGTTTGCAGTTAGGAGTTGACCAATCGCCCTTCCTAGCGAAGTCGGTCGACTTGGGTCTTTTCAGGACTTAAAAAGAAAAGGGAGGTTTTGATTTTGCAGTTAGGAAATGACCAGTCGTCCCTCTTGGCGAGGTCATCCGCGCTGGGCAGTCAGCCCAATACGTTGAAAGACTTAGCAAAAATTGCAATGCAAGATGCAAATGTGTGAAAATGAATGACTGGCAACAAAATAAAGTAAAAAAGTACTTTACATCAAGAGTTTTAATGTAAAAAAGACTACTATCTACCCTAATTAGCTGATTGGCCAGTAGCTTCCTCCGTTGGTCTAGTGGAGGCATCAATCGGAGCAGTAGCAGTAGTCGGGCGGCATCTTTGCAGACTACCGGTTGTCTCTTCCTACTCTTCCAAATCTAGGAGGGCAACCGTGGCATCCCCAACCAGAGTTTGGCGATTGACAGCCAAGTCTAGCGGGATCTGCTGGCCACCATCTTATCCTACGGCCTGCTGGTCCATGACTGTATCCCTTGGTTAGGTACGGGGGTAACTGGGGGTTGTTGGGGCTCCTCTAGGATGGCCAGGAGTTCATAGTGATGGGGGTGAAGTTGGTAAAGTGGGTAACCAGAATTGTGTAGATCTCCTTTTGGATGTCAACCATCCCTAGCTAGTAGTCCTTAGTGCCAAGATTAGCCGAGAACTTTTGTCTCGCGGGAGTAGCTAGCCAGGCCTTGGCAATCCGCTCCACGTGCGCCTAGGCGTACTCCTCGGCGTCCGGCCGGAACTCTTCCGACTCCTTGTAGGCAATCAACGCAACCATGTGAGCAGTTTGTAGCTCTACCATCAGTTGCTCATTCCGCCTTTGCTTGACTTCTAAGGTAGAGGCAGACTAAGCTAGTTGGACGTTCATCTTATCCAGCTGCTTGCCATGGTCAGCCTGGGCAGCATGCATGACTTGCAACTCAGAGAGGATGGCTTTTTGGCGGCGGCAGAGTGCGAGTTGGGCCATTAAGGATTGTTGAAGAAAGGAAGTAAAACATGAGCAAAATAAATTAAGTATTGAGGCGAAAGTAGTCATTTTGGGAAACAGCGAGAACCTCGTAGGTATAGTGGGCGACTCCTCGGCAGCTCGTCAGCATCTAACCCCTCGATGGAGTCTAGGTTCTTGGGGAATACCACCTTGTCCAGCCACTCAGTCATGAGGTACTTACCATTGTGAATGGCTTTGCCTTCGTTGGCCTCCGGGCTAACCAATATTTTCTTGGTAGTCGGAGAATCGATCTCAGTGTCGCCAAGGCACTTTTTCCCTAACCGATGAGCTGGAAGCACAGTAGGGGGTGCTGGCTCCTTCCGCTTTGCATCTACAGCGGCCCGGGTGGTGGCAGTCAAGGACCTTCCGTCTTGGGGTGGTGCGGAGCTGGCAATCGCCACACCTTTACCCTTCTCAGTGGTAGTCAGACGGGCTTGTCCTTAGGCTCGTAGGAGAGCTTTACTGTCGGCCATTGCGGTAATTGAGCGCTGTTGTTTGTCATTTGATGAGAGGTTGATGGCGTAGTTAGCGGTGGCTACGATGTCGCGATTGGGCAAGTGGTGGGCAACTAGCTCTTCGTAGTCAGCCTCCTCATCTTTGTCAGAGTCGCTGTGTGGACGAATAAGAACTCTTCCTTCCAACCCTTGTGGGAGGACTCTAGCTTATCCAGAAATTTATGAACATCTTATGCACGGATTTGTACGTACCTAGGGACTATCGTATAACACCCCAATTTTCATAACCAAATTTTCCTTAAAATCTTCTTTCTTAATTGAAATTTTACTAATATAATAGCAGAAGCATTTACTAACCAAAAGAAAATGGGTGTTACCGCCACGCTCAGGTATCTCTCCTATACCAAAAGCTAAGGCTAAATTACAACTTCAAATAATACTTAAAGTCCAACTTAATACATTAATTGGAAGTAACTATACAACCATAATTTCCTCAAATGACAATCTTCCAGGGTTTCTATTCTGAGATAGACTAAATTCATCCTCAACTTAGATCTTATTCATGTTCACCTGTAAAAAAATCATTTCACACAAAAATAGGGTGTATCTCAAAATTAGCATAAGCTATGTATGACTTCACCCCGTAAAATATTGGCTTGGATTTTATATTTTCAATGTCATAATTTTTCCAAAATCGTATATACATAATATATTTATCCAAAATATTTGTGGATATATCATTTTCTAAAAAAATAACATATTTGTCAAGGAGAAGAAAATATCAAGTGTTGAGTCTTTAAGCTCTCAACATAATCACCAGGGCCCCCTACCTCATAAGGTGCCTCGGCCCCTGGTTATAGGGTGGCCAACTTTAACATTAATTGATTTGAGGGAATTCTTAGTGTAGAAATCATGCTTATTAATTCCATTCTCCTGAGGGTAAATGAGTAGATAATCTGGTTGTCTTATCAGATTACCTATTTGGTTCATAACCCGGGTATTCCGTAAGTTCTTCCAAACTTAATGAGTTTTAATCTAAAAACATAATAAATGTGAATGAAGGTTATACCCTTCATTTATGTCCATTTTTCCGTTAAGTTTATTTGTACATTATGCTATAAAAGTTGTACTACATAATATTTTGGACAAATATACCCCTACCATTATAACTTCCGTTATCTTTTCCACTATTGTTACTATGCACATGCATCCACCATATATTTTCTTATCTTCTTCAATAATAATAGTAATATATACACATTAAATATTAGAATTATATGTTAGTTATTTTTTTTAAATATAAATATCCAATTTATAAAAATATTTTACATTATTATTATATTAAAATTTAAATAAATTTAAAATTTTAATATAAAATATTAATATTGGGCACCTATTTTTTACGCATCGCGCATAAGAAAAACTAGTCAATCAAATAAATGTCTTAAGCATATGAATGAATAAAGCACGTGACTTGCCCTGTGGGTTCGACCCTTGCCTTTGCAATTCGTGTATTTGCGAGAACTTATTAAAATTGTCTATCAATTTTTGTCAACCAATTAAGGGTTCGTTCTAACTGCTATATGACTACCCTGTATGGCGTTCAAAGCAAGTCACGTGCTTTAATCATTCAATAAGCCAAACCAAAAACCAATAGGCTTCTACAGGCCAAACTCAAATTTCATAAACCATAAACCAATATGTGGGATCTCAGTCCACACCAATCAATCAATTTTTCATAATGACTACAATTCCAATGGTAAGTTGTGAGATTTCCGGCTCACACCGACACCAAATATTATTATCCTAAGACCAAATATGTATATATCATTTTCAAAATATATATCATTTCTCAAATCATAATACATCTAATATATGGATAATTTCTCAATACATATTTTTCCATAATAAATATTTCTCCACAATAATTCACAATATAATTTCATCATACAGATATATATATATATATATCACACCAAAAATTTCCAATCCAAGCATTTACACAACGCACGAGTTTGACCCGGCCCGTCAAAATTCATTCTTGATAATTCAAGAATCAACACACATAATATGCAATGTACTTGTGATCACACGGATATTACGTAATGAACATAATTTTTTTGTAAAATACATAGTTTATATATATATATATATATATATATATATATATATATATATATACAAATATCATATCATAATTATATTCACACATTATAAAAATATATATACTTTTGGGCAAAATATTTAATTTTGGTGAACATAAAAACTTACCTTTGAAGTCTACAAATATTAATCAACACTTATTAACACCTTGAAAGGAACCGCTGAATCAAATAATTCTAATATAATTACTAGTATAATCATCATAGCCGAAATCATCATCTTATTATTTCAATCCAGTACCACCATATTTCTCATCATCGTCATTCATAATCATACAATTAATCTTAATTAACATTAGTTAATCAATGTCCAATTCCCACCGCCATCCACTCTGCCAAGTTGTGAATTTCTACACATGCCACCTTTTTATGCATCATACATTCATTCCACTATCATAGGGCTGGATTTTAGGGCGTGCAAGACGTACAACCGCACAGGGCCCCAAAATTTTGGGGGCCCTAGTCCAACCCTAGCCTAATAGTTAGTATATGTATTTGTGATTATATTAGCCTAAAATTAAGTTTTTTGTATTTTTCTCTTTACAATTTTTCTTCAATTCACGATTTATTTATAATTTGATAGGGCCTCACTCAGTTACTAGCACATGGTCCTGCAAATAAAAAAATCGGCCCTGCACTATCATCAACTCCCACAAATATCATTATCAACATCTATCAACTTTTAATTAACACAAACCCAAAACATCCAGAACTAAGAACAACCGAAACTATGAATGGATTAGAAGGGCATAAACAATACCAGAAGTAGAGATTAAGTGGAGGATTCTTGCCAGAGATGGAGAAAAATATCATAAATATATTAAAATTATTAAAGGGACTAAAGAAAATCCCATTGACAATATCCAATAAATAGAAGAAGAAAGTCTACCCAAGGAAACCAGTAGTGTGAGGAAGGAGAATGAAGTGCAGAAGCTCTGAGAAGCCTTCTTGTATGTATAGGCAATGAAGATAGACGAAGGCAGAGCTCTATGAAGGAAGAAAATAAATAGCTCCTCACATGCTAGAAATTAGGTTGATTAGGGAGGTTACTTTTGGCTAATTGGTTCCTAATCAGCCAAATAATTATATTTAGATAGGAAATTAGGATGGCTAATTATCCCATAAATGTTCTCTCTCGTGCGCAAGGTGCAAATAAAATCCCAAATTGAGCTTGAAAATGCTTGACTCGTGTACCCGACACCTGCGGGCACGAATGTCGTCCGAAAAATTTGCTGGCCTTGCGGGCTAAGTTATGCCATATTTTCGAACGAGTTTTCCCTGACCTCTCGAGAGGTAGTTCGATGTCTCGTGGACGGCTAGTAGAGTCGACCTCTCACGAGAGGTCGTTTGCGTGTGAGTGCGATGTCGCGCAACCGCGGACCTATGCGATGTCTCACGGCCGGTACGATGTCTTGATAGTACGCAAGCTGTAACGATGTCTCGCACCACGACTCCAGTGACCTCTCGATAGCAACCATTCACCTCCTTTGTCCGTTCATAGAAATGGAATTAATATGATTAATTCCAATCATTATTTTAGAGTTATTTCTTCTGTAGTGGACTAGTTAGTGGGTGTAAATGGGTTGCTAGTGGAGGGAGGTTACACATGAGAAATTAAATGTCAGGTTTAATGCTATGATCACATCCTCCGCTATATATTTCGTTGGTGAGCAGCAGATTTGTAACAAGCATCACAGAATACACCCTACGAAAACACTTTCTCTCTTCACGTTTTAGTTCGCCGGGTTCCAAGTTTGTGTGCTCAAACGCATGAGTCGTAGTACATTTTATCTTGGGAAACCTAGGCCGCAACGCTCCAGCACCTCAGGAGACGGTAAATAAGGTTTTAAGAAAAGTGGCAACACGACTCGTGCTTCTAACCAACCCGAAGATCATACAGTTCACCCCAATCAACTTCCAGATTTATTCAACCTCATGTGGTTTTATTTCCTGGTTGTAATTATCTTTCGTGGATTATTATTTTTATTATTATTATTATTATTTGTTGTATTTTCCATTCTCTTAGGGATTTTCGAGAATCAGATTCCTACATATAATACGGAATACTATTTTTGAAATAAGACATGTATTGATAAGAGAACAAAATCATGTGACAGACTCATAAGCATCGCGATTAAGCAAAGGGATATATAAAGGGAGGAATCTCAACACTCTCCTGGAAGAAATTCTTCATGAGCTTAAGGAGAACAAAGAGGGCGTACCAAGCTCTTGAAGGCATTAGACACCACTAGACGAACCTTGGGCTGATCCTCTCCCTCTACTTATAAAACAAATACTAATAGATCATCTTTAACCCGTTATACGAGAGGTGGTGAGTTCGAGCCTCAGTGGAGGCAATACTGACTCTTGTGCTTCAATATGTTGAGAAAGTAGTTATGAACAGATACTGCATTGTAATAGAGTTAGTAGTATTCAAAAAAAAAAGAAACATTATTAAGAATTATCAACATCTTACGTAACAACTCTAGAGATCATAAAATTCCATAAACATTTAATTAATTCCACTAGGCTAATCCAAATTAACTGTTAAAACCTAGGTAAAATGCTAATCGATCATGATAATGTACTAAAATAGGGTAATCCACAACCTCTTTTATTGTTAATTTGTTGGTCGTTCAAGTTGTAGCTGATGGTATATAAAGGGCGACCGGGTAGACGAGCCGGCCGGGAGGAAGAAAAGCTAATAGAACATTGATACCCTGAAACATGCGAGGTCCGCCCCGACTCCTCGGGGGTCGATCGTCCCGTAAGGTGTCGATACCCCGAAACATGTGAAGACCGCCCCGACTCCTTGGGGGTCGGTCGGAAGGGGAATTGGATGACCGAGTATATAAGGCTGTCGGCTGGTCTTCGACAGACTCTTGAGGACACTCAACGGAGATGAAAGGTCGAGAGAACCAACGGACAATCATAAGAGAACGGCTATCATTATGAGCATTTAATGTCTTTTATGAGCTATTATTTGTATCGTTGATTAGGATATTAAGTGTGTAACCAACCAGGTGCGTGAGATAAATAGCCATACGGAACCCTTTGAAGGGGGATTGAGATATGAGCAGGGGAGACAAAACCACTTGAGAATTTATATAAAATACGTTTATTGTTCTTGTAATTTTCCGGTAGTGTTGGCCCGCCGGCCAATCGCCTGAAGATCGGGAAACCATCACTGGCGCCGTCTGTGGGGATCGAATAAAAGTGTCGCATCTCCGGTGAAGCAATGAGAGAGGCAGGTAAGGCAATCAGTGCGGGGGGACGACCTCGTTCCAACGACTTACGAGAGCAATTGGGCCGGTCCAATGGCCGCGATTTGCGAGAACAACTAGCTCGACCTAACAGTCAAGACTTAAGAGAACAAATATCAGGACATCCCAATGGAGCACCCTCCGGCGGAGCCGACTTAAGAGAACAACTGGGACGACCAAACAGCCAAGACTTGAGGGGGCGTCTGAGCCGGCAGACTTCCCGGCACACCGGGGAATCTCGTCAGGATACGATAAGTAACCGACCTCCACCCGGGGAGTTGGAACAAATTGTAGTTCAAGTCATCAATGAGGTTGAAAGATGAAGGCTTGAGAACTTCGGCACAAACAATCAGACTGATCTCGTTCGACCAACGGTGGAAGGGACCGCGAACCCTCAAGTTACTGAGCCAGAAGGGCGTCACAGGGAGGATCACCCGGCCCCCCGTCGAGAAGACGGCAGGCGTCGGAGATAGCCCGGTCCGTTATGGATCGTTTAAGTGACCCCCAGGGAAATCCGTTACAAAACCCGCCGCGCAGAAACCCGGATTGACCGAACGGTAATCGCCAAGAACGTCGAGCCGCGGCGGCTTGGCGGAGGGTGCAGGCTACTATATTAGAAAGTAGCGCAGAATCCCCCGCGGAACCTAAGTACCGCCGAAGTCAAATGGAAGGTTTCGAGCGAAGGCTACAAGACCTACAGGATCAATTTGAGGGCAAGGTGAGGCCTTCCGCGGAGAATCTATTAACCTCCTCGCCCTTCGTGGATGAAATTATAGACTATCGGGCTCCCGCGGACCTAAAAATCCCGAAACATGCCACTTTTGATGGGACGGGGGATCCCCGAGAACATCTGGTCAGCTACCAGGCCAAAATGCAAGTCTTAGGGGTGGAAGAGCCACTTATGTGCAAGGCTTTTCTTCCTACTCTCAAGGGGCTCGCCCAAAAATGGTTTTTGGCATTGCCAAGCTATTCCATTCGATGCTTCAATGATTTAGCCGACCGATTCCTTACTCATTACGCCGTGAACATCAAGCCACAGCGCAATCTTACCCACTTGAGCGGAATCAGTCAAGATGAGGGAGAAGCTTTGAAGACGTATCTGGCTCGATGGCAAAAGGAGGTACAAATTATCGAGGGGTTAGACGAGCAAGTGGCTATCACCTTTTTCATGGAGTCGCTCCGAGCAGGCAAATTGTTTATTGATCTTCACAATGATCGTCCTAAGACGTATGTGGAGGCTATCCAGAGAGCCAGTCGTCAGGCAGACACGGAAGAGGCTGTGAGACAAAAACGGCAGCGAGAAGCTGCCGGATCCAGCGCTAAGCAATCACGACCTGACTCCAGGAGTCGAGCGGAACCTGAGCGTCCTAGTCGCACTGAGGTTCGACGAGGAGCGGAACCTGAGCGTCCTAGTCGCACTGAGGTTCGACGAGGAGCTGAGAGGGTGGGGGCTCCGCCCCCTCGCCTTACCGTGGGAGCTGAGAGGGTGGGGGCTCCGCCCCCTCGCCTTACCGTGGCCCAACCCGTGCATGAGGTAAAAGATACCTTGCCTCCCCCTCCGCCTCTGAAACCTGGAGATCAGCCCGAGATCCTACCACCGGGACGGGTCCCGACGAAATACTGTCGATATCACCGATCGACTACACATACCACGGAGGAATGTTTTTACCTGCGCAAAGAAATAGAGGCCATGATACAGAAGGGTGCCCCGCCTCCACCTAATCAATGGAGGCGACATCCGCGCTCCGACAAAACAGATTCGCGCTCCGATCGAGGAAAACAACCCGCCTCTGAGGAAGAGGAGACAAATTGGAAGCACAAACCTGTTATCAACATGATAGTAGGAGGACTGGAAGGAGGGGATTCATCCGGTTCTCGGAAAGCTTGGGCTCGGCAACTATACGTGGGGACCATCTACGGTCGGGATGATAGTCTAAAAAAGGTATGTCGAGAACCCATTTTGTTTACCGATGAGGACCTACCCCGAAGCCAACACCCCCATCGGGATGCTTTGGTTATTGCCATGGACGTCCATGGCACGGTAGTCCGAAGAGTCTTAGTGGACACAGGGAGTAGCGTGAACATCTTGTATCTAGAGGTGTTTGAGAGATTGGGGTTACAACGTGACAAGCTAAAACCTGTGAAAACACCTCTGGCCGGTTTTACCGGGGACTCGATTGAGTCAGAGGGATCCATACGTTTGCCGGTCGAAATCGAGACCTTTCCCAACCTTCGAAGCATAGACATGGAATTTGTGGTAGTTAACCTATCCTGCTCCCATAATATGATTCTAGGGCGACCTGGGTTGGAGGATCTGGGTGCTCTCATCTCCCTAGAGCATCTTTGTTTGAAATTCTGGACTCCCAATGGGATCGGAGTCGCTCGGTGCGACCAGAAGGCAGCTCGGGATTGTTATTTACAATCCTGCCGAAAGATTGGGAAAACGGACCTGAGGATTCACGCTATCACTAGTCGGGAGGAACAGTTAAAGAGTCTTGACCGACCCGAGCCGGCGGTAGAACTAGAGGAAGTTGAGATTGACCCCTCGCGCCTTGAGAAACGAGTAAGGATCGGAGTGGGTTTGGCTGAGAAAGTCAAACAAGAAATTATCCAGGAATTGCAAAAATATCAAAAGGTATTTGCCTGGGGCCCTGAAGATATGCCGGGAGTTGACCGGTCGGTCATTTGCCACCGATTGGCTGTCAACTCTAACCACAAACCCGTAATTCAGAAGAAAAGATACCTCTCGGCGGATCGACGAGAATTCGTTAAGAAGGAGGTGGAAACCTTGATGGCTGCGCAGCATATCCGTGAGGTAAAATATCCGGACTGGCTTGCCAATGTAGTGCTTGTGCCAAAGCCTCCCGCTTGGCGAATGTGCATGTATTACACAGATCTTAATCAAGCTTGCCCGAAAGATCCTTTCCCTTTACCAAGGATCGATCAGTTGGTGGACGAGACGGCTAGCTGTGATCTATTGAGCTTCATGGACGCCTTCCGGGGCTATCATCAAATCTTCATGCACCCCGCTGATGAAGAGAAGACTGCCTTTATCACCCCAGATGGGGTATACTGCTATCGGGTAATGCCTTTTGGACTAAAGAATGCTGGGGCCACCTATACCCGAATGGTAGGACGATTGTTCAGAGATCTGCTAGGAAAATCCATGGCAGCCTATGTGGATGACATGCTTGTGAAAAGCAAAGATGAAGGAACTCACGCGAGAGATTTGGCGGCTACCTTTGCCATAATGGAAAAATAAAATCTGCGATTGAACCCAAAAAAGTGCGCCTTTGCGGTACGAGGAGGAAAATTCCTTGGTTATATGGTCACCTGGAAAGGAATCGAGCCTAACCCTGAAAAGGTGAAGGCTATACTTGATATGCAGCCTTAAACAGGTTCCTGTTTAAATCAGCAGACCGGGCCTTACCTTTTTTCGAAGCCATGAAGAAGAGGGAAGGGTTTCGCTGGACAGAAGAATGCCAGAAGTCGTTTGACGAGTTAAAAGATTATTTACAGACCCCGCCACTACTATCTACTCCGAAGGAAGGGGAAGTGTTATTCCTCTATCTAGCCGCCTCTCAGAAGGCTGTTAGTTCTGTGTTAATCCGAGAGGAGGAGCGAGTACAGCATCCCGTCTACTATGTTAGCCGAGCCTTAAAGGCTTCAGAGATTCGGTATACCCCTTTGGAAAAGGTGGTGTACGCTCTGGTGATCACAGCCCGGAAGCTGGTACCGTACCTCCAAGCTCATCCCATCCGAGTCTTAACCGATCAGCCTTTGGCAGGTGTTTTGCGAAACCCCAACTCTTCGGGGCGTTTGGTAAAGTGGGCCGTAGAGCTCACCCAGTATGGGATTGAGTATCACCCTCGCCCCTCAGTGAAAGGCCAAGCCTTAACCGATTTTATAGTAGAATGCACCGCTCAGAGCTCGGAACCCAATGCCAAGGCCCCTGAGGAAGGGGATTGGTGGGAAATGCATGCCGATGGAGCCGCCAGTCAACATCATTGTGGGGGTGGAATCATGTTGACGACTCCTGAAGGTTTCCGTTTATACTATTCATTGACGTACGAGTTCAAAACCTCGAATAATGAGGCTGAGTATGAGGCCGTGATCGGAGGATTGCGGATGGCCAAGGCCCTTAAAGTTCAGAAGATCCGGATAAAGACCGACTCCCGCTTAGTGGTCGGACAAGTAACTGGAACATGTGAGGTGAAGAACGAAAGACTCGGACGATATAAAGAAATCACTGAGGGACTTCTGGGTGAATTCGAAGCTTATGAATTAGAGCACGTGCCCTGCGCTGAGAATACAGAGGCCGATATTCTGTCCAAAATGGCCTTAGGAGGAATACCGAATCATCTCCTCAGAATCTATCAGAACGAACGAGTCTCGCTACCCAGCATAGAACCAAAAGTCGCTCCAGAAGACGTGTGTATCACTGAGGAACTGGACCCTGAGGAACATCCAGAAGTATTCTGGATGGAGGAAATTCGTAGGTACAAGGAAACGGGGGACCTCCCTGACGATCCGGCCGAAGCAGCGAAAATTCAGAGACGATCCTCCGCGTATGTGTTGATAGATGGTCACATGTACAAAAAGTCTTTCGGGGGGCCGTTGCTAAGGTGTTTGTACCCTTCTGAGGCAAACCAAGTTATGGAGGAGGCGCATCGGGGAATTTGTTCAGCTCATCAAGGGGCCCATATGCTAGCTCGCAAGATAGTGTTACAAGGATATTATTGGCCCACTATGGTCAAGGACTGTATCAACCGAGTAGCTAGATGTGCGATATGTCAGTCCTTCGCCAAGAAGGACACTCGGCCGGCCTCTTTTTATACTCCGATTACGGTAGCTATTCCCTTCGCCAAATGGGGGATTGATATCGTTGGGCCGTTGCCCCAGGCACCTGGACGGCTGCGGTTTTGTGTGGTGGCTGTGGATTATTTCACCAAATGGGTAGAAGTCGAGCCCTTGGCAACTATCACTGAGTTTCAATGTCGCAAGTTCCTTTGGAGGAAGGTCATTTGTCGATCCGGGCTCCCGGAGCACCTAGTTAGTGATAATGGAAGACAGTTTGATTGCCGACCCTTCAGAGACTTTTGCCAACAGTATGGAATACGACACACCAGGGTCTTAGTAGCTTACCCCAGGCCAATGGTCAGGTTGAGAATGTTAATAGAACCATTGTGGATGGAATCCGAAGAAAGTTAAACGACCTAGGAGGAACCTGGGTTGATGAGTTGGATCGGGTCCTATGGGCGTATCGAACGACTCCTTGGAGAGCAACCGGGGAAACTCCATTCTCCCTTACTTATGGCTTCAAGGCCAAAGTACCTGCAGAGATTACCACTCCAACCCTTCGGGTGTTACAATACAACGACGATGAAAATGAAGAGAATCTGCAAATAGAGAAAAACTTCCTTGAGGAAAGGAAGGACGCGGCGTATGGACGAATGGCCGAATATTACCAGTCGGTCAAACGCTATTATGACAAAAGAGTAAAGGAGAAGAAGTTCCAAGAAGGAGATCTGGTCTTAAGAGATCGGGACGCTAGTCAACCTAATCAAGGGGGGAAATTTGCAATCAAATGGGAAGGTCCCTACCGAATCCGAGAAGTCATTCGCCCGGGAACATACCGTTTGGAGACCCCGGAAGGGCAGACTATGGAGAGAAAATGGAATGCGGTGCACCTGAAGAAATTCTTTCAGTAGAAGGTTAGGCTTTTTAAAGATTGTAATGAAAGTCATGAATTTTAATAGAATGATCACTTTGTTATGACATCCTGTTTTGAGGGAACATATGAGCCTGTTTTGAGGGAACATATGAGTCTGGTAGTCTGTCTGCCTTTGAGTGAGTTAGGTTGAGATAACCTAAGTCTCATTTCGATCCCCGGATCCTTATGGGTCTGGCAGTCTGTCTGCCTTTGAGTGAGTTAGGTTGAGATAACCTAAGTCTCATTTCGATCCTCGGATCCTTATGGGTTTGGCAGTCTGTCTGCCTTTGAGTGAGTTAGGTTGAGATAACCTAAGTCTCATTTCGATCCACGGATCCTTATGAGTCTGGCAGTCTGTCTGCCTTTGAGTGAGCGGATCCTTATGAGTCTGGCAGTCTGTCTGCCTTTGAGTGAGTTGATCCTTATGAGTCTGGCAGTCTGTCTGCCTTTGAGTGAGTTAATCCTTATGAGTCTGGCAGTCTGTCTGCCTTTGAGTGAGTTAGGTTTTATGAGTCTGGCAGTCTGTCTGCCTTTGAGTGAGTTAGGTTGAGATAACCTAAGTCTCATTTCGATCTTCGGATCCTTATGAGTCTGGCAGTCTGTTTGCCTTTGAGTGAGTTAGGTTGACATAACCTAAGTCTCATTTCGATCTTCGGATCCTTATGAGTCTGGTAGTCTGTCTGCCTTTGAGTGAATTAGGTTGAGATAACCTAAGTCTCATCTCGATCCTCGGATCCTTATGAGTCTGGCAATCTGTCTACCTTTGAGTGAGTTAGGTTGAGATAACCTTAGTCTCATCTCGATCCTCGGATCCTTATGAGTTTGGCAAACTATTTGCCCTTATGTAAAGTAAGGTTGAGAAAACCTGTCGAATCAGTCCTCGACTGAGGGACTCGGAATATAGGAGTTTTGGCGATCGTTAGCCTTTAAGAAGGTTGAGAAAACCTGTCGGATCGGTCCTCGACTGAGGGACTCGGAATATATGAGTTTGGCGATCGTTAGCCTTTAAGAAGGTTGAGAAAACCTGTCGGATCGGTCCTCGACTGAGGGACTTGGAATATATGAGTTTTGCAATTGTTAGCCTTTAAGAAGGTTGAGAAAACCTGTCGGATGAGACCTCAACCAGGGGACTTAGCATACAGCCAGGACCCGCGAATTGCAGGGAGAAAGCAAAAAGCGAAGTAAGACAAAGTAAAGCCAAACGAGCAGATGAAAAGGAAAGGCAATTGTTTGTTCAAAACGTAAGGGGCCTAAAGCAGTCAAAAAGGCCCCTCTACAAAAGTTCAAATAAAAACAAAGCGCAGCGAATATTTCTTTTTTTTTTTAAGCCCCCAAGTTACCACCAACTATCTCCCCCTCCGTTGAGCCAGTAGGGGGAGGGTCGTTGGTGCTTCCTTGAAGGCGAGAGCGTCGTACTAAGCCACCTTCCGCCGGCTCCTCCTCCTCCGTTATGTTGAGCATTGAAGGCACATGATTGCGATCCATTCCCGCCAGAGCAGTCAAATTGGCAGCAGAATTCAGATATGAGGAATCCATCGGAATTTGCCCGCCACTTGAGTTCTCCGAAGTGACCCTGTCGGTTTCTCCGGCCCCCTGTTGACGTGCGGGGGTAGTAGGAACGCGAGAAAGAAGCTCGGCTAACTGTGCTGGAAGGCCCCATTTTTCTGGCTCGAAAGTCGGATCCCTCTCCAAAAGAACCAGGTAGATGTCGCGTTGCATGTCCAAGGACCCCATATGGTAGTCCTCCTTTCCCAGATCCGTCAGATAGGCTCGGCCTTCTTCAGAACTTAGCCACTTTATGGCCAGCAGCCTTAACCTTGAGCGAACGTTGGCCAGCACATCCTCCTCAAAGGCTCGGGAAGACTTATAAGTAGCCACGGCTAAGTCCGCAGCCTCAGCGCTCTTCTTTTTCTCCGCCTCAAGCTCCGACTCCAGTTGACCCACCCGGAGTGCCGAGTCACCCAGCTCTTTCTCCCGTTTGTGAAGGTTGGCCCTTAGAATCGGCACTAGCTCCGCATCCGCCAAGAGTGGGCTCATTCTCTTCCGCATTTCAGACTGAACAGCCAGAGCCTGCCGAGTGATAAAAAAAACGGGGAGAGAAATGAGGAATGCAATATGAAATCTATGCGAGAACTTGACATAAATATAGCTTACCCGATACAAGTAGCGGGAGACACTTTCAAAGACCTTCTCGGAGGAATGACTCTCGTAGTGAGCTGCGTCCTTGGGAAGGATAACTAGATCCAGCCAGTCATGCACTAGGAAAGCACCTTGAACGATGCCATCATCGGTATCAATCTCAAGACCGACCTCCACCCTTTTGGCTGATGGGGTTGATAGAGAAGTTTCGGCCGGGCGTTTTAAGCCAGAAGTGGAGGCGGGAGGAGGTATGGCCCGACGAGCCTGGCGACCGCGTGGTGGCTCCGCGGAACGAGTGGGGGAGTCGTGAACAACAATTGGGTTGGAGGAGGCAGCGCAGCTCCGAGAGCGTTCCTTCAATGCAGCATGGCGGCTAGACATTTCGGACGTGAGAGAGGGGGTGTGAGAGTCGCCGGAAGGGGTGTTGTCACCTGCTTCTTCACCTTCTTCCTCTGCTTCTTCCTCCTCCTCAGGATCTGCAAAGCAGTGTATTAAAAAGGTAAGCTATAAAGAGAGAATCTTAAAAAGGAAAGACTCATCACCTGGAAGGGATGCCCCGGCAGGAAGAAGTCTGGCCGCCTTAAGGGCCTTTAGGCTTGACCATACGCTGACTTGAAGTTCGCCCAAGTCTTTCAAAACTTTCATTCCGTCAATCGTTTTTTGGTCGGGGGAGGTTTTTTGAGGCATTTAAAGAAGGAGGAGTTCCAGGTTAGGGGAAAGTCAAAAGCCGGATGTGAGGAGGATGGTCGTACAAATAGGAAAAGGGGTTTCCACCCTTTGAAAGAGTCGACCAGCCCGTCAAAAATTTTACAGCCGCTTCGCTGTGAAATTTGGACATAGCCCGGCGAGTTGGACCCGACTCTGTTAACCAGGTAGAGTTGTAGGAATAGATTGATCGTTGGATCAATCTCAAGTTTTATGCAGATCGTTTGGAAGCAAGTGAGGAGGCGGTGAGAGTTTGGAACAAGCTGACCAGGAGATAAGGCAAAGAAGCGAAAAAAGAGAGAAGCAAACGGACTCACGGGGACTCGGAACCCGTGACGAATAGATTGGAGGTGCACCCCGACGTATCCACCCGGAGGGGGTTCGGACACATGAAGTTCACGAGGGGCATAGATTTCTGCCGCTGGGCCCAATAAATCTTGGGCCTCTTCTAGTTCACGGGCCGAAATTTTGGAATGAAGGCCCGCGGGAAGGCCGATGTCCTCTAATTGGCCTGAAGGCCTTTGGAGGTCAGTGGGTAAGGCCGCCATGGCCTGAATGGGCTCTGGGTTTAGAGCAGCGGAAGAAGAGGCGCCCTGTGCGCTCAATGAGGTCGAAGCATTAGGGTGTATCGTAACCCCTGTGCGGCTTGGAGTAGAAGACATAATGGAAAGCGAATACAAAGAAACCTACCTGGCAGACTCGGAGGCAAAGAAAGAGAGAACTAGAGAAGGAACGACGGGGCGGAAGTCGAATTTGCAGGTCGCCGGAAATTGGTCGGAGGGTTGAGCGGAAAACTAAAGTTGCGTCGTAGATCTGATAACGCCTTTTGTTTGGGGAAGAAAGTAACACGGTGAAAAAGTAAAAAGTAAAAGGAGGACGGTGAATCTCGGTATTTATAGGCAAGGGTGATGAAAAGATATGAGGACACGTGGAGGGTGAGATTTAATGACCTGACACTGAAGAGACGTAAAACGTAAGCGGGAAGTTACTTCTTTCGGGAATCACAATCGGCGCGAAGTATAAACGGTGGCGACGTTCAAATAATTAGTGATCCCATAATGAGATTTCGAGGGTTGGATCGGAGTCTTGAAAATGGAGTCGGCACTCAGTCAACCGTGTCTCCCTGAAAAGGGAGTGTGAAAAGAAGTTATAAGGATGGTGTTTTGGTTAGGACGGAGTCCTGAAAGTGGAGTCGGCACTCGGTCAACCGTGCCTCCCTGAAAGGGGAGTGTGAAAAGAAGTCATAAGGACGGTGTTTTGGTTAGGCCGAAGTCCTGAAAATGGAGTCAGCACTCGATCAATCGTGCCTCCCTGAAAACGGAGTGTGAAAAGAAGTCATAAGGATGGTGTTTTGGTTAGGCTGGAGTCCTGAAAATGGAGTCGGCACTCGGTCAACCGTGCCTCCCTGAAAAGGGAGTGTGAAAAGAAGTCATAAGGATGGTGTTTTGGTTAGGCCGGAGTCCTGAAAATGTAGTAAGGATGGTGTTTTGGTTAGGCCGGAGTCCTGAAAATGTAGTCGGCACTCGGTCAACCGTGCCTCCCTGAAAAGGGAGTGTGAAAAGAAGTCATAAAGACGGTGTTTTGGTTAGGCCGGAGTCCTGAAAATGGAGTCGGCACTCGGTCAACTGTGCCTCCCTGAAAAGGGAGTGTGAAAAGAAGTCATAAGGATGGTGTTTTGGCTAGGCCGGAGTCCTGAAAATGGAGTCGGCACTCGGTCAACCGTGCCTCCCTGAAAAGGGAGTGTGAAAAGAAGTCATAAGGATGGTGTTTTGGTTAGGCCGGAGGCCTGAAAATGGAGTCGGCACTCGGTCAACCATGCCTCCCTGAAAAGGGAGTGTGAAAAGAAGTTATAAGGATGGCGTTTTGGTTAGGCCGGAGTCCTGATAATGGAGTCGGCACTCGGTCAACCGTGCCTCCCTGAAAAGGGAGTGTGAAAAGAAGTCATAAGGATGGTGTTTTGGTTAGGCCGGAGTCCTGAAAATGAAGTCGGCACTCGGTCAACCGTGCCTCCCTGAAAAGGGAGTGTGAAAAGAAGTCATAAGGATGGTGTTTTGGTTAGGCCGGAGCCCTGAAAATGGAGTCGGCACTTGGTCAACCGTGCCTCCCTGACCTGAAAATGGAGTCGGCACTTGGTCAACCGTGCCTCCCTGAAAAGGGAGTGTGAAAGGAAGTCGGTCAACCGTGCCTCCCTGAAAAGGGAGTGTGAAAGGAAGTCGTAAAGTGATTGTGATAGTTAGTCAAAGAAAGGGGTTAACGCTCGACCAACCGAGACTCCTAAAGAAAGGCGCGAAAAAAGAAACATGAAAAGAGTGACGTTACACGCAAAAAAGTCATTTATTCATTAAAGTCTATCCGAGAATACAAAAATAGCCCTATAAGGCCTAACATGTCTACGGTTATGGCTGCATAGAGACTTTTGGCTGGTGGGAGGTCAAGCTGAGGCAGTAGGAGAATAGTCAGAAATCACAGATGGCGTCTGAGAGGGAGGAGACGGCGGATCAACCTCAAAAGCACCTGAAGGAGTAACTGGGAAGACTGTGTCCGGAGTCGCTGGGGAAGCTGGTGGGGTATTCCCTAGGGAATCATCAACCAAGAATTCCGTTAAGAATTCCAAGTAGTCAGAATCGTAATTGGGATTAGGAGGAGAGCCTGCTTCAGTTTCAGGAGGTGGTGGGGCCGCCGCTTCCTTTTCCTCATCAGAAGGAATGAGAAGAGGATCTTCGTGGGTATCCCCCACTTCGTGACCACTGTGCGCAAGCTTCCGCTGGCGGAGCATTTCTTGCCAAGCCTGCTCGGCCAAGCGTAGGGAGCGTCGTGAAGGAGTACCGGCGACGTCTCTTTTCTTCATTTTGATCAGCAAAGGAGGGTGTGCCCTTTCAAAGAAAGGGGAAGGTATTTATAGCAGAAGAGTACGAGTTAAAGAAACAAGGGCAAAAGGGATAAAAGACAAAAAAGGACGGCTGTCAGAATAAGGAAGGTTCTAAATCTCTTGGTAATCGAGTAAAATCAGGGATTTTAATTGGAGTTGACAGGAGGAAAGATATGACAGAGATACGGATCCACTTTGTCAGAAGATGTACTTTCCTAGGCTTCGGTTCCTTAGTCCAAGGAAAGTGAGGGACTAGATGATGGTATATAAAGGGCGACCGGGTAGACGAGCCGGCTGGGAGGAAGAAAAGCTAATAGAACATTGACACCCTGAAACATGCGAGGTCCGCCCCGACTCCTCGGGGGTCGGTCGTCCCGTAAGGTGTCGATACCCCGAAACATGTGAAGACCGCCCCGACTCCTTGGGGGTCGGTCGGAAGGGGAACTGGCTGACCGGGTATATAAGGCTATCGGCTGGTCTTCGACAGACTCCTGAGGACACTCGGCGGAGATGAAAGGTCGAGAGAACCAACGGATAATAATAAGAGAACGGCTATCATTATGAGCATTTAATGTCTTTTATGAGCTATTATTTGTATCATTGATTAGGATATTAAGTGTGTAACCGACCAGGTGCGTGAGATAAATAGTCATACGGAACCCTTTGAAGGGGGATTGAGATATGAGCAGGGGAGACAAAACCACTTGAGAATTTATATAAAATACATTTATTGTTCTTGTAATTTTCCGGTAGTGTTGGCCCGCCGGCCGATCGCCTGAAGATCGGGAAACCATCAGTAGCAGTGAACTTTGTCGTGTAGGTTGGTGGCGGTGACTTCCTCTAGAGATAACACAGAGTTTCGGCGATTGTTCCAAGCTTGTGATGAGCGAGACATTGTTCCTGCCAGCCTATACCACACTCGCCAATATTGATTTGCTTTTGGTGCCAGATTTGACCAGCTAACACGTGACTTATATTGCACTTGGAAAACGACATTTTTACACACCTACGACTTTGCACATTAATTAAACTCCGAAATTCACCATTCAAACCGAACCATAATTCCATTTCCCAAAAAACTTAATTTCCCAAGTTATAAATTAATAATTGTTTAGTGTAAACATGTATATTGGCATATTAAATATGAATGAACAAAAACGCTTACTAATTTTTCATTTCGACATGTTTTAGCAATGGAGTGATCAACATGATAAATTTTAATACGAAAATAATCATTGTTGGATGAAAATTGGTAGTGATTAAATATGTAGTAAAAAAATTATCATTTTGCTAATACTCATAAGACCAAAATTATTATTTACTTTTTTATCTTTATTATATCTCACTTCAGTTACTCTAGGGAATAACATTCAAAATTGCGACTTAAATTATTGTCAAAGACCTTATGGTCAAGCGACATGAAATGATTGTCTCAAGTGGGAGGTCATGTGTTTGAGCTCAATGGGGAACGATATTGACTCGTTGATATACTACATGTAACAGGGTAAATAATACTCAAAAAAATAATAATAATAATAACAGAATCCCTGTGAGAGTAACTACCAAACTCCTTTATGAGTTTTGAATAGGTTGGAAGCCAAGCCTAATTTAGAACTCGTATAGTTTGAAGATATCCAATTAAAGCAAAGATTTATAAGCCAAAGGAAATAATTAAACTCATCAAGAACATTGAGTTGATTGATATTTTGTTGGATATTCTACATACATGGTTCGAAGGGGTGCAAGTTTTATCATCGCACAATTAATAAAGCATGTTTGGTTTGTGAAAAATATTTGAGAGAAAATAGAATTGAAATTCCATAAAAAAAAAAATAATAATGACTAGGAAGATTGATTTTAGGCTAAAGTGTCATCCCGCACCATGAACCATTTCTGATTATTCATGTCGCACCCTGAACTTTCATAACGTATATTTAGATCCACAAACCATTTTATTTTATTCACCTAGAATTTTTTACAAGTTACCTACAGGTTCCAGGTAATAATATGCTGACATGGACTCTCTTTTTTTTTTTCTTTTTTTCTTTTTTCTTCTAGCATTCTTCCTTGTCGTCGTCATCCTCATCGTCAGAAGCTTCTTCTCAGTATCAACTTCTTCAACGACGGGTCACACGTACTACATGTGATCTTAAGCTCCCATCCTCACTTCTTCACTTCCACTTGATCTCTTCTTCGTGCTGCTCATAATCTGTCCCCTCCCACGTCTCCTTCTACTTCACAATCTCATGAAAATGTTAGCAAAGAGAGAGCTTCAATTTTTTTTTTAACCACAACACCCAAAAGACACAACCTTTAATTATCATATAGAATATCTTTTAAATAGGATAACAATTAGTGTCACCAAAAATATCTTATATATTAATTGGTAAAAAAATTCTAATTATCATATATTCTAGGAAAAAGTGTCAAATAGTCCAATGAACTTATCGCTTATGTGCAATTGGGCCATTGAACTTAAAAAGTGTGCAATTCAACCATCAAACAAGCAAAATTTGTGCAATTGGACCATTTTTACAAAAATTTTTAATTCAATTTGAGTTAAAAATATTTCAATATTGACCCTCAACTGGTATGGTAGAAGAAAATGACACTCTTAATACATATATGTTAGTAATATAATTAGATTTTACCAGAAAATTTTTGTAAAAATGGTCCAATTGCATAAATTTTGCCTGTTTGATGGTTGAATTACACACTTTTTAAGTTCAATGGCCAATTACACAAAAGCGACAAGTTCAGTGGCCTATTTGACACTTTTTCCTATATTCTATATTTTAACAATGAAAAGATAATACTACCAAAATTATCTAATAATAATTAGCTTCCCAAATTTACATCTTTCACCACCGCATCAATACTTCATCCGACCAGCGACCAACCCCCAGCCGAATCTACCGCTAGAGTCGTCGGTCACTGGTCGCAAATCCCATACGATAGCCGACCGAGCAACTCAGACAGAGGAGGAAGCCAAACGTCTTCGACCAACAATGGCGACTCCAAGCCAGCCATCTCCTCCGCGTCGCCGACCAATAGTGCCTCTCTGTATGCCTCCGGCCTGCCTGTCGCACAGAAAATGCCAGAAGCAGTTACAGCTGCACCTCCGGTCGTCAGCAGAAGAACTCCGGTGCACCGTCCGCCATCTCCACCAGCCAGCAGCCTAGCCACATCTCGGATACAGAGGTGGAGAAGACGATCCTTGAACCATCGTCGCAACACCGATCGAAAGCGTAGGGAGGAAGACGATCGAAAGAAGCTCGGAGAACACGAACGCGAAAACGGATGAATCGGCAGGAAGATTACGTAAAACTACTTTTACATAAAACCAAAAACAATTGTTTTTCTTTTTGTTTTAATATAATATATATCTAATATATATTATAAAACGTAAAACTACTTTTACGTAAAACCAAAAACAATTTTTTTTCTTTTTATTTTAATATAATGTATATCTAATATATATTATAAAAACATTTTTCATATAATAATCAAATTATTATATGATTAAATTAACCCAATATTTTTAGATCAAAATTCAAACGTCACAAATTAAATCTAAACATAAAATCATTAGAAAAAGTCTGCCTCTGATACCACTGTTAGAAAAATCATACAGGCACAACGGAAGCATCAAATCGCATTTTCTATGATTCTATGTAAACGAGGGAGTTAGAAGGTTTTTACCCTTGAAGCGTGCTTTGGCAGAGTCAACAGCTTGAACCGTCCAATTGTTCGGCCTCTAGTCCGTCCACCGGTCGTGCACGTGAGAATTCCAGAGATTTTTACGTGAAACTCTTTTCCAGACTAATCTCGGTATTGCTTCTCTCTCACTTAAGAAATGGGGTAAGGCTATGTATATATATATATATATATATATAGAGCCTGGTTTGGGCCCAAAGGTGCTAGCCTTTAAAAGCTCAAAACTACCCAATATTGAATTAATCCATTAATCAATTATTAATGTATTAATTAAATATCGATAACTCTTTATCAATTTCTTTTAAAGTTCTCAGCATTACACGAACCATTAAAGTGTGACTTTCTAGGTTCATAGTCAAACTAGCAACGAGTAATATTTAATAACTCATTATTAAATAACTCGTAAGTCATGAGTGACACCTAGCAGTATGTCATGACGACCTAGTTAACAATGAATATATTTTATAATATATTATAATGAACCTTTCCGTTACAAATATCATGCAACATTCCTTCCACACAACACTTGTTCCGAACCAGGTAAAGGTCATGGTCAAACTTGGTCAAACCCATAAACCCGGTCAATATGTCTATTCAATATTCTTAACTTGAAGTCCAACTTCATTATACTCTGGCCAGAGATTCTCGTTGTATGATTATTGAATAGACTGGAACATCCTTGTTACCTCAAGGCGGTGGATCCTTTATTGAACGCACACATGTCTTCGTACAATACTGAACTAGGCCACCAAGTACACTTATAGTCTCGTAAGGAACAAAAGACGCATACTGGCAAAAACTAGTCCACCATATGTACGAGACAACCATGTCGTCTCAAGTCAAAGGATTATTGCATACTTGTAACATACAACATACCGATGACACGTAGGTGATTAACAAATGGATTTGATTTCGGTAACAAATTACAGGAGAGAGGTAGAGTCTATATAACATAACACACTGAAGACTCTCCTACTCTATAGGCTAAACTCTAAAGACTAAGTTACAGCCACTAATCTAACAACATATAACATAAAGAATAAATAATATAACATAAGATCAAATATGCTGGACTCACACACCCCCTTAAGCGCAAGGTTGAATCTCCACAACATTGAGCTTGCGACGAAGAGCGTGGAATCGCGGTGCTCGAAGCGGTTTAGTGAAGATGTCAGCCAGCTGGTCTTGTGAGGAGACAAAGTTCACTGTAAAAGCCCCGGATGCAACTTTTTCTGGAACAAAGTGGAAATCAATTTCCACATGCTTGGTCCTAGCATGAAACACTGGGTTGGCCGCGAGATAAGTAGCGCCGAGGTTGTCACACCATAAGTGAGCTGGTTTGCCAGTGTCAAGCCCTAGCTCACGGAGAAGAGAGACTACCCAGGTGACCTCTGCAGAGACATCAGCCAAGCCTTTATACTCAGCTTCTGTCAAAGAACGAGCTACTGTACGCTGCTTGCGGGAGAGCCAAGAGATAAGATTGTCCCCATAGTAAACTGCATAGCCGCTAGTTGATTTCCTGTCTACAGGACAGCCTGCCCAATCAGAGTCGGAGTAAGCATGTAATTCCGTAGAAGAAGAAGGAGATAAACGGAGACCATATTGCTGTGTGCCTTGCACATATCGAAGAACCCGCTTTAAGAGACCCAGTGTTCTGTTGTTGGAGAGTGCATAAACTGACAGAGTCGATTAACAGCAAAGGAAAGATCAGGCCGAGTAATAGTGAGATACTATAGAGCGCCTACTATGCGTCGATACTGAGTAAGATTGTCAAAAACTTCAACAGTTGGAGTAACCAATTGAGTCATAGCAGCAGGAGTTGCCAGTGCCTTACAGTCTGTCATACCAGCTCGTGTCAAAATATCTTTCATGTAACGCCGTTGGGATAGTAGAAACCCATGAGAGTCAATAATTGTCTCAATGCCCAGAAAGAAACTCGGTGTTCCCAAATCTCTGATTTTAAAGGTTCCGGATAGGCGGGCTAAGAGCACGTCAATCAACTGAGTATCATTACCTAACACGATGATGTCATCAACATAGACTAGGAGGTAAACCTTAGATGCACCAGCTGTGTGGTAAAAGAGAGACACATCAGTCTTGGAAGCAGAAAACCCTAAGGAACACAAGAAGTCATGCAGGTGCTTGAACCACGCACGAGGTGCCTGTTTAAGACCGTAAAGAGATCGCTGCAGATGACATACATGGCTAGGGTGTACAGGATCCTCATAACCCGGTGGTTGTTTCATATACACAGTCTCGGAGAGAAGACCATTTAAAAAGGCATTGTGCACGTCGAGATGTCGTAGTGTCCATTTGTTTGAGACAGCAAGAGAGAATAGCAGTCGGACTGTAGTCGGTTTGACGACTGGACTGAAGGTGTCAAAGAAATCTTCTCCAACAACTTGATTAAATCCTTTGGCAACAAGCCGCGCCTTGTGTTGTTCAATTGTTCCATCCGCCTTACGTTTAGTTCTAAACACCCATTTGCAGCCAATGACATTCATACTCGGGTTTGGAGGTATTAATTTCCAGGTGTTATTGTGGAGCAAAGCATTACATTCTTGATCCATAGCATCCCGCCACTGGGCATGTCCAACCGCTTGTGAGTAACACGTGGGATCCACTGTGGTTGTAAGGGCATAGAATTGTTCACCAGTGCCTTTTGTCTTGCGCCGAGTGCGCATTGCATGACCATCATTATTAGCAGTTCTGACCTGAGACGAAGTCGGTTGAGATTGCGTCTCAGCGGAGGAAGTAGGGGCTTGAATAGTGAGGTGAGGAGGTTCTTGAGCCAATGGTATTACCGAAGAAGTCAAGTTCATTGCTCCACCTACAGTGCTTGGACACATACCCCACGGTTCATCACTGAGTGGTGGCGGATTAGGATTAACCTGCAAAGGAGTTTCAAAAGGAAAGATAGACTCGTTAAATCGGACATGACGACAGATGTAGACAGCCCCAGTTTTCAGGTCCATGCAGCGATACCCCTTAAAAGAAACTGGGTAACCTAGGAAGACACACGGGGTGGAGCGGTACTCAATTTTATACCTGTTATAAGGCCGGAGATAGGGGAAACATTGACACCCAAAGACACGGAAGAATGTATATGTAGGTGGTGTTTGGAAGAGACGGTAGTGTGGACTGTCAAAGTTAATGGCAGCAGAGGGTAGACAATTGATTAATTGGGTAGCTGTTTCAAAGGCATAGTCCCAATATATATGCGGAGTGGAACTTGTAGCCAAAAGGGATAGACCGGTTTCGACAATATGTCTATGACGGCGTTCAACTCTGCCATTTTGTTCGTGAGTGTATGCGCACGATTGTCTATGAAATATTCCAAGTGTTTGAAAGGTTTTATGAAGGCGGAGGTATTCACCCCCTAAATCGGACTATATGGCTTTGATAGAACGGGAAAACCGCCATTCTACCATCACCCGAAAATAATCAAATATTATAGATATCGGATTTCAGCCTAAAGGGTAAAACCAGCAGTACCGGGTGAAATCATCGACGAACAATACAAAATATCTGGACCCAGTAGATGAAATAACCGGAGATGGGCCCCAGATATCTGTGTACAATAAATCAAGGACATTGTGACTATTATTATCGACCCTATCTAAATGAAAACGTGCCGATTTTCCAAGTTGGCACGGTGTACAAAGGTTTTGTCGATTTAAATTATTAACACTAACAGGACACTTTGATAAGACACGACTCAAAACTTGATTGTGAGGATGCCCAAGCCGTTGATGCCAGATAACCGATGAGGCTCGAGCAGAAACAAACGCAAAATGAGACTGAGGTACGGACAACTTGTAGAGACCACCAACCGTTGACCCTTTAAGAAGTACCGCCCGAGTGTTGCAGTCCTTCACAAAAAAACAGTTGTTATGAAACTCAAAGTAGACATTGTTTTCGTTTGTAAATTTAAACACAGATAGAAGCGGTAAAGATAATTTAGGAACACATAGAATTTGGGACGTTTTTAATTGTTTGGACTGAGACGGAATAACTGCATGGCCGATTCGGGAAACTGCCAAACCTGCGCCATTGCCAACCTTTAACACGTCCCCACCATTATAAACGTCCGAGTGATTCAACATAGCATCGTTCGGAGTTGCGTGAGACGTAACCCCGGTATCCGGGTACCACGCTTTAGAGACTGCCGACCCGTGCTCCCCATCAACAGCAACGTTCGCACGAGCGGCCGGGCGATCATCATATCGCCGGAAACAGTGGACGGCGGTATGGCCATGGGACCGGCATATCTGGCAGCGAGGAGAGCCACCGCCGCCGCCACCTCGTCCACGGCCTCCATTACCTCGACCTCTCCAATGCCGGCCGCCACGGTTGTTTCCAGAGCGGCGACCACCGGTGTCGGTCTGCGATCTGCCACGACCTGCATAAAGAGCCATAGAGGACTGCGACTGAGATCCGACATCCGCAACTGTGAATTCATCAGAATTGATGAATTCTTGGTTCTGCAAGTGATCTGCGAGTTGAGCCAAGGTGACGGTCGCGGTGGAGACAGTCAGGGCGCTGGCCATCGAGCAATACTCCGGGCATAATCCACGGAGAGCATACAGCAGCTGTTCATCAATCGAGAGCAGCCGGCCGGCGAGGGAGAGCTCCTCGACGATCATCTGAGCCTTCCCAAGGTATTCGGCCGGAGTTTGATTCCCTTGTCGCAAGGTTTGGAACTGGCCTAGCAGGCTGAGGCATCTGGACCTCGACGAAGATGCAAGGGCGGCAGAGATAGCATCCCAGACCTCCCGGGCGGTGTTCCTGCCGACGGCGAGGTACATGACCTCGTCGGTGAGAGACGAGATCAGAAGAGACAGCACACTCTGATCATGTTGAACCCAGTCCTGGTGTGCCGGATTGGGTGTCGGAGGGGATGCTGAGGACGAAGCTGGCTGAAGAGAAAGGGAGGCCGGCGGACATGGACGAGAGCCATCGAGAAAACCGAGCAGCCCTTGCCCACGTAGAAACGGCACGAACTGCGTTTTCCAGTGAAGGTAATTCCTAGTCGTCAGCTTCACGGAGACGTAGTGGTGGGCAGCCGTGAGAGACGGTGGAGGCACCGCCGGCGGATTGGCGACGACTGTGATAGCACCATCGGATGGAGGAACTGCCATGGTGGTGAGCGGAAAAGGAAACGATCGGAACTAACAGCGATCGGAAAAACGTCAAAAGAGGAAAAAACTCCGCTAACCTAACGCGTCTGATACCAGATTAACAAATGGATTTGATTTCGGTAACAAATTACAGGAGAGAGGTAGAGTCCATATAACATAACACACTGAAGACTCTCATACTCTATAGGCTAAACTCTAAGGACTAAGTTACAGCCACTAATCTAACAACATATAACATAAAGAATAAATAATATAACATAAGATAAAATATGCTGGACTCACATAGGTAAACACCATGCGGTACGTTGTAGTCAGTTAATGTTCAATGACTTGTTCTCTAACAATCATCCACATGTCCACTCTCTGTATCTCATACAGAATGGCATGAGACTCACCATAAGAAGGACAATGTGCTAGTCTTATCGGAATTCTAATGCCCAATTAGAATTCCTATGACTAGGAACATTTTTACAATACTTCAATTATTAATTCTTCGTCACTCATATTCTTAACACTTAAGAATGAAGAATTAAGAAGATTGTATGGAATAATATCAAATATTAACCAAACCTTAAAATAAATAAAATAATTATTTATTATATTTATTTAATAAGAAATTAATGCCCAAAACAATAAATGTTGGCTCCTAGGGCATACATGTCTAACAGTCTCCCACTTGCACTAGAGCCGATCGGTAACCCTCATCTTCTCAAGATGCCGATCTAACTGCTCTTGATTAAGTAGTATAGAAAATGGATCTGCTAGATTATCCGTAAATGCTATTATCTACATTGCTATATCACCCTTTCCAACGAACTCTCTTAGGGGATGATAGCAGCAACAAACTCGGCTTCAGTGGTTGAATATGCAATCATTTCCTGTTTGGAACTCTTCCAACTAATTGCACCACTATTACAAAAAGTAGACTTTCTATCATTTGATCCGATAGAAAATCAAATTTGTGTATCCTTTACTCTTTAATACTCGTTTTCCATCAATTAAGACTAAACTCTTAGTTACTTAACTGATGTCCAGTGTTATTCACTTAGATTTGATTGATGTTTACAAGTGACACTCACTACATGAGAAACATCAAAACTTGTACATAATATCACATATATAAGATACCCAATAGCTGAAGCCTATGGTATTTTACTCATGTGATCCCTCTCTTCAGTTGTGTCAGGATACAAACTTTAGAGATATAGATTTCATGCTTGAAAGGTAATAAAACCTTTCTTAGAATCTAACATATTGAACAAATTCAATATTTTATGTATATACTTTGAGATAATCCTATTAATCTTTTCGATCTATCTCTATAAACTCGAATCCCAAGGATATATGCTGTTTATCTCAAATCTATCATATAGAAAATTTTAGATAATCAAACTTTTATCAGAGTCATCATGCTTACGTCATTTCTTGTTATTAATATGTCATCTACATATAATACAAGAAATGTGATAGTACTCCCACTGACCATTTTATACACATGGATCATCAATATTTTCACAGTATAGTCAAACAATTTACTACCTTATCAAAACAGATGTTCCACATTCTAAAATCGATATCTGATATCGCCTCTTTGTAAATGATAGGATTGACGTCACTAGACACATCATCTCCAATTGCAAAGACACTCTCTATGTCATGAAGACAACTATAATATGTCTAATGAACAAATATGTCTAACACTTCTCCAAAGAGGAGGCATAACCTTTTGTTCATATTGCATAGATTCTTAAATCTGATTAGGTTAGGAAGATTTATTAACAAACTCTTTGTCAAGTTATATCTTTCTACCTTTTTCAGATCATGTTTCCAATTTGTCTATTTTAGGCTTTTGATATAAGCCGTGTAACCCCAAATCTTAGCATACTTAAGATGGGGTGTCCCATATCTCATATGGTGTCTTACGAACAAACTTAGATGGAACTCCATGATCTAAAATCCATTTCATCAAATGGATCACATGAATACATTAATATGTATTAAATTCTCATTTATACTATCATTAATCATATTTAAGCGATAAATACCATTTAATAATGTTCTAGTGCCATCACATTTATTATTAAAATAAATGCAATAAACATTATTCCGAAAAGAAAAATTCATAATTATTCTTAACTAGAATGGAAATAATGTTTTAGATACTAGAATTACATAAATAGTATTTTAAAAACATGATTAAATGGAAACTTAATAGATAAATCTCCAACAACTAATGAAGCAACTCTTGCTTCATTTTCCATCCTTAGAGCAATCTCATCTTCAGTCAACTCTCTACTTCTTCTCAGATCCTGTAACGACACACAACCATGTGAAGTTGCTTCTGAGTTCTGAGTATATTACCAAAGAAGTAGTTATTTAGACCAATTAAAAATTAGTCTCTTTAATGAGCATACCTTCTGAAGGTTTGTCATTGTCCTTGACCTTCAAAGACTTTAGGTATTCTGTGCAATTCTTTTTCCAATGCCCTTCTTTGTTGCAATGGAAACACTTTCCTTTACTTACAACCTTCCCTTTAGTTTTGGTCACTCCCCCAATTGGTTTCACTTCAGAAACCTTCTTGTTCTTTCTCTTCTTCTTCGACTTGGAAGAGGTCAAAAGAACATCAAAGGGTCCTCAACCCCATGAATCTACATCCGAGCTTGGAAGCTAAGCAAGTGCTCCCGAGGATCTCCGGTTCCATCGGACGTTAAGTTCTCAGGCAGCTTAAACTTTGCTAGGGTCCGAAAAGCCATGATAACTAGAGAGAAAGTGCATGCCCGTAAGAAAGACTAAGTGTCACAAGTATTCCCATTTACTTGGTTTTGTAAATCTCAAACTTGCCGAGCTAATGCAGCAATGTCCTCTGGCCTTCGATCCCGACCAGCTAGCGACTCCCCGTTGCTCTCATGGATTGAGTGTTCCTCGATTTGCCTCTGAACCTCATCGTACCGTCGTTCCCGCCTATTTCTAGGCTTATTAGGAGCGACCTCCCGTAGATTTTCATCACCCGACACATCTTGGTTCGCCAGTCTGTCAAAGACGAACTAACGCGGTTTTCTTAACCTTGACGGAGATCGATGCGAAGCGACCGACCTTTCGTGCACCACCAGTCGGACGGACCTCGCTGGCTGGACCATCGGAGGCCTATCTCTTTCCCAAAGGCGCACCTCGTGCTCGTAAGTGTCTGCTAGTCGAGTAAGCGCTCCCATGATTCCCGGTTGCTTGGGTTGATCCGTCACGACCGGTGATGGAGGCGGAGGCACCTGTCCGACTTGAACCCCATTAGTAGGTGGGCCCTCCACCCGCACTTTCTCGCTTTGAGCACGAGAGTTTGGACGATTAAGCTGTTCTCATAGATCGCTAGTACGGGGTCCCTTCCCTGAGATACAGTCTGTCCAGCAGTACCGTTCACTTGCACCTGAACTTGCGTTCTTCTTTGTCCATGACCCTGACGACTCCTAGTAGTCACCATTGCTACATACTTTCGACTTTCTCAGTCAGTTAGAGACCACACAACCTTTTGATCGATCCCCACAAATGGTGCCAATGTTGGTTTTATCTCCCACGGAATGGTCGAACGGCAGGCCAACACCACCGAAAAATCGACTAAGCTCTATCGGAAAACTAGAGTAACTTTTCAGCCCTCTTTGTATTGTGAATTGCCTTTGAGTACAATGTGTTGCTTATGCTTCTCTTGAGACCTAGAACCCCTATTTTTACAAACTAGGAGGGATTTCTCCAGTAAGAAACTTCTAAACTACTTTGGGAACTCTTTCCTTATTACATTTTAGGCACTTTCCTAATTTATCTCGACCTTCCTTCTGCATCTCTCGCCTTCCGCCGACAATCTCTTTAGGAAACTTTCATAACCACTTGTCTCGCACTGCCCTTCTTGCACTGTGTATCTTACCTCGGCCCCTTCCAGGTCGGTCTAGTCCGACTCATCTTTTTCTAACTTCTTTAACCCGACCTATCTTCCATGGTAATTAATTGTTTCAATAGCAATGTTCGATCACGCTGAGTCTAAAATCTTTAGTTGTCTTGTCTCCTAAGGAACCACCAAGTCAAGCATATTCTTTTAATTATCAAACTCTTCTTTGAACGTGCTCCACAAAGCAGTATATTGAATAGCCTCCATCCGACCGACTTATCCTAGGCCAACCTAGGCCACCTCATCATTCCTTCTTCCGAACCCCTTTTCCCTCTTCATTGGTCGTCCCTTCTGTCCACGCCGAGCTTCCAATACCGAGCCTTAGCTTATCCCCCATCATATGGCATATGCGTCTAGGACATATGTGTGAAAAGGGGATGCATATCTTGAGAAGGAAAGTAATCTTGGGTGATTTAGATATTGGTGATTACAATTTTGTGAACATTGTACACTTAAAAAACAAAAGAGATTTAGTTTCTCTACTGCTACGCATCGTGCATACCAAAGTGTATTAGAATATGTGCATTCTAATTAGGAGGACTAAATAAAGTTCACTCTCTATGAGGTTGAAGATATTTTGTCTATTATTGATGGATTTTTCTCACAAAGTCTAGGTTTTTTTTTTTAAACATAAAAATCAACCATTTTTTATTTTCAAAAAGCGGAATGTTATTGTTGAGACTTAGACTAGGGAAAAAGTTAAAAAGCTTAGGACAAATAATGGTTTAGAGTTTTGTGAGACAAACTTCAATGAGTTCTATACAATCAATAGAATTGTCAAGCACAAGTCCTTGTCATGTAAACCCCAGCATGGAGTTAACGAGCATACGAATATATGAACAATATTATTTTGGAGAGAGCTCATTGTAGGTTCTGTTATGTTGGATTGTGGAAGCGGCATGCTTTCTAGGACGAGGTTATTTCTACTGCATGTTATTCTGTGAATAGATCAGTACATTCATCTCTTGATTTCAAAATTCAAGAGGAAGTTTGGTCAGGTAATCCTATTGATTCTTCTATCTTGAAAGTTTCTAGATATCTAGCATACGGTCATTCTAATACGGGTAAATTAAACCTAGAGCTACTAAATACATTTTTCTTGGTGATGCCTTTAGGTCAAAAGAATATCATCTATGGTCTCTTGATTCTCAAAAAAATATTATGAGTTGAAATATCACTTTTTGATAAAAATGCATTACTTTTTACTAGAAAAGATTATACTGTTGTTCCTAGCACATGTGATTAATAGAATACTATAGAAAATGTGATTGAAGCCCAATGATAGTATTACTAATGTTTATGGTAATACTACAAATGACGTGTTTACTAGTATAGCACCTCTCGCCGAGCCACACCGAGAGTATTCTACTGCTCAATATCAACCAAGGAGGACAATTAAAAAGCCTGCTAAGTATGCTGATGATGATGAAATTCACTTGGTTATCTATGCTCTTTCAGTTGCATAGGAAGTTAAGGGTAATACATCCTACTATAGTACTATTATGAGGTTATTTTCTGTATCAACTCATCCAAGTTGGTGCTTGATATGTAAGAGGAGATAGAATGCCTTCACAAGAATGAGACTTAGGAATTGGTAGAATTATAAGAACGTAAATGCCCATTGAGCAATAAGTCTTGCGAAGGAAAGAGCGGAAGTCACAGATCAAGAAAAATTTTCCTTACAAAACTATAAAACGGTCAAAGACAGAGAGAAAAAAAATCATCAATAAACTATTTAACCAAGTTAAACAACTAAATTTAATTAAATAAATAGTCATTGTGGTTTAGTGGCACCCGGTTGCACTCCTATATGGAAGGGGTGTGTTCAAGCCTCAGTGGAGGAAATATTGACTCTTTGTGCTTCAGTAGGTTGAGAAAATAATTATGCACAAATACTGCATTGTAATAGAATTAGTAGTACTCAAAAAATTTAATTAAATAAATCAAATGTTGGTTGATAAACTGTTTATTAAATACCCAAAATTGAAAATTGAAGCACGATTGCAAGTATGGAAAGTGTCGTTTATTTTGAAATACTAGTTTTATACGCGCATTGCGCGAATGGGTTAATGCCCAATGTTTATATTTAAATAAATATTTGAAAGTATATCAATGCAAGATTATATAGGAGAAGTTTATACATGGGTAATTGAATGTCGAATTGTTTTTATTTAAATATCTAACTCAAAGTATATGAATCTAAGATAATATAGAAAATTCATTATAATTATTACTAAATTAAATGTTTGAACCTTGTAAAATCGATAGTCTAAATATTTGGTCTAAAAATGATGGTCTAAATAAATACTACTTTTAATTTGAATTTTTCTAAGTGTTCTTAATTCTCTTTTAAGTAACATTGTCATTGTCTTCATCTTTACTATTTGTTCTCTCCTTTTTTGTTGGTAGTGTGTTATTTGCAATTCGGTTATTGTTGGTAGCATAGATGACAACGTCATTCAATGAGATTATGATATAGAAGCTATGGACTTTCCTTTAGGTGTTCTGCTTGGGGGTCATTTGGTTCAACCATTATTGTTGAATGAGTTATTGTGTTTAAAGAAATCCCTAGTAATTTGAAAATAAATTAATAAAAATTTGAAAATTTAAAATATTATGTATTCCAAAGATATTAAAAGGTAGTTTCTCGCTTCAATTTGCTGGGTAATGGGTTATTTGAGTACTTTCATTGTCAACAAATCCCCAAGTAGTTAATATGATTGGCTTCAAACTATTCTTTTTTTTATTTTTTTCATGGTATTAAAGAAATACATATGTATCATTTTTTGGTGTAACTACTAATTTATTTAATTCAATAAGAGTAAAATAGAGTGATTCCGCTTCAATTTGTTGGGTTATTATTTGAGTACTCTCTTTGTCAACCAATCCCCAAGTAGTTAATATGATTGGTTTCAAACTATTCTTTTTTATTTTTTTCATGGTATTAAAGAAATTCATATGTATCATTTTTTGGTGTAACTACTAATTTATTTAATTCAATAAGAGTAAAATAGAGTGATTCCGCTTCAATTTGTTGGGTTATTATTTGAGTACCCTCTTTGCTGGGTAATGGGTTATTTGAGTACTTTCATTGTCAACAAATCCCCCAAGTAGTTAATATGATTGGTTTCAAACTATTCTTTTTTATTTTTTTCATGGTATTAAAGAAATACATATGTATCATTTTTTGGTGTAACTACTAATTTATTTAATTAAATAAGAGTAAAATAGAGTGATTTTGCTTCAATTTGTTGGGTTATTATTTGAGTACTCTCTTTGTCAACCAATCCCCAAGTAGTTAATATAATTAGTTTCAAATTATTTAAAAAAAAAAAATTCATAGTATTAATAAAATACTTGGTAACTAAATATATAACATTATTTTGTACTATAACTTTGATATTTAATTACAAGATAATGTAAAAATAAGATAATGGACAATGTAATGAATATCAGTTGATAAATTTGAATGTAAAGAATCTTTGCATGAGAGAAAATAAAGACAATATAACTAATGAAATTATTTCTCTTATTTAATTTAATTTTTTGATAATGAATAATTTTTTCAAATAAAGGTATTGTAGACACATAATTCTAAATTAAAGAAATACATATATATCATTTTTTGTTGTAGCTACTAATTTATTTAATTTAAAACGAGTAAAATAGAGTGAGAAACTTAATTATGTCAAATTTGATTGAGATGAGGTTCGAACCTAAGACCTTTCTTATAGAAATTAATTGGTAAGTTAAAAGTTAATGGAATGTTAACGGAGAAAAGAATATTTAACAGAAAACTTAACGGATAATCATAAAAGTAAGGTTTAATTAGGTAATCTTTATTAATAATATTAATCTGAATTATCTTAACCATCTATTTGATTAAATAATTCATCTGAACCATCCATCTGATTAAATAATTTGACCGCCATTTTTTCTACTCATTTTAGGCCTCTCTTTGACTCTTATTAGTATATTATTCTATGCTTAATTGAAATTTGAAAGTGATAAATGATACAAACGACACGTTGAAAGTAGCAACAAGAGTTTTGCTTGATTAGTGGACAGATTTTTTCAAATAGAAACTGAAGTTTTGTTCGTGCAGTGTTTCGTATTCTTTTTTTAAATATTATTTTCGCAATATGATTTTTTTGTCAATTTTTATCTTATATTTATTGGTCAATTTTTTGTTTTGAGTTCTAACTATTTTAAAATAAAACAAATTATTTAGACCAGTCAATAAGGCAATTATTGAGAATTTTGGTTGACTTTTGTTAAGATCTTATTTTTATGCTAGCTTTTTCTTCGATAGTACGTGTTCTGTTTCCGTTGCGAATTTTTTTGCATCAATTTTTAAATCAATACTTATTAACTTTATTAGTATTTTCTTAATATTTTTTATGCGCAATGTGTAAAAATATATACTTAATATTAGTACTTTATATTTAAATCTTAATTTTATTTAGATATTAGATATTTATAATAATAATAATAATAATGATTTTTATAAATTTATATTTATATTTTAAGAAATAACTTATATAGCACTCCAATATATAATATGTTTATATAATATTACTATTGAAGAAGATAAGAAAATACATGGTGGATGCATGTGAATGGTACGGTAACAATAGCTGAAAAAGATAACGGAAGTTATAACAGTTGATATTTTTGACTAAAATATTATATAATATAATTCTTATAGCATAATGTATAAAAAATAGAAAAAACAGACATAAATGAAATGGTATAACCTTAATTCACACTTATTAATTTTTAGATTATATTAAATAATTTTTAGATATAAATGTATTACATATTTAATATTCATTTATAATAAGTTTTTGTAATTATTCCATTAGGTTGCACTCCGTTGCAGGGTGTTACAAATGTGTTTACTATAATTAGATCTAATAATAATAATAAATTATAAATAATTTTAAGAAAAATATTAATTACCTATAATTTTGTCACTCACTAATCAACCACTTAATAACAAAATCGATCTTAAGCACTAATTTTCCTTTTTTAATTTTAATTTTAAATCTATTAATATTTAGAATCGTGCTATATCATAGAGTAGTGATTCGTGGGTGATAAAATTAAGGGTGTATAGCATAATTCTAATTTTAATTAGGTAATTTTACTTTCGTAAGTATATACAACTTCCCAAATTATTTGGCTGTAAACGCTGCAGTATTATCGTAAGTTTCTAGAATAAATGATTAACACTAAAAAGTAAAAACAAAAGAAGAAATTGATCACTTCAGAGTTCAGACTTTGTTTTAAATTTTAATTTTTGACGAGAAGGCCAATGTTTTTGACCTGTTGACTTTTATACATTCTGACAAAGACCACCGAAATCTCGAGGGAAAACGTGGGTAGACTAATCTACGATACCGAGTACTCAATTTTCGGTCACCAATTTTTTCCGTTTAGAAAATGATAGGTTGAATATTAGGGATTAAAAATGTTAAATTGCCTATTATGATTTTATCAATAGATGAAAAAATATAAATAAAAATGTTATTCACACATTTTTTTTTAGATGTATCAAAACAGGTTACATAAGCATGAATTAAAAATAAAAAAAAAATAGGAATAGGTACGTATATTATTACTTCTTTCGTTTTTATTTTACAATTATTAAGGTACTTTTATTTATTATTTTTGTCTGAAAGTTTTCTTAGCAAGATAATGTAAGACCATACACACCAAAACTAATCATATTAGTGAAAGATGGAAAACCACTATCACATGGATTTTAAGGTAATTACATTTTAAAGATTCAAACTTAAATTTTCTGATTAATCATGTAAGGAGTACTAATTAAAATATTCATATTAATCAAATAGATAAGTTTTCTGTGAGACCATCTCATGAATTTTTAACCGTAAAACATGTTAGGTCAAGTTGTCAAGATAAAAAAAAATGTAATACTTATGCTGAAAAAAAATAATATTATCCATAAATAAATTATTTATTATTTATAAAAAAAAATGTAATATTCTTATGAAAAAATGTAGTACTTTTAAATTAAAATGTAATATTAAGGGGTTGAAGAGTTATGAGAAGTAGTGTAATATTAATTAGTGATAAATTAATTAATTGTTATTTATGAGAAAATGTGTAATACTTCAGAGGAAAAAGTGATACTTTTGATGAAAAATGTAATACTCCCTATCCTGTGACCACCCTTTTGGAATAGTAATAGACGTCCATTCACACTACATAATAGTTGGTAAAAAAAATGTAATATTTTTAAATGACATTAAAATATTATGAGTTTAAGAGTTACTTATGAGGAAAGTTATAATACTTATGAAGAAAAATAAAATACTGATGAAAAAATCTACCCGTTTTATGACTTAACATTCGTGAAACCTCATGGAGATTTTGTCTAATCAAATTAGTTTCTCTGTCAATCTAAGCATATTTTGGGACTGATTGACAGGTGGCATTTGACACCAAAGCGGAGAGAAGGTTGTGGAGTCATTTGCCTATTCCCTACCTTTTAGCTTAATGTGGTTCATAACAACCATACTAATTTTTCTTCATCTAATCTCGTTTCTATGAACCTAAAAACGTTGTATAGTTCATAACGTACATTGTAGATAAACTACAAAATTGAATAGGGAGGATTTCAAATTAGTTCATAAGTTATGGTCAAAAGTCTGTTTGATTCTTCATAATTGACATTTATAAAATTAATTCTCAAATATGTTAACTTTATATGATTTTAGTCTTTCATCATATGTAATATAGTGATGCACTCTAAAATTTTATCCTGTATACATATTGTGTTTGTAATAATTATGATAGTTTTAGCGTTTTTCTTTTTCTTTTTCCTGTACTTTTAAACCATTGATTATAAATTCCATATGAAAAAGAGTGTGTGTATATACACACACACATAAAGGTGTCCATTGACATTTATGCATGATTGTTATACGCATACTACCCTAAAGCGAATGTTGAAGACTTTGAGATTGTATAAGAGGCATGATACTGATCTACAAAAAAAAAAAAAAAATCTTTAACATAGTACTTGTTAGTATTAAGGTTTTGTCACACGTGGGTTACTCTTATACCAATTGTTAGGATTAAACGTTTACCACTATACCAAAAACTATAACTAGTAGTAATGACGTAATTTTATTTTTTCTTATATATACGTAGTAATTATCATCATATTCCGATGACAGGATACTGGATTTGATCTTTAAGTCTCTGTCAACACATTTAAGTACTACTCCGTAATTTTTAAACATGTATTATGAGATGTTAAATTAACTAATTATGCATAATATAATTCATGAATTAAAAGTGTAATTCAATCACGAAACTTATTGTATTTATATATGTTTAGCTTTGAGTTGAAGAAGCAAACACAATGTAAGATACAAAGGGAAAAAACCAATAACATAGAAGTCATGATCCAAGTGAAATTATAGCAAGAGATTGGAGGAAGATCAACGAAAAGGATATAATGGATGATTAAATAATTTCCAACTTGGATGGAGAAGTTACAAAATTTTGAATTTCAAAAAACTCCCTTTTTAAAACCCCTTTTAGAAAAAATCAAAAAGCAACTACGTGGAAATCCATAAGAAGCAGCCATGGACCCATGAAAATTGCATATTGTCGCACTCCAATTACTCTTATTATTCAACAATAAATTGAATTCAATACGTACAGTTATCAAGTTCCATTTTATTTCCATCATTTTTATATTAATTAAAATTAAATTAAATATTTAACAAGCAACACAATATTTTAGAGTGTTATTAAGCAAAATGTTAATATAATTTATCGGTAGCTAATTTGATCTCTTGCTACTATACTAACACAAATTTCATCCCTAGTTATTTCATATTATATTGTTGCCAAATTGATTCTTCAATTATTAGCAAATTTGTTCCTTGACAGATATATGGACATACACACACTAACATGAAACGGTAACAACTAGGTATGATATTTATAATCACATGAAGACAGTGAAAGACAAAATCGATCATTTACTAAGAATTGAGAAATTAAAAATATTTTTTCCGTTAATAAACTTATTCTTGAGATAATTTGGAAATTATTATATAATAAGTTCATTTAATATGTTTTTCTTCCTTTTCGACAACGACAAAAAAAGTTGCATTTTTTTTAAATAAAAAAGGTAATAACATCGTGGTCTAGTAGTACGAAATGACTCTCCCATATTGAATGTCATGAGTTCATACTCCAGGGGACAATATTAACTCTTTGTACTTTAGTATGTTGAGAAAGTAATTATGAACTTATAATACATTATGTCATGTTTGGTAAATGGCTGTTAGCTGATTGGGTTAGAAGGTATGATTAGTTGATAATATTAGCTGATTGTAAAAAGTTGTTTGATTGATTAGCTGTTAGTGATAGCTGTTTGGTATAATTTCTTTTCTCAAAAAATTAATTGAAAAGGCTGCTTTGAGTAGCGTTTTGAATTTTAGCATTTGGAGTTACAAAAAACTTATTAATCAAACAACTAATAGTGGTCAAATAAGCCAAAATTGACTGATAGACTGATTATTTACCAAACAGGGCCTATAAGTAAGTAGCATTAAAAAAAAAAAAGGAAATGGTTAATGAAATGCGTTACCTTAACTTTTAAATGGGGAGAAATAGTCAAAATTAACTCAATTACAACGGACTAGTAAAGTAGTTCATTTTTTATATTTATTTATATTTATGGGTCAGTTTCATTATTCTTAATTTCTTAGACAAATTCAATAATTTTTTTTTAAATTAAAAAAAAAAAGAAAAAAGGAAAAGACTATTTCTGCTTCATATTAATTAGTTAGCTCCATCTTGACAGCTTCCAATATGATGGGCAGTACATAGTAGATTTCTTCGTGTTGTTTGCATATATATAATATCGTCATTCGAACAACCTTTGCGTTATTGTTTCTTCTTGTTATTTTGACGTTGTATTACAACTCTGTACTCTCTCTCTCTCTGTGTCTCTCTTGAAGGAAAGAGAGAGAATTCAATGAAGAATAATCAGCAGAGCCAGAGCTCAATAGTGGCGACAATCAAGGTCTTCAATTCCCCAATCAAAAACCTCGTAAACCTCGTCACGATCCTCGTATTCTTCGCCTGCGGCTTGACGTGCGGCGTTGTGGTCTCCTTCTACGCCAAGAGCCTGCCGTGGAGCCTCCGAGGCGTCGACGGCGGCGGCGGCGCGGCGCGGCTCAATTTGGCGCCGCCGCGGGAGGAGCGGCTGGTTGGGCTGAAGGAGCTGTTGATGGCTCCGCTCGGCGCCGCGCACAACCTGAGCGACGAGGAGCTGCTCTGGCGAGCGTCGATGAGTCCGAGGATTGAAGAGATGCCGTTCCGGCGCGTGCCGAAGGTGGCGTTCATGTTCCTCGCCCGCGGCGCGTTGCCGATGGCTCCGCTGTGGGAGATGTTCTTCAGAGGTAACGCCGGCCTTTTCTCCGTTTACGTCCACTCCGATCCTTCGTATAATGAAACGGAGCCGCCGGAATCTGTCTTCCACGGCCGGAGAATTCCCAGTAAGGTTAGTTTTCACTACAATTCAATTCCCTCCCTTTTACTTCTTTATTTAGGCCCTTTTTGGTAAATAATCAGCCGCTAATTTTGGCTTCTATCACTATTAGTTGTTTGGTTAATAAGTTTTTGTAACTCTAAAATACTAAAATTCAAAATGTTACTCAAAGTAGCCTTTTCAATTAGCTTTTTGAGAAAAAAAAATTATACCAAACAGCTATTAGCTAACAGCTAATCTATCAAACAACTTTTTACAATCAGCTAATGTTATTAACAAATCATACCTTCTAACCCAAACAGCCAACCCAATCAGCCAACAGCCATTTACCAAACAGGGCCTTAGACTTTATTCTCAAATTATATTATATTAATACATAGGATTAAAAGGCAGGATTTTATACTTAGATTATTTACGGGTCTGCCCAACAATTTTCTATCCATCCTTGATGGACTTGACCTTTTATCAGTTTCAGTCAAACAATTTTCCTTCCGTCACTTGTCATTTTTAATTGCATAATTTTACTATAACTTTATTTCCTTATATACATCCATCACATTTCCGAGAAAGGAAGATGTTAAATTTGACCCTTTAAAAGCATCCCCCAACAATTTTTCTAATCACCAATTGATGGATTTGATCATTTACCATCCTTGGCCGAACAATACAACTACAGTGTATATGTTTTAAATAGATTTTTTTATATTACTTTTAATTTGAACATTTTAAAGAGTTTTTAAAATAAATGTTAATAATCACATATCAATCGGAAGTGGTGTTGAATTTTATTTTCAAACTCTTAGTTAATAGACCCATGTTGGATGACCTAATAGGTATCTTCTGGGGTGGAGAAAGAGTTAGGTGATTAAGTTATGCCATTTGCTTCAGACTAATAATTATGAAGAAGAATGTGGCAAATTGTAAATTAGTTAAAGACGTGTATGGACCGTTAGGCAAAGAAGTTGATATTAATTATTATACATCAAAAGTGCCTCTTTAAATTAACTTCATATTATTCACATTCACCATTGCTTTTTTTTTTTTTTTTTTTTTTTTGTATTTAATTATAAATTAATCTTCTTCTACTTTTTTTTTGTTCAATTCATAAACAGATTGGTCAACTTTTAAACAATTATTCTCTCTATATTCATTTTACATATTCTAGTATTTACTATTCATTTGTTCAAATCGATTTTTTTTAGTATTTTTATTTTAAATTTATTTTTTGTTTAATTTAATAATTTTCATAATATAGTTTCTAAATATATATTTTATATACTAATATAAAACTTAATATTATTGAAAATTTGAATCATAAATAACTTCAGTGAAGTCTCATTAACCGAATTAAATACATCAAATATGACCGGGGACTAATAAATATAAATGTTAGAAGTGAACATTAGAAGTATTTTCACCAAGCATGCACCAACATTGAACATCAATTAATTTGGGGTAAAGAAATAAATACATAGGGATGCATATTAGGGATATGGCAATATTTTTGTGAGGAGAAAAAGTGGGGCTGGTGTGTGGTACACAAAAAGAAATGAGGAAACAAGGTGGGGAAGGGAGAGCGGTATTCACAAGAAGAAAGGCATTGAGTAAACACCACGGCCACTTTATTCTTACCTTTCCAGACCAATTAAAATTGGCTTTGCAATTTTTTTTTCTCAAAAACAAAAAGTTTGCAATATAAACATTCCAATATTGGAAACACTGGCATTTTTATTACCCCTTTAATTTAATTTAAACAAATTTAGTCTCTTTAATCTAATTATTCATAATATTACACTTTTAGTCCTTAATGTTATACAATTGTCAAACTCTATTTATATATGCTGTTATTTTTATCATTTAAACAATCAATATTCATTGTTAAAAATAACATTCAAATTGAGAGAATGAAATTTTAACCATGGATACTGATTCTAAATGACAGAAATAGCTTCATAAAAAAGTTTGCTAAGGACTGAAAATGCAACATAATGGACAATATAATTAAGAGATTAAATATGTTTAAATAAAATAGCACGGACTAAAATTTTAAAAGTGAAACAATTCAAGATTCAAAAGTGTTATTTTTCCTTCCAATATTTGAAAGATTTATAGGAGTCAAAATCATTGTGTGTCTAAGAATTTAAACACTTACCATATTCCATATACATACTCTCCCTCTCTTCATAGAGAATAGGTTAAGTAAATATAGTCAACATTTTCTATAGACACAAGCTAGTACATTTTTTTGAATACTATTACTTCTGTTATAAGTTAATACATTAATTTCATTATTGGGTTCCAATGATTTGTCAAATTAAGAATCAAAATTCGGTAAAATGAATATCTTGTCATAACAAAAAGAATCTAGAAGGTTTAATTGGGTAGCTAGAGACCATGCACATATGACTGCTTTATTGAGGGGACACTACCATTGGCCTAGCTTGTTGATTGGTTATCTACCTAAGAGGAAAGAAAATGACACCCCAAAAAACACACATGATATGTATGTGAGGTAAGACTCTAAAATTCAATACAAAATGATTAATAATAATAAATATTGGCCATGTTTCGTAAATAGTTGTTAGCTGATTGGGTTGGCTGTTTGGATTAGAAGGTATGATTTGTTGATAACATTGGCTGATTGTAGAAAGTTGTTTGATAAATAAGCTGTTAGCTGATAGCTGTTTGATATAATTTCTTTTCTCAAAAAGCTAATTGAAAAGGCTGCTTTGAGTAGCCTTTTGAATTTTAGCATTTTGGAGTTACAAAAAGCTTATTATTTACCAACGAATAGTGGTCAAATAAGCCAAAATTGACTGATAGGTTGATTATTTACCAAACAGGACCATTATCCGGACGAGTCTTAAAATTTCACCATAACAAGAGTTAAATCTTAGGTTAAAAAATAAATATGCTCACAACCCAATATGTAGATATCATTATTGAGATGCGCTGTTTAGATTCCTAACCTTAACTTTTTATATCTCTCTCTTCTGAAACTTGCTCTTTATATCTTGTTGGCCTCATGATTGTTGCCGGCCAAGTCATTGGACATTATTAATGTTGAATGTAACGTCAAGATAGCTACTTGAGAGTTAAGATCAATAACAACGCACAACAGCCCACTATGAAGGACAATAATTACATTACAAACTCTTCTTGTAGATTTAGAAATGGAAGGGAAAATACTATTTAGAAAAAGTTTAAAGTAAACACTGCAATAGCTACACCACATATGGATCGGAAGAGACAAATGTAATGAATTGGAGGAATTTATTTGTATAAGTCCAAACAATTAAGTATTGTCCTAAATTAATAATTATCAGGGCAGATTCAGAGGGGAGCAATGGGAGCAGTTGTCCCTTCCCTCACTCCTCCCCACCCCTTTATACATATGTATGCATATATATACACATATAGTAGTTACTTTTATATAAAAACGAAATATATATATAAGTTATTAGGGTCCTGTTTGGTAAATAATCAGCCTATCAGTCAATTTTGGCTTATTTGGCCATTATTAGTTGGTAAATAATAAGTTTTTTGTAACTCCAAAATGCTAAAATTCAAAATGCTACTCAAAGCAGCCTTTTCAATTAGCTTTTTGAGAAAATAAATTATAACAAACAGCTATCAGCTAACAGCTAATTTATCAAACAACTTTCTACAATCAGCCAATGTTATCAACAAATCATACCTTCTAACCCAAACAGCCAACCCAATCAGCTAACAGCCATTTATCAAACATGGCCTAGATGTTTTAGTACTTTAGTTAGTTGTTACTTAAAATTTAATACCATATGTTCATATGTCATGGGATTAAGTCCCTGGGTTCGCCCCTAATAACTATTGCTAATGAATGAAATCATTATTATGATATATGTTCATGATGATTTTAATTTAAATTTCATTGCATTAAAATATATTGAATGCTACTAAAATATTGTCATCATTATTATACACCAACTAACTTCTAGGTTACAATACACATTGTTTTAGGGAGTGGAATGGGGCAAGGCCAACATGATCGAAGCTGAGCGGAGATTACTAGCAAACGCACTTCTTGATTTCTCCAACGAACGGTTCATTCTCTTGTCAGAAGCATGCATTCCACTATTCAATTTCTCCACAATATATTCTCATGTGATGAACTCCAACGAGACCTTCATTGAGGTCTACGACTTGCCCGGCCCGGTTGGCCGGGGCAGATATAGCGCGCAGATGAGCCCAATCATTAAACTTAAGGATTGGCGAAAAGGATCCCAATGGTTCGAAATGGACCGTCGCCTTGCCCTCGAAGTCATCTCGGATAAAACTTATTTCCCGCTCTTTCAATCTTACTGCACAGGTCCTTGTTACTCTGACGAGCACTATTTGCCCACGTTAATGAACATAAAACTTGGGCAAGGGAACTCAAATCGGACCTTGACTTGGGTCGACTGGGCGAAGGGTGGCCCTCACCCGACTAAGTTTAATCGGAACGACGTGACTGTGGATTTTCTGCACAAGTTAAGGAACGGGAGCACGTGTGAGTACAACGGGGAGAAGACCACAATGTGTCACTTGTTTGCTAGGAAGTTTACTCCCCATGCTCTAAGTAGACTGCTCATTTTGGCACCAAAGCTTATGCAATTCAACGGATATTGACATACTGAAACAATGTCTGAATTGTGTACATTCATTATAACACCAAATCGGAACTAGATTATTGAGAGAGTGCATACATTTTTCAACAATCATCTCGTGACCAATTGTTCATAATCTTGATTGGTAATTCTTTTGTTGTCTGCTCATTTCATTTGTATTTCAATCATTAACCATTACTATATATGTTACCTCATGGAAATTAAAATGAGAAAGAAGTGATTCCTTTTATTTGTTGACTAGATCTTGCTTTGAACTAGAACATGTCTATTACTAACTCATTTTTCTCTGCTTATTTCTATTAGTATTTTCTTATAATTTTTAAATTTGACTTTGTATTTAATAGTACGTAGTTTCTAAATATATAAATTTTTACATTCTAATTTTAAACTTAATATTATGAAAAATTAAAGTGTAAATAATTTCAGTCAAGCCTCGTTAACCGCATATAAAATGGAACGGATAAAGTAAGGGCAACGTTCTAAATCATGCTGGCTTACACACTTACACGGACTAAGATAATTTGTTTATCAAATATTTTAGCATTTTATGCTACTTTACATAATTACCAATATTGGACTAACAAATAATCAATAAATATAAAGTAAAATTTTATCTAATGTCATATAATTGTACGTATAAAATATACTATAAAAATTAGTCTAAATAGCATTTTTTTTTCCACCATAAATTCGGTTGCAATTTGATATTTTGAATTGTGGGTAATACCGTAATAGTATAGGCCTAAAGGGCCTCCGTTGTTATGCCGAACTCGGGTCCATCTTGCAAGGTGGACTTGGGTCTATATTCATAATTCTAGAATTTTATGTTCACAATTTAGAATTTTATAATTACAATTTTATAACTCTATATTAAACAGTATAACACAATTTTTGAATTTATATAACAAAATTGTGAATATTGAGAATCCCCCTCGGGGGAAGGTCATTCGGACTTAGTTTTCTCTTTTTCCTTTCAATCGCCGAGGGCTCGCTGCAGTCCTCTCAAGCGCCGAGGGCTTAGGCGCACTTGAGCGCAATCTCGCTCTCGTGTGTCCGTTGGCAGGGGGTCTCTTCCGTTACCGCGGGGATCGGTATGACCATCTCCTGGCTAGAGAACTCACTTGGCCTAGAATCTCTCGGATGTAGCCGAACCTGCAACGGAGGAAGCAAGGGCGCTTTCCAGATTTTTTTTCCTCCTCGGTGAAAGTAATTTTTATATTAATATCTAAAATTGTGAATATACAACTCTAAATTTGTAAACATAAAATTCTAAAATTGTGAACATGAAGTCGGGTCCACCTTGTAATGTGGACTCCGGTCTAAAGCATAATTTGCCCTCAACGACACCAAAGGTTTAGAGGACATATTGGCGGTCCAATCAGATTGAAATTTTGAATTGTGGGTAATAGATTAGGCCCAATGACATCAAAGGCTAAGAGGATAAATTGAAATTTTGAATTGTGGGTAACAGTATATACCCAATGACATCAAAGGCGGCAAATTATTAAGTTGTATGGACCAGGTCCAAAACAACGTCGTTATGATGACAGTTGTTATATGGTGGACCATGGTCACTAAACGCCGCCATTTTATTATGTAAAAGAAAAGGTTGCGGCGGAGCTCTGTAAATGATACTACAGTTCACCTCAAAAGATACTACCTTACATTTGTTTTTATATTATCAAATGGAACTGTAGTTATATTGAAATGTAACTGTAGTTGTGTTAAAAGGAAACTGCAGTGTATATAAAATGAAACTGAATAACAGTTTCACATTTTTGGGTGTATATTGTCCAATGAAACTGTAGTTATTTCGAAATGATATTGTAGTTGTGTTGAAAGGAAACTGCAGTGCATTATAAAAGAAACTGTAGTTGTGTTGAAAGGAAACTGAATAACAGTTTCACATATTTGAGTGTATAATGTCGAATGAAACTGCAGTTATATCGAAAAGGAAGTGTAGTTGTGTTGAAAGGTAATTGCAGTTGTGTTGAAAAGTAACTGCAGTTTATATAAACTGAAAGCTAACGGCGCGAAACGGCGGCCGTTTCAGCCGTTCGTTTTCATTAATCAAAACGACGTCGTTTTGATGCATGGTCCACAGTAAAATTTGCGTTATGATGTTAAAAAAAAATATTTGTTCCGTGTGCGTGCTAGAATAATGAATGTATTTTATGAGTTAGAATAATGTAATTTATAAGTGTTAGAATAATGAAATTTCTGGGGGGTAAGAGAATGTATTTTATGAGTTAGAATAATGTATTTTATATGTTAGAGTAATGTATTTTATGAGTTAAAATAATGCATAATGTACTTTATATGTTGGAATAATAAAATTTTTGAAATAAGATAATATATTTTATAAGTTAGAATAATGTACTTTGTGTGTTAAAATAATATATTTTATAAGTTAGAATAATGTAGTTTATGAAATAAGATATAATATACATGTGTTGCTTATGCGAAATGTAAGTTTATTACATGGCCATCGCGTGCTAAGGTTGGACATGAATTGCGTACTTTCCTTTAGAGATTACAAGGCAACATATGTGGACCAATTAGTCCACCGCCTGGACTATTTAGATACTTCATGGTCCTTATTGATGTCTCCACTCGTTAGACTCATGTTAGTCTATTGTCTACGAGAAACAAAGCTTTCGCTAAAATTATTGTTAAAATTATTGAACTGAATGCCTAGTTCCCCAATTATCCGATTAAATCCAAAAGAATCGACAATGCTGGGGATCCGAATTCACATCGACTGTTTTTTATGATTATTGTATGGCTTTAGGCATCAAAGTGGAGCATCATGTACCTTATGTCCATACTCAGAATGGTCTAGCTGAATCTTTAATTAAGTGTATTAAATTGATTTCTAGACCATTATTACTGAAGTCCAACTTACTACTTTCTTGTTAGGGACACGCAGTATTGCATGCAGCAACTTTGATTCAATTCCGACCAACTGCATATCATTAGTATGCCCCCTTACAACTAGTATGCATCATTGAACCAAACATTTCCCATTTGCGTGCTTTTGGGTGTGCAGTTTACACCCCTATACCACCTACACATCGTATCTCAATGGGCCATCAACGAAAGCTAGGTATTTATGTTGGTTATGAATCTTTCTCTATCATTAAATACCTAGAGCCCATGACAGGGGATCAGTTTACCGTGAGGTACGATGACTGCATTTTTTATGAAGATCATTTCCCGGCATTAGGGGGGATAAAAATCCATAATTAACAAAATGCCGAGAAATTTCATAGGATGAAAAAGATCTTCAATACCTAGATTCATGTACTAGTCAAACTAAACTAGAAGTTCAGAAGATTATTAATTTGCATAATTTAGCAAATAGTCTGCCATATGCTTTCATTAATTATAGAGGAGTGACTAGGTTTCATATTCCTGCTGAGTATACTCCTTCGAGAGTAGATGTCCCTGGGAGATTGAGTGTGCACACTAACACTCCCCATCACCAGAAATGTGGGAGACTCGGAAAAACAAAATGGAAAGAGTCAATTGATGCACAACTTAGCTCGCTTAATAAAAGAAAAGTGTTTGGTCACATCGTGCTTACCTCGAGAGGTGTGATCCCAATAGGATCTAAGTGGGTGTTCGTACGGAAGAGGAATGAAAACAATGAGGTGGTTAGATAAAAAGTGAGATTGATTGCTCAAGGGTTTATGTAGAGACCCAAAATTGATTTTGAGCATACATATTCTCTTATTATTGATGGCACATCGTTTCTCTATTTAACCTCACTAGTCATAAAATTGAATTTAGATATGCAGTTAATGGACGTGGTAACCGCTTACTTGTATGGGTCACTATGTTGATAATCATATACATGAGAATACCCGAAGGCATTCAAAACCCCATTACGAGGAAGAAAAAGGATCGTAACATGTATAATATCAAACTTCAAAAGATCATTGTATGGTTTGAAGCAATTAGGTAGAATGTGGTACACAGATTAAGTGAATTCCTCCTGAAGAAGGGATATGTAAACAATGATATTTGTCCATGCATCTTCATTAAGAAGTCATCTGATGGTTTTTGCGTTAACATTGTGGGGACACACAAGGATAGTGTGGAAGCATGTTCGTGCTTAAAATTGAAATTTGAAATGAAAGACTTGGGGAAAATCAAGTTTTGTCTCGCCCTGCAGATCGAGCATCTCCTTGATGGAATTTTGTTATACACCATTCGAATTATACAAATAAACTTTTGAAGAAATTTTATATGGATAAATCACATTCCCTTAATACTCCGATGGCGGTTCGGTCCCTTAAAGTGGACAAAGACCCATTTAGGCCTAAATGGGATGATGAAGATGTGCTAGGGCCAGAAGTCCTATATTTAAGTGTTATTGGTGCTTTACTCTATCTAGTTAACTGCACTAGACTAAATATTTTTTTCGTAGTAAATTTACTTACTAAATTTAGTGCATCCCCAACGCGAAGACATTGGAAGGGGGTAAAGCATATCCTTAGATATATCCAAGGTACAAAAGACCTCGGTCTTTATTTTGAGAGTGACCAGGATACCTCATTGATTTGTTACTCAGATGCCTGATCCCCATAATGCCAAATCACATACTATTTATGCCAAACAACTATATCTTGGAAGTCCATTAAATAGACTCTAGCGTTGCTACACCATCTAATCACTCAGAAATCATTGTTTTATATGAGGCCTCACGAGAATGTGCATGACTGAGGTCATTGATACATCATATCCATAGCTCGTGTGGTATAGCGAGTGGAGTTGACGCCCCCACTGTCATGTATGAGGACAATGTTGCACAAATGAGTAGTGGGTATGTTAAGGACAATCTTACGAAACACATTGCATCTAAGTTCTTTTACCCACATGAACTACAGAAGAGTGGTAAAATCCTTGTTGAGAAGATTCCCCCTAGTGACAATCTAGCAAATTTGTTCACTAAATCTCTGCTTATGTCAACTTTCGAAAAATATGTTCACAAAAGTGGAATGCGTAGGCTTGGAAGGTTGTTGTCTTTAGGGGGAGCGACAACATCTAGGCACTCTTAAATACACATACCCGAAAATCCTGAAAATCATGCCCTAAAGGCTTAAGGTTGTACTCTTTCCCCCTTAGCTAAGTTTTCTCGCACTGAATTTTTCTTAGGCTAAGCTTTTTAACGAGGCAATCAGTGTAACATATGATTTTACATACGACATGCACTCTTTTCCTCGACTAGATTTTTCTCACAGGATTTTTCTAGCGAGATTTTTAACGAGACATAAGTATAAGTTGATAATGACCAAGGGGGAGTGTTGTAAATATTAATTTGTGACCATTATCCCACTACCCCTTTTTATTTGTGTTGGTTATATGCATTACTGAACTGATGTATAAAGGTGTGCAATTATCAATAAAGGTGGTGGTTCTGGTCTTCTTTTTTACTTTAATTTCTCTGTATCTTCTCTTTATATTCCTTTGCTCTCTTCTTATATCTTCATATGTACTTTGCCTTTGTCATATAATGCTTGCAATTACAGTGTTACCATCGCGAAAGTTAGAACTAGAGTAGGTCAAACTTGCAATAGTTAAGTCCATTTTTTAAAAATAATAATAATTTAGAAGCTTTCAATATATATATATATATATATATATATATATATATATATATATATATTAGAAAATGTCAAGCAACCACCCTACGCATACATTACATAATGTCAATTCAAGCGTGCCACTAGAAGTATTCCAATTTTTCTTTGAGTTATTTATTATTTATTAATTATTAATACCTTGCAGTGATATAAAATGTTTATTTGATCTTTACATTATTATAGATATAGATAAAAATGACCTACTACCATGTTGTGTGATGATATTTTAGTTACTATTAAAAATAAATATATAGACAAAATGTGGTTATAATACGCTAATTATTTAACTTTAATCGTTTTAAACAATGCCTTTTTATTATTGCAGAATACTCATCTAAGATCTTAGATTATAAATAAATTGTAATCTTTATCCCTAAGAACAATTTGGCTCATCATATTTTATGTTTTATTAGAAGGTTTTTTTTTTTTTTTTTTTTTTTTTTCTCTTTGTGGGGAAATATTTCGGGAGAATCCGGGTTCAATTTCCACAAGTGACGATTTTCCTTGGGTTAGCTTCCGTGCCTCCCGGAGCGAATGCGGGTCGATCCAGACCGTTAAACTGACGGAGAAAGACCCGGTAGATTTACCAAAATTTTTTTTTTTGTTTTAGTTGATGACTAAAGTATGTGTGTGTGTGTGTGTGTATATATATATATATATGTATGTATATATATATATATATATATATATATATATATATATATATATGATTGCGTTCAAATGAGAACAGTGTGCCCAAGAGAGAATTGAGAACGAATCGCAGCGCACCACATGTCCAGATGTAGTTGCACCTAAGGTTATAACTAGGTGCGCTTAGGTGCATGAATGTTAACAAGGTAAATTACTTGCACTTGTAAGTGAAAATAGGTGCACAAATGCATGTAAAATGTACATTGAGCATCAATACTAAGTGCACCTAACGTTATAACTAGTTGTACCTAATGGTATAATTAGTTGCACCTAGGTGCACGAATGTTAACAAGGTAAATTACTTGCACTTGTAAGGGATTTTACTTGCACTTTTTACTTGCAAATGTGCACCAACTACTTGCACTTATAACACCTGCACCAAAGTTCGAGTTATTTACGAAAATGTCACCACGTCGTTTTTTTTTTATAAAATTACATCTGATTCGTTGATCTGGACACGTGGACAGCTGTGCAGTGCATCGTTCTTATTTCTCTCCTAGGCACCCGTTCTCATTAGAGTGCGCCCATATATATATATATATATATATATATATATATATATATATATATATAGTCGCCAATAACCTTATGGTTTAGTGGCACGAAGCGACTCCTCTTTGTACTTCAGTAAGTTGAGAAAGGATGAACAAATACTACATTGTAACAGAGTCAGCAGTACTTTAAAAAAATACATTGTTTTCATATTATACATGTTCATCAATTTCTATTGTTTGGTTGGTGAAAAAGAAATTAATGGAAATATGAATTCTATTGTTTGGTTGGATTTGAAATGGTAAGGAATTATGAATATAAAGACCAATATGCCCTTAACAATAATAGTGATAATAAATTATATACTTGTGTAATTAATAAACTTTGATGATGGTAAAGTAGTCTAATGTTAATATGTTTACTTTTTTTTTTTCCAAATCCTTTGGAAAACAAAATACCAATCTTTTGCTAGGATTTTGTTTTCCTTCACTTCTAGGAAGTAGAATTCCAATGATTTTTTTTTTAATCTAATCGAACAACATAAAACATCATTTTCCTCCACTTTTAGAAAAATCTTTTCCATAGAAAAGATTTTCCATCCAACCAACACCATCTAAGTAAAAATTTTAACATCATAAGTAAATATCATTAAATTTATTTACACAATTAAATGATATCACTAAGCACTATCATGTCTTGAAAAAGCACAAAAGAAAAACTAAATACAAGCTTAAGTTCTTCTTACCATCCCTAACACATGTTTGTTTAGGAGAGATAGCGAGAATGATTATTTTTTTGAAGTATTTATTAAAGAGTAATGTTAATACCTCTCATTATTTTTGATACTTTCTCAACCTAATGAAGTACAAAGAGAAACTTGAACTCATCCCCTTCCACATAAAGGTGTAACCGAGTGCCAGTGCCAGTGTGACACTAGAGCACAAGGTGTTTAGCATATTATTATATAATATAATAATAATAATCATAATAATAATAACAACAACAACAACAACAACAACAACAATAATAATAATAATAATGCAAACCATTTTTATAAATTTGGTATTTATATTTTAAGAAAATAATTTATATAATATTTCAATGTATAATGTCTATATATTATTAGCATTGAATAAGATAAGAAAACATATGGTGGATGCATATGCATGTCAATAATAATGGAAAAAAAAAATAACGGAAGTTATAAAGGTAAAGGTATTTTTTTTAATTAAAATATTGTATAGTAAAACTCTTATATCATAATGTACACAAAAAAAAAACAAAAAAGGGACATATATATAAGTGAAGGATATACCTTTCATTCACTTATTAATTTTTAGATAAAGACTAAACCAATTAACTTAGTACTACAAATACTCAATTAAATAATTTACAATAACAAAACAAATACTATATCTGTTTAATTTATTTTTCATATTTATTATTCATTGTTCAAATCAACTTTTTTATTCTTTCTTTGTTTTTTATTATAACTCTCTTATAAATTTTTGAATTTAAGTTTTTTTTTGTGTTTATTAAATTTTAAATTAATTTCTAAATATTTAAATTTTATATACTTATTTTAAATTTAATATTATGAAAATATGAATTATAATTGAATCTTTTTAATTAATTGAATAAGAAACATAACATAAAATTGAAGGAATAGTGTTCTACTTATGGCATGTTTGGTTTATGGAATTATTATTATTATTATTATTATTTTATAAGGGTATTTATGTCTTTAAAACCTATTCCTTTTCATTCCTTTAACCAACCAAACAATATTATATAATTCATATTCTATTCTTTACCTATTCCCCTGTGGAATAGCATTCCTATTCCCTTCAAATTCATTCCGTGAACCAAACGTGCTGTTAAAGTTTTAATTTTATTGCTTATAGCATTAAGAATTAAAATAATAACAGAGATGCTATGTAGTATCTGTTCATACAGTTGCCTTCACTGAAGCTCGAACTCACTCTCATCATCCATGTGGGAGCGTAAATCGGGACACCGGTGCCACTAGACAATAAAATAATAACAGAGATGTTATATTTGTTTAATCAAAGAGAGATTAAAAAAATAAAACAAAAACAAAAAAGTTGTCACCAAAACCTGCGTCTATTGCCTACCGTGGCGCACGCAGAATAATCCCAAGTATGGAACGTTCGGCGTGCCCGGTGTCCCTACACTTTTTATCTTTATACTTTTTATTTTTATAGGTGCCGAGGAATTAGTCTATCTAGCTAACATACCCCAAATCTTGTTCGATCATCTCTCCTCTCCGACGCCTTCATTTTGAAATCGCTGCAGATGGCGTCCTCTACTCTAATCTGTGAATCGCAGCCATGGAAGGACCTGAAAGTATGTAATTTTTGCTAAATTTATTTTATATTTTCTATTTTATTTTTCCTTGATATGCTGGCTGCGATATGAAATTGTTGACGTTGAATAATGCAGGGCCATATTGATGAGATCAACAGTACTCATTTGCGCAATCTGATGAGCGATGCCGATCGCTGCAAGTCCATGATGGTGTATGAATGAATTCTTGTCTCATATCTTTCAATTTTTCACTCCAGTTTCCGTTTGATTTCCCTGGCATGGTTTCGATTGTGAGGTGGTTTATGTATTTAGGGAGTTCGATGGGATTTTGTTGGACTATTCAAGGCAGCGGGCAACTCTTGAGACCATGAAAAAGCTCTTGAGTCTGGCTGAGGTTGGTCTGGAAGTTTTGGTTTTGGAAAATTTTGAATGCTATTGTCTGCTTTCTGGTTATCATTCTTCCTTTTGATGATTTCAGGCTGCACATCTCAAGGAGAAGATTAACCGGATGTTCAACGGGGAGCATGTGAGTGACAATTTATGTTTATAAATGTCTTGGCTTTAATTATGAGTGCTTGAAGATCAAATTTTAATTGATACATATATAATATTCGGGTTATTGGGTAGCACTGATAAGCGGGAAGGTAGTTATTAGACAATTTTCTTAATGCTACTGATCAAGAGAATGGTGACTTCAGTAAGAACTAAGGATGTGTTTGGTTCGCACATGGGAATCGGAATCGGTGGGTAATGAGTTTTGGTGAAAGTATTTTACATGTTTGGTAGTAGGGTGGAATGAGAATGATTATTAATAGTTGGGGAAGAAAGGAGGAAGGGAAATGAAATCCTTATTTAATAAGGGTATGGGTTTTTCAATTAATGGGGTAATCCAAACCCATAGTAGTATTCTAAAAACCTGTCAACCAAACAATAACAATCACTTTGATACCCATACCTTATACCAAAACCTGTCAACCAAACACACCCTAAATTTGGTTCAATTTGATGAAACTTGAACTTGCTGGCAAACTTCTGTTCACTATTGTAATTTTAGTAACCTTAAATAGTTTATCATCTCATTGTCAGGTTATTGAAATTTATAGTTTGTCAATCATAATGTTAGGATGCATTGACATTTTTGTCATTTAATCTTTGAAGATAAACAGCACGGAGAATCGATCTGTTCTTCATGTAGCACTGCGTGCTTCCAGGGATGCAGTCATAAACAGTGATGGGAAGAATGTGGTCCCAGATGTCTGGCAAGTTCTTGATAAGATCCAAAACTTCTCCGAGAGAATTCGAAGTGGTGCTTGGGTAAATCTCAGTTTTCAATCAAGATCTCATTCTGAGTGATAATTCAAAATGGTTTTGAAAAATTGAAATCAAATATATTTGTAGGTTGGAGCCACAGGGAAAGAATTGAAAGATGTTGTAGCTATTGGTATAGGAGGCAGCTTCTTAGGTCCTTTATTTGTGCACACTGCCCTTCAAACGGGTATGAACTGGGATATCTCATTCCCATTGGTTTGTTCTTCTGGTTATATTTTAATTCACTTTGTTATCTTCTTTAAGGCTTAAAACTCCCCTCTCCCCGCCCTCCAGAAAAATATAAAGTAAAAAAAAAAGAGGTCAAAAATGGTAACAAGTTATCAGTGCTTAATGTTCACAGAACCAGAGGCTATGGAATGTGCAAAAGGGCGTCAACTGCGTTTGTAAGTATTACCAAAACATTTGGGCCATTTGAAGACTTACTATCCTATTTTCTGTTTGAATTCCATTTTAGTTTATGATCCCAAAGATGAGTTATTTAACAACTATAATATCCTTATTCTTGATATCTTTTTGTGCTTCAGTCTTGCAAATGTCGACCCAATTGACATTGCCAGGAATATTACAGGCTTAAATCCTGAAACCACCCTAGGTTTGTCAATTGTCTTTTCACCTTATAAAGCTTGATATATAACAGTTTTAATAATTGCCCAACTTTCTTGCATGTCTGTAAAGTTGTGGTGGTCTCAAAGACGTTTACGACTGCTGAAACTATGCTGAACGCTAGGACTATGAGGGAATGGATCTCATCTGCTTTGGGGTAAGTGTAACAATGAAACTTATTTAGTTGTTTCATTTATTTCATTCTTTGTACATTTGTACCTTGAGAATGAGTAATTTGCTGCAGTTCGTATGCATGCACTACTGCTAGCAGCAAGCCTATTAGTAGCATCTTTTTGAAGGGACAGTGAAATAAGTTCTATGTAGAAGTTGAGGCAGGATAAACAGATCTCTTCAAACATAGTTAAATGGTGAATATTATGCTCTATCCTTGACAATGGATTGTCACGGAAATGTCACGGAAATTTTACAGTATGATATGTTGAACAAAATATCAATTATCACATTCTATGAGGCCTTTTTATTTTATTTTATTTTATTTTTTAATATTATAGTACATTTTAGAAACAGAGATATTCATTTGAGTATTTGACTGCTCTTTTCTTATTTTTAGGCCTCAGGCTGTTGCAAAGCATATGGTTGCTGTTAGCACTAATCTTACAGTATGTTCATTTCTTCTTTATTCTTTCATTTTGATAATCTCTCTGAACTAGGCCATGGTTACAGATTATATACTTGTATACATGTGGCTTGCTTTCTGAAATCGTTTTATTAAGTATTAAGTATGCACTTCTTTTTTCCTGTCTCTTTCTTCTTGGGGTATATTTATAATTCAGAGTATGGCTTGATTCTGACAGTAGAGTTTCATTTTCTTTCACCAGAAGAAAAAAAAGAGAATAGCATTTCAACTTGAAACTTTTAAATTCTTTATCTTTACTGTTGGCTCATTGCATTATATGTTGTATCATGGTACACATTTTACTGAATCCCTGTTCTTATTTTGACTATTACACTAATTCTTTCAACCTAAATCATTGTCTAAGACTGTTGAGAAAAATTTGAAAGATGTAACAACTATTTTAATACAAAAGCATGACTTTTTTATCCCACTTTATTCACCCTTTAATGCAGCTCGTAGAAAAATTTGGCATTGATCCTAATAATGCTTTTGCATTCTGGGACTGGGTGGGAGGCCGCTATAGTGGTAAGTATCTTTGCTTTTAAAGAATATATTGATAAATTTGAAATTCTAACAGTTTTTTGTTTGAAGTTTAATGCATTCGTACTTCTACATTTTGTTTTGTAGTTTGCAGTGCTGTTGGAGTTTTGCCTCTTGCTCTGCAATATGGGTTCCCTATTGTTGAGAAGTAATTTGCAGTTTTCATTCATGCATCACATTTTCTTATATTTTTTAAGGTTTCATCGTAATACATTTGTGCAAATGGTATGGGAAATAATTTTGTCCACGATGCTTCTTACAATCCTTGGAAGTGAGTCAGAGATTATGAAGAATTTCATGATGATGAATTCTAATGAAAGTCAAACTTATTGCATTAGGCTCCCACATCATATGGGTCTCACTTATGAAAGGAAATGTTACTTGTAGTACAAGAGGTTGTTCTGGTACTCATAACTGAATAAAATCCTCATGACGAAGCTTAATCATTTTTTGTTTTCAACGTGTTACTGGCACACATGTTTCCAAATCTCAACATTCCACCTGTTTTCCAGGAGCATTGTTTACTCTGAACCTTAGTACCTTGTAAATCAGATTTTTGTTCAACAAGCCTAGTTAGGAAATTGTTTTTAAGTTATAAACTCCTTACACAGTGGAAACATGCTACTGTTTCATGGAGAACCTGTTAGAATTCTCTTCGAAATGCTTCCTAAAATAATAGGGTCTTTCTCTTATCATAATCCTCCTCTCCAATATGTTGCACTTGTATAAGCTTAATGTAGAATGTTTTACTTTATAGATGCCTCTCAGAAGTTCAATTTATTTTTATTCTTTATTTTAGTTGGATTGCTATTACTTGCCTGACATGCTTCTGCTTTTCTTTCATGTGAAGATTTCTAAAGGGAGCTTCAAGTATTGATCGACATTTTTATTCAACACCTTTTGAGAAGAATATACCCGTATGTGCCTACGCACTTGATGCATTTCTTCAATTGAATTTGCATTTGCACTAAGTACAATTATTATCCTGTCTAGCATACCTTGAGTACTTTATTTTATTTAATTAGTAATTCTTTTGACATTGCATCATTCTTGTAGGTGCTTTTAGGCTTGTTGAGCATTTGGAATGTCACATTCCTTGGATACCCTGCCAGAGTAAGTGCATTATCTGCTATATGCCTTATATTGTTTATGTTACTTAGTGAGACTATTCATCGCACAAGCCATGACAATCAAGAGTTAATTTTTAAAAAAACATATTTATATGACAATTTCAGGCTATTTTACCTTATTCTCAAGCATTGGAAAAGCTTGCACCACATATTCAACAGGCATGTTTGAATTCGGGCTTTATTTTGATTGCTTTCATTTTGTTTTGAACATTTTATGTTTGTCCTTAACTGCTTCAAATTTTGACTGAATTCAGGTTAGCATGGAGAGTAATGGAAAAGGGGTATCTATTGATGGTGTACCTCTGCCTTATGAGACTGGTGAAATTGATTTTGGGGAACCTGGGACAAATGGCCAACACAGCTTTTACCAATTAATTCACCAGGTGTGTTTATGTGTTCTTCTGCATAATTTCTTTCGTTACCTGATTATAAAATGTTAATGACCAAACTAAACTATGGCAAAGCTATCATGTGGGGATTCAGTTTGTTGAACATAATATATATAAAATAAGAAATGGGTAGCCTCACTATTTGCACAAGTTTTTGTTGAGATGGAACATATTCTTCAATTTGGTATCAAAACCAGCAAAAAAGTCCTGATATGAATTTGATGTCTGTTTCAGAAACATGAAAATATTTTCTGCTTAGGCTCTCTTCTTGAACCATTAGTCTTGCTTTTGGTGTGGTAAATTTAATGTGAAATTTCTATTTTGTAGAAAAGCTTCAATGCAGTGAGAGCATTAAAGTTTTTTAAACATACCTTTCTTTAATTTTCAGGGTCGTGTTATTCCTTGTGATTTTATTGGTGTTGTGAAGAGTCAGCAACCTGTATACTTAAAAGGTATAAATCTGATCTTAACTTTCTGCACTCCTTGTAAACCCTTTCCAAGGTTAGAACTCACCAGCTGTTTTTTGGAAACTCACCAGATGAAGTGGTGAGTAACCATGATGAGCTCATGTCCAACTTCTTTGCACAGCCAGACGCCCTAGCTTATGGGAAGGTAAGATATGATGCGTATCTGGTGGACTTGTCTTAAAGTCCTTTCTTTATTAACCTATATGCCTGAAATATTTTCAGACCCAAGAAGAGTTGCAGAAGGAGAATGTTCCACAACATCTTGTTTCTCACAAGGTGATATTCCTTATAATAGTATTCAGTTTCAATTCGAATTATCACACAGTAATGAAGTTACATGAGTCTATCTCACAGTGACATTGTTATCCAGACATTTTCAGGCAACAGACCTTCGCTAAGCATACTCCTTCCATCTCTTAATGCTTATAATATTGGACAGGTTTGATATCTTTATGTTCTTCTAGTACTTGCAGCTTGCGACACCTATGAATTAGTAGTTTCTTAGATTTACATTTGCCTAATCCTATTTATTTTGTTCCTCTTCCTATGTTTCAGTTGTTGGCAATCTATGAACACAGGGTTGCTGTGCAAGGGTTTATATGGGGTATCAACTCTTTTGATCAATGGGGTGTGGAGCTAGGAAAGGTATGGTTTAATCAACAGAGATACGTGTACAAGTTTGGTTCACTCAGTTTATATGCTTCCAAATATTTCTTTTAAATATCCCAACTTTGTTATTCTATAATGAATTAAATGCAGTCATTAGCTACACAAGTGAGAAAGCAACTGAATGCATCCCGGAAGAAGGGAGAATCAATTGAAGGATTCAATTTCAGCACCAAAACAATGTTATCAAAATATTTAGAGGTATATGAATGTTACCTGATTTCTACAAGTTTTATATAATAGTGTTTGTGTAATGTGTTTAGTACCCGCACCATCTTCTCTTTTACAGGCGAGTTCCGATATTCCTGCTGATCCTCCTACTGCTCTACCCAAGGTTTAACTGCTTAAAAGTTGATGCAAATATCAGAGCTTGAGTTTATGGTTCTGTTGAGTTGCATATTGGAGCATAAAGGAACTTTTGCTGTTTTCTGGGGTTTTTATTGCTATCCAAATTTTGGTTGTGTTTCCTGCAACAAACACTTGAAAATCAACGACGTATGATTATCTCAATCAATAAAACTTGATTGCCATTGCCATTTATGCCATATGAGGTGTTAGAACGAATTAATAACTCGAGTTTCAACAAAAATAATACAATCCTCCGCCCAGTAAAAGGATGCATTAGCTGTGTTTTGCATGGCTTTTTAGGAAAGAAATGAAATGTTATTTTTTTTCTTTAATTTTAAAAGACAAAAGTTAAAAAACAAATGTGGTCTTATATTTGTTGGATTAATTCTAAGTTCATAGGACCCTGTTTTTAGAGATATTACAAAATTAAATTTTGAGTTGCACAATTAGCTCATCGAATTCTAGTTTTCGTGAATAGCACAATTAGCTTATCGGATTCTAATCTTCATATGGACATAAGGGATATATTCTTGACTTTCCATCATTCCTGAGCCTTTTTCTCATAGAGATAGCAACATTTTAGTGGTATAAACCAACATTTTTCAGGGGATCAAGCTTTCTGTAAAAAGGCAAAAGTGTTCTGGACTTCTGGGCACATATTGATGAACCGCAAGAATCTTTAGTATCAAATTCACTTCATATCACCAGCTAGTGCAATTCTGTCACTTAGTCTAACCTTCACTAACACACCTTTTATTTACTAAAAAGACTCTTTTCAATCTTGTAATAGATCAATTGTTAATCAACATCTTTTCTTAAAATTCTTTTTCCTATCTATTCAAATATCCCATACCAAATTCTTCCATGGATATCAATTAACAATTATTAAATATTGGGCCAACACTTTACTCCTTAATTAGGCCGGCTCGATGCGAACGTTAATTAGTCTAAGTATGATACGGGTTTAAAAGTGTCACATACAGTTAAGGTTTGTTCAGAACACTTCGTTGTCTGACAAAAAAAAAAAAAAACAATTCTTGAATATTCATCATTAAAGAGTTGTTTGTTTGTATATAGCTTGCTTGACTTCTTGAATTTCCTTGGACTTGTCATAGGGATTACTATATATACCATGGACCTGCAAATAGACCAAATTAAATTCTCTCTTTAAATCTTTTTAAAGAAATAAAATTAATATATAAAAATATATCATTAAAAAACTCTAATTAAGGTATTTTAAATGATATTCATATTGATATTTTTATTTTAATGATTTAAGTTAACATACTATTATATTAAATTATTATATTAGTTTCATTTTTAATATGTTTCTAGTCATTTTCAAAATATTATAGGTCTATTTTCAAAATACTATATGTTTATTTTTACAATATTAATGCAAATACATCATTATACTAGTAAGTATTAAATACATTTATTAAGCAAACACATTAGATTCATTTTCACAATAATACAAGCTCATTTTCAAAATATCACATGTTCATTTTCACAATTGTAATGCAACTACATTATAATAATGATATCATTTAGATTCATTAATGAAACGTTGCAAGTTCATTTTCATAATATTGGTGGTTCATTTTTACATTAATAATGCAACTACATCATAATACTGATGACCCTAAAATAGGTTCATTAAGAGAATACTAGAGGTTTATTTTCACAATACAGAAGTTTTATTTTATTAATATTGCAAATCCATCAATAGACAACTAAGATTAAAAAGATATTAAGCTAAAGTGCTATCCCGCACCATGAACCATTCCTGATTATTCATGTCGCACTCTGATCTTTCAAAGCGTATATCTCGATCTACAAACCATTATTTTTTTCCATCTAGCATTTTTATAGGTTTTCCAATTTACCTAATGACAAGGCGTCGGTTTCTTGCTAATATGGAGTCCATGTAAGCTTTATTAAAAATAAAACATATGAGATGGAGGTCATGTAAGCTTTATTAATTTTTTTTAAAAAGAACAATCAAGTTTTATCCCAGGGTACAGAGACATGCGAGACGGAAACTTCATTGTCAAGAGTTAACATCCGCCGGAACTCCTGGTCGGTGTCGACAGCCACCGTGAGAAGTCGAGGCGTCACGTTGTGCAGAGAGGCAAAGTAGGTTTCCTGCCGAAGTGGAAATAAAAAAAGTTATTCTCCATTGCAGCAAATGCGGCTATGGCGATGGGGTTTTCATACAGAGCAAGCTCGTCAACACCAAGTGATAACAACAGGGCGTTCACTCCGTCCACCAATACCTGATCAATAGCGGCTACAATATCAGACAACTAAACTTTCATCCCAGAGCGCCTTGTACATAGCAACCCGAGTGATATCTACTATTTTGTACAATAATTCACCCCTTATTTTAGTTGTTTTGATGCTTATTTTCTTTATCCTAGTGAAATTGAGAATTGTTTGTGTGCTATATTGTCCCAAGGGTTGAATTATCCACAAGGAGCAACAAAGGAAGAATTTTGGAACATTTTGGACAAGTTTTGGAAGAAAAGAAAATTACCTAAGAAAGGAAAGGAAACAAGAATAAGAATTGGAAGTTACCTCATGGGCCAAGGCCCATCTATCTCCTATATATTCTACATATTCTCTACAATTTAAGGAGTCCCCGAACACTAGTTAGTTTTAGTCTATTTTTCTTTCTTCTTTTAGATTTCTCTAGCATAGTTTAGATTAGTTCTACATTAGATTATTTTCAAGCTTGGAATCTCAAATTGGAGTTTGATTTGTTCTTCATCATTAGTAAAGTTCTCTTATTCCTTTATTTACTTTCTTTTTAGATATCTTGCAATGTTTATGGTTATTTATTATTGCTTTGCTTTGTTTACTTTTATGATGAATGAGTAGTTAGCTTTTGGGTTGAGATTAGGGTTCTATTATTATTCTTGATGCTAGGTTCATGATTATTGCATAAAGGGGATAATTTATTAACCTAGGGGTTTTATGTTTGAATTGGATTATAAATTCCTCTTATTGATAATTGATGCGTAGCTTTTATTGATTTGCTTTGGAGAGGATTTCATCACAACGAAAGATGGGTGAAAGACTCAGACCTACCAATTTCAACCCAATTTTTCCTACTATGAGCATAGGGGTAATTTGAGGGCTTATAATGCTTTTGTGTTTTAAGATTATGATTGATGCATCACGAAAGTGGGGCAATCCTAGCTCAATTCTAGTTTATTGATTACGAGAGTAGCTAAACTGAATTCTTGAGTGCATTGCCAATAAATCCCTTGGTTAATTATTTTTCTCCTAATTCTGAGATTGTTAGAGCATCAAGATTGCAATACCCATAATCTGACCCATTCCTTTATCATATAGTTTATTCCTTATTTAATTTGCATCCTTTTATTCCATTCCTTAATCTTAGTTTGCTTGGATTCTAGTGAATTCCAAGACTTTAGTGCCTATAATTTTACATATCATACAAGTACGTGCCATAGTCCCAATCCTCAGCAGAACGACATTTACACCCTCTTTTTACTATCACCATTTTACTCATCACTGAGCCTTGGGAGCTATGCTGGTAGCCACACTTGTGGTGTAGCCGAAAAATGCGGCGCCTTCCACGCGGTCGCCGATTGTAGTGGAGGAAGTGTGGGTTCCATGGCCGTCCGTGTCGTGAGAAGAGTTCATGGAAATAGTCAAATTAGGATGCTTAGCAAGCATACCTCTGTTAAAGTGACGTTGCTAAGCCGCCAACTCTTAGCAGTGTGAGGTCCATAAGTCATGACATCAAAGAAGATAATGAACAAAAAGAAAACATTATTATGAGTACTCCATTGGAGAAGCTTGACGATTCTTCCAAAGAATGGGAACTCGTGCTGGTCGGAACCATAACATCATCATCAAACACTTTCAATGAAGAACAAGAAACCCCCGCCAAAGATTGATGGCGTCGGGTTTCTTCCCGGGTTCTTCCTGAGCTTTTCTCTCTCTCACTTTCCAACTCAAGATTGACGGCGTTACTGTCAAGTAGAACGAGATCAGCAGCCGGAAAATCTCCACTGCTTCTGGCCAAAACCGACACACACACACACACACAAAGCTTGGAGAATGGACAAGGTGTTAGAAAAAAATCCATGTCAGCATTTATTACGTGACCTGTGAAAATTGCTAGATGAAAAAAAAGAATGATTTGTAGATCGAAATATACGTCTAAAGGCCACAGAGTGTGGCATTAATAATCAGGAATGATTCATGGTGTAGGATGACACTATAACCAAGATATTAATATGTTTTATCATTCAAAAGATCTCAATGAGTTATTTTTATTAGGAGTTAATTCAATTTTTGGTCCTAGATTTATAGGTGGTAGTCCATTTTGGTCCTAGGAGTTAATACTAGGACCAAATGTGGATGTTCTACTACCTCCGTCCCAAAATGGTTGTCTGGTTCGTTTACCGATGCTTGACTGAAGTAATTTTTAATCCAATTTTTCATAATATTAAGTTTAGCATTAATATATAAAATTTATATATTTAGAAACTACATTAAAAGTACTATTAAACACAAAAAATTAAATTTAAAAATAATAAAAAATTACTAAAGAAAATAAGCAAAAGAGAAAGAGTTGGTTTGACCAATGAATAGTAAATAGGATTAAAAGTAGACTGTCACATATAAATATAAGACCAAAAATGGAATTAACTCTTTTTTATATTTGTATATTGTGTAACGAGTTAATTACATTTTTAGTCCTAGATTTATAAGTGGCAATCCACTTTTAGTCTTTTTTTTTTCTTTAAAAGATCCCTCTTTAGTCCTAGTATTATTGTGGCATGACTATTTTTTTTTCCTCCATCAACAAAACGATTTAAATTCCGTAAAATATAAGGATATTTAGGTCAACAATTATTATTTTTTTGAAAAAAGAAAATAAAAATATTGCGGGTCGACTCACTTTGTACAAAAAAGATCGAAATGTCCATGTATTTAACGACATTTCAAAAATTTTGTTGGCGGAGGACCAAAAATGGTCTTGCCACAATAATACTATGACCAAATGGAGATGTTCTGAAAAAGATTAAAAGCGAATTATCACATATAAATCTAGGACAAAAAATGAAATTAAATCTTTTGTAACATAAATTTTATTTATACAAAAAATAAAGAATAATATACGTAAATAATAATATGCAAATTAATTTCATCTTAATGAACTTACAGTATTGTTATAATGAACATACAATATTATAATAATGAACCATTACCAATGATACTTTTTAATGAAGCTACAATACTATAATAATAAATCACGATCTATGATGCAAGATGTACCATGGTTCATGATATAATTTGTCATTGTCATAATACTAGGGCCTTGTTTGGAATGTATGGATTTCTAGATCAAATCATCCTCCCCCCCTCCCCTGGCCCCTCCACACCCCCC